>NW_006921901.1:2287573-2333747 GCF_000298275.1 Orycteropus afer afer | reverse complement strand
GGGTTTGAACCACCAGCCTTCTGGTTAGCAGTCAAGTGCCTTAGCCACTATGCTACTAGAGCTCCCAATAAAGATGCTACGGGATGCCAAATAATCATTTTATAGCATTACTCTAATGGTAAAAAGACAGAATAAAGGAAGGGAGCCCAACATGTAATATCTCAATAATCCTACACCTTTCAGAGAATGGCAGCAGCAATGGGGAAGAAAAAAAAAATCACTGCTAAGACAAACATGATTAGCTGCATAGGACATTTAAAATACGAGATACTAGAGAAATAAATGACAAGATTACAAGGTCACAAACCTAATGATTGAGGAAAACAATGACGTAAATCAAGAATTTAAAAGAGAAAAATGGATTAGCAAGGATGATGAGTTTGTCTCAATACAGTATATATTTAAGACAGTAGAATATCTAGGTGGACGATCCTGGAATCAATGGAAATATAGCACTGGGGGACATGGAAAAGATCTGCCGTACAGAGACACCAGAAATGATGAATAAAATTGAGATTATTTTAGTTTATGCCTAAGTAACATAACAAAGCCTAATTACCAAAAATACAGAAAACAAAAGGAGGCATATAATCATACGTCATACCATACTTACTGAAAGTAAAACTGTGTTTCTTACCTACTATTTTCCACAGCCTTCATAGCATATTCAACTTGAAAAACTCTTCCATCAGGTGAAAATGTAGAAGCTGATAGGTCATACTAGGGAAGAAAAGCAACAATAAGCTTATAATAATGTATCTTTTGGTAATAATAACCATACCATCTCCCCCCCAAATGACTTAAGATCAAGAACATGTGTCACATCCTAACAAAGACTATTTTGAAGAAGAGGAAGCATGTCTGAGCAGCATCAATAGCTAAGGGAATGTCATAAATTTTAGATTTCTGCTAGTTGTCAACCCTCAGAACTTTTTTCCCATAGAACACAAAGCTCATTTTTTTCCCCTTTTTTTGTGATTTGGGGAAGCTCTTATTTTTAAAAATAAAAGATTCATAGCAATGCCACTAACAATATGACTGGGAACAAACTATTTAACATTCATCGAACATTTAATGAGCATCTATTATGTCAGTTACTACAAAGAAATCCAAAGATGATTACTTATTCATGAAGTCCATTTTCAAATGGGACCAAGCATGAATTTAGGTGGTAGAGATACAGCATAAGCCACAAAAGGTACTATGATGAAAATAAAACAAGGTGATGTGATAGACTGTGGGACTACCACATACTGAGTGATTAAGGAAGCCTTTTGGGGGCAGTTACATCTAGGCAGAATCAGACTTAAATAACAAGGAACTAGCCATTTAAGATACGGAGGAATAATCTTTCTAACATCTGGTACAAAGACCTTACGTTAGAGACAGCCTACAAAAAGAAGGGCACTGTGTCTTGAACACAGTAAGCAGTAGAGAGAATAGCAGACTATGTCAGAGAGGTAGGTAAGGACTACTAGACTGGAGTAGGAAGTTTGTATTTTATTACAAATGCAACGTGAAGTCATTGGAGAAGTTTTTAAGGAGGGAGGTGATAGAATGTTTTTAAAAACATTGCTTTGTGTGGAAGATGAACTGTAAAGAGAAGGAGAATGAAAGTAAGAGGAGGCAGTCCAAAAATAGTGGTGGAGGCTCTGACTTCAGAAGAAATATGAGGTGATAACTTTCTTTTTTGAGGGGGAGCCTTGCTAATGGACTGGTTCTGAAATACAAAAGGAATTAAAGATGAATCACCCCCCCCCCCCATTTAATCAACTTGAATTGGACTTTTCAATCATCTGAGAACTGAAGGAGATGCAAAATGGCAAGGAGAAGAGAAAACCAAAAGCTATTTTGGACATGTAGAGCTTGAAATGCCTATTACAGTGGAGAGAAATGTCAAGGAGAAAGACAGATATAGGTATCTGGAGTTCTAGGGAGAAGTGACAGGAGGTAAGCCTTCAACAGTGGTGTTTTCTGCAACTCAGTCCCCTGATTTGTTAAATAGAGATCATTAACTCTACACCACTGTAATATCTTACCCAGTTATATTATCATGTATTTTTAAAGGGTTTGTACAATGAAGAATTATTAATTTAACGCAATGTTAAAGTAGTTACAAAGTTCATTTGCTACAAAACACACATTTTTCCAGATCTACTAATCCCCCCAAAAAAAGTGTGACACTACTTCAGACTCCCATAACCAAATGGATTACACCACTCCAAAATTGAGTTGCCCGTTATCAAACTCAGAATACCAACACTTGGGTGTAATACTGAGTATCAGAATCTTGTGAACAAGTAGAATAGATGAACTAAGAAACCCACTATTCAATGTCTCTAGTGCAATCAATCAATCAACATTTCGAAACAAAAACTTACTTCCTATCAGAAGTACACAAAAGGAGTAAGCAAAGGACTGTATATAACCAATAAATTTAACAAAGCCAACAAGTTAACAAGTTCAACTTTAAAATCTTCAATACGTGTTTATTGAAAGTTGAAAGAGTTTAAGTCCCTATCATTTAAATGTTTACGGTATTAATGCCTAAAAGTGTTGTACAGTAATTTGTGCAGGAAAAGCGGGACAAAGGAAAAACTGAAAGAACTTGCCAGGTTTAGCTTTTCAACTATTTTTTAATAGTTCTGCCCCGACAGGGTTTCCAGTGACTGTCATACTAACTGGTCGATCAATAATACTCGACAGGAAGATAAAGTCCCCGTGAGTCAGCAGTACTCTAGGCGGTATACAGAAATAGATGTAGAAAACTTATGCGCCTCAGATCTTGGAATTGCAAGCCTCATTGTCTCAGTGGTGATCAAGAGGTTCTGTCGTCCAAACTCTCCACACACTATTTCAAACCTCACAAGTTTCCACTTTCACTTTTCCTAAAAGGCTGAACAAAGTGACTCAGCAATCCAAATCTATCCCAACATCTCGATGCTGCGGCATCAAGCCCGCTACGGCAGAGCTGAAAAGCCTCAGAAGTCTCCATCACCTCAGACACAGGCCTAGAAAACAGCGGATGAAAAACTGCCGGGTCTCCGGTAGCTGGAAGAGGCCCATTTGGCCGAAGGCAGAACCAGAGCACAGAAAGGACCCCAATTCAGCCACAGCCGCCCATCTGAGTTCCCCTCAGCACTAATCTTTAGGCTAGACTATTACGCCAAGAGACAACAAACTCACCCCGGTGCCGATGGAGCTCATCGTGGTAAAACAACCGACCCGCGTAGGGCTTCAAGGCCTAAGGCGCTTCCCCTACGCTGCAGTACTGCACAAGCTAGTAATAGGCTCTCTCATTGGCTGGACTTCCAACCAATCACTTTCTCTCTGGGGTTCGTTCCCATATCTTCCGCTCCTGTAACGTAAAGGATTGTGGGAAAGGAGGAGATGCGCGTCGCTGGCGGCACGAATGTGTCGCAGCTGTCGGGGTGGGGCCAGAATAGGTGAAGTGTTCTACCTTATTAGTTGAGATCCTGACTCTTTCGGCCACTTGTAGTCATTAGGTTGCTTATGAAGGTACTCCATTCCTTTTTCTAGCAATTATTTATCTTTTATAGTATTTCTCTCTTCTCTTCCTTATTTTTCCTCGAAGCAAAGAAATGTTCGTATTCTCTTAAAAAGATCAAAGAAACACAAAGCAGTACAAGAGAGGTAACCCCCACTGTTGGCATCCTGGTTCTGACCTCGTCTGTAATCGGCATCCCCATCATGCACCTGTCGTCAAGCCCTCGAGAGGAAAACTGCATGTTAATTTGTATCATTGAACTCAGGTTGGAATTTTACGGAAGCATAATGTCCTTTCTAATTATAACCCTCTTTAATAGACTTAAGGATAAGACTAATTCAAGAGATTTGTTGAACGATATAGATAGATAAATAGAGATATAGATACAGATATAGATTTAAAAAAAAAAAAAAAAACGCTGCCATCGAGTCAGGTCTGACTCATAGCGACCCCTCCTTGGGGTTCCGAGGCGATATCACTAGAGAAGTAGATTGCCCAACCTTCCTTCTGGGGAGAGGCTGGTGGGTTTGAATAACCAGCCTTCTGGTTAGCACTCAGATGCCTTAGGTACTAACTACACCACCAGTGCGCGCGCGCGCACACACACACACACACACACACACACAATGTTTCAAGTACTTTGGTTTAACACTGATGACATAAAAATGAACAAGACATACTCCTATCCCTCGTGGATTTTACATTCAATGAGAGGAACTAGGCAACTCTCTAACTCACTGCAGACCAGTGATCCCAACTCGTAGCCGCCCCTTCTCGGTTTTGCGAGGCGGTATCTCTACGGAAGTAGATTTCCCAGTCTTCCCTCCGAGGAGTGGTTGGTGGGTTTGAACCGCTAGCCTTCTGGTTCTCAGTCAAAGGCATTAGCACTATGCTGCTAGGCAATAAAGTGGAAATACGCAAAATAATTGCAACTTGTGATACATAATTCCTAAGAAGGAAGCAGAGTACTTTGATAGACAGTGGAGGTGCAAACTTTAAGTCTGGTGCTCAGGGAATGACTCTGAATGGCTAATAATTAAAATGAAACGTGGTGAGAAGAGTGGTTCAGCAAGTGCAGGAGAGAACTTGGCTTGTTCTAGGAAGTCAGGTGTTCCTTGAAGGAATAGTGATTAGAGGAGAGTGGTAGGAAGTGATGGACACGGGAGCAGATCACATAGTTTGGATTTTAATGTGACTCTTAAGTGGAAGGCCATAAGCTTTTTTTTCTTTTTTTAATACCCCTGAATATTTCAGTGCGTATTTCTAAAAATAAAAAGCAAGGACATTATTTTAGGTGTCCGCAGTAGAATTATGAAAATCAGAAAATTAGTGACACTATTATCCAGTCTGGGAGCTCTGGTAGCATAGTGGCTAAGACACTTGCCTGCTAACCAGACGGCTGGCGGTTCAAACCCACAAGCCACTCCTCGGAAGGAAGGTTGGGCAATCCTACTTCCGTAGTGATACTGCCTGGGAAACCCAAGGAGGGGTCGCTATGAGTCGGGGCCGACTCGACGGCACATAACAACAACAACAACAACATTATCCAGTCTACAGACATTATTCAGATTTTAACAATTCTCCCAATAACATTCATAAAGTTTTCCGGCAATATATCAGTGTTTCACTGCTATTTGTAAGTTTTTCAGTGGCCAATTTTTTTAGAAGTGGTCCTTCTTCCCAGTCTGTTTTAGTCCGGAAGCTCCACTGAAGCCTATCTCTGCACCTTGAGTGACCCTGCTGGTATTTGAAATATCAGTGGCATAGCTTCCAGTCTCACAGCAACACGCAAGCCACCACAGTAGGACAAACTTCATATCAGACATCTTGCATATCAGAAGCAAATCCAAATTATGACACATTGCATTCAACTATCATGTCTCTAGTCTCCTTTAATCTTTTGGAAAAGAGGTCTTAGTATTTACTTAGGTTGCATGGCGTTGACATTTTTTTTGAAAAATGCAAACCATTTATTTCATAGAGTATGCCTTAATTTGGGTTTTTCTGATGCTTTCTTAGGATTAGTTTAAGGTAAAGCATTTTTGGACATACCCCAAAAGTCACTTTAACTCAGAGCATTATAGTAAGAGACACATGATATCCATTTGTTCCATTACTAGTGATGTTAACTTTGATCACTTGCTTGAGGTTTCTCCACTATAAAGTTAACTATTTTTCCCTCTGTAGTTAATAAATATCTTGTGAGTACATACTGAGACTATGTGAATATCCTGCTACTCTTCAAACTTTCACCTACTAATTAGAGTATCTAAATGATCATTCTCATCTACATCAGTTATTATTATGATGGTGCCAAATGCTGATTTTCTAATTTCATTATTTCTCCACATATATAATTGGCTTCTTACTGTGAGATCATCAACAGTTTTTAAGCATACAAATTATATCATCTAAGTTTTTACATGATCTCTCTTGCTGCTACTTGAATGATGACAACTAAGGGAAAAAATAGAATTAAGGAAACTAGTTGAGAAGATTGCAGTCATGTGGGTGACCTAATGGCAGATGCTTTGGACTACAAGTGGTGGCAGTTATTATGGTCAGTTGTCTGAACTCACCAGCCACTTTTATCCGCTGGAGAGTGTTGCGTCTATCTACTTCTGTAAAGATTTATAGCCTTGAAAACCCTATGAGGCAGTTTTATTCTTAGAGGGTCTCTAAAAACCCACTGTCATCTAGCTGATTCCAATTCATAGCGACCCTCATTGAGTTTCCAAGGCTATCAGTCTTTAGGGAAGTAGATTGCCTCATCGTCCTGCTGCTGAGCAGGTGGTGGGTTTGAACCGCTGACCTTCCAGTTAACAAACAAAATGCCATACCTACTAAGCCACCTGAGCTCCATATGTGGTCAGTCTGAGTGGAACTTCCACTCGACTGCAATGGATTTGGTTTGGTTTGAGTTTATATACACTGAGGGCTTGCTGAAGAATCGGATGTAAAAGGGAAAAAAAAGGAATTTTAATTGCTTTCTCCTGCTAATGAACTCTTTGGGTAAGAAGCATCAAAATTACATGGTTATGGGTTTATTCTTGAACAAATAAATAAAGGATATGAAGTTACTTGGAAGACCAATGTGGTAGTTATGTTTTTGTGTCAACTTGGCTGGGCCTGGTTGAGTGGCTGGGCAGCTGGATGTAGTACTCTCCATGATGAAACTAGTAATCACCTCCATGGTGGAATCTACTGTGAGCAGCTGAGTAGCTAGCTGCCTTAGGGAATGTGGTCTGCCTCCTGTATATAAGCAGAAGCCTTGGGGAATGGTCTCTAGCCTATGAAATGCTTA
Organism: Orycteropus afer afer; assembly: GCF_000298275.1. NCBI lineage: Eukaryota > Metazoa > Chordata > Mammalia > Tubulidentata > Orycteropodidae > Orycteropus > Orycteropus afer. The sequence continues at coordinate 2,326,935 of NW_006921901.1, read as the reverse complement.
GACTCTACATGTAGCCGTGTGGTTATTCAGCAGCCTACTATGCTCTGCTGACCTTGGGACTTAAGTCAATGGCCTGCCATGTGGTTTGGTAACATCGGGACTGTGCCTTTTTACTTGTCAACCTTGGGGCTTCTCAGGCTCAGCAGCCAGCAGCTGTCTGAGTGAAGAAATGCCTCTAGCTCCAGTGGGCTGAGAGCAAGAGGCAGAGCTGGACCCCAAAGTTGAAGGGCTTTCACCCAGTCCTAGAGCCTGGCACATTGAACTTGGACTTAAAGCCTCCAAATTGTAAGAATAAACTCCTGTTTGTTAAGGTCATCCCATTTGTAGTATATTCTTGTCAGAGCGGCACTAAGTAACTAGAACAACCAATCACTTACTTTGCCCCACACTCATTGAAACACTCTAGTTGTAGTTCTTTTGGGAAAGGTCCCGATTTAGACCCACCCAGAAGTTCCGCAGAAGAAAGATCTGGCAATCCGCTCCTGTAAAGAGTGCAACAGAGTCTAGAAAATCCTGTAGGGCAGTTCTACCCTGCCATATAGGGTCGCTAAGTCAAAATCAACTGGAGGTCAAGGAAAGGTTTATATATGGAAGGAAACTTTCTTTGTTGGTTACCAGGGATGGGAAGGGAGTGGAGGGAAAATTCCTAGATAGGTTTGTAGATTTGGAGCTCTGGTGGCATAGTGCCTAAGGCACTTGACTGCTAAACAGAAGCTTAGCGGTTCAAACCCACCAGCCACTCCTTGGAAGGAAGATGGGGCAATCTACTTCCATAGTGGTACTGCCTCAGAAACCCAAGTAGGGGTAGGTGTCGCAGTGAATCAGTACATAACAACAACAGAGGCTGAAAAGTATCTCCGGTAGCATAGTGCCTAAGGCACTTTACTGCTAACCAGAAGGCTGAAGGTTCAAACCCACCAGCCACACCCCAGAAGAAAGGTTAGGCAATCTACTTCCTTAGAGATACAGCCTCTGAAACCCAAGGAGGGGTCACTAAGAGTCAAATGGACTCCAGGGCAATGAATTTGGTTTATTAGTGGTTACCAGGAGTAACCAGGGGTAGGAGAGAGGGGAAGATTTTTTTTATTTGGGTGAAAATTTACAGAGCAAATTCACTTTTCATACAGTAGTTCACATACACTTTGTCTCATTGACATTGACTACAATTTACCACAATGCAATAGCTCCCCTCCCACTTCCTCCCTATAGTTACCTCTTCCCTGTGTCCATCCCTCCATGCACTTCTGCCCCCTGAGCTGTCTCCCTGTGCATACCTTTTTCTCCCATGATTGTTCTCTCCAAGGAGTGTATCTACCTCAGGTAAAAGTTCAATTCATATGCCTGTCTTTTGTTTGGCTGGAAGCCACAGGTGTGGGTTCAATTCCAGACCTGAAGGGCAGCTAGGGGCCATAGTCTCAGTGGTTCCACCAGGCTCTGTCAGAGCAGCAAACCTGGTCCAAGAGGGGAAGCTTTTGTTTGCAGAGCACTGACTTTATGCTAATGGTGGTGGAATATTTTGGAAAGGGATAGCAATAATGGTGGCACAACATGAAAAATGTCATCAGTGTCTCTGAGCTGTAAATGTTGAAGTTTTATGTTGGTGAATGTCTTGTGTATGTTTTCAACATAGTAAAAGTGTAAAAAAAGGTGTAATCATCAAATACATATGCATACAATCGTCAACCATAAATCAATCTATCTATCTATCTATCTATCTGTCTGTCTGTCTCAACTAGAGGGCACCTAACAACAACAGGCCGAGCAAGTGCTGAAGAAAGCAAAAGGTTGTAGTCATAGAACGGTGTACTCTGAAGGTAAAGCACAAGACTGTACTTCAAACTTGTTTAGGCGTCCAGTTAAACTTTTAATTAATACTTGTGTGTAGTAGTAACTATTAGATAAACACTGAGTGCCTAGTATCTACCTTATATTCATTAATAAATAGGAAATTAGGCTCTTTTTAAACTCATTGTTAGCTGATCTGCCTAGTTTGGGGCTGGGTTTGTTCATTTATGCTGTGTCTTGGAAGAATTCATTGAATTGTCTGTCTCAGGTTCTTGATAAATCAGATAAATCAGAAGACTTAAAAGATATAGGTATTGGTTGTGGGTTGGTTTTAATTAAGTTACTCTGAAGTATTTTTGGAAGTAGATAGTACCTAATAAGCAAATGTAAAATCCGCATATAATTTACACATATCTTTTTATTGGATGATAATCTTTTTGAGGTTATCAGGGACAATTTTATTCTATACACAAGAAAACCTAACACAATGTCTTGCATTTGGCAGGTATTTAATAAATATGTTGAACATGCAAATAAATAAAATCAAATTCACTTTCTAGGTGCATGTGCCATGTTATAGATAATTACAAGTATACTAGAGCTTGCAATTGCAGAAAAAAAATTTGTTAGGAATAATTGTGATAGTGTGTTGAGCTTAAAAAATATAAATACTTACATTTGTACTGTGAGGAATTTAAAAATATAATATTTCGTGACATATCTTTATACTTTTTCATTTTCTTAAATTCTTTCAGGAAATGTGATGCCCAAAGTGTTTCACTTCTAAATATTGTATGTTAATAACGTTATTGTTTGCTGTTAATTGCCGTTGAGTTAGTTACGACTTACAGCCAAAAAATCTTTCCTTATCCTCAGGTTTACAGTTAGGCTTTAACTTGCAGTTCTGAGAAGTAGGTTGGAAATCCCTCCCCAGTCAACTACAGAAATTTGCAGGATTTCTTATCTAGAGAGGTTCCTCGTATGCTTAGGATATCATTCCACTGCCACAATATTGTCAAAATTAGGTTCTGCTCCTTTCTTCTTAGCATTAATTAACATTCTTTCCTATAAGATTCAGTGATTCTTCCCAGCGTCTGTCATTTCAGCACGATGGTAATAACCCCGGAAGCTCCTGTTGCTCCATTGTCAGGCAGTTACCGGATAAAGGCTTTATTTTAATTGACTCAGAACCCAATTCCCTCAATTCCGCTTTCAAGAGCCAGACCGTGCTAAAGCTGAGGGACAGAGACTATACTTGATTGTTCTTCAGTGTAACTAAACTCTTAGAGGTTGGACCTTTTTGATAGGTGTTGGACAACCTTTATACGTCTTAATGTAAAGAAGATAATATATTGCTCAGGAAATATTTTAAAACATTTCAGAAAAAAATTCGATGACCATAACTTGTATAAACTTTCAATGAACTTGGGATATACGCTAGTAAAAATTCTTAAATCTGCTTAAGTATAATAAATAAATGTTCTAAATTGTTTTAATAAAATAGTTCTAGGATACAGAATTAGTAACATAATTCAAATATTTAAGAAACAGAAACGAGAGAACAAATGTAGTTGACAATGCATGAAGAGTGAGAAAAAAAGACCTCTGCGACAAGCGCCCGGCTAGCTCAGTCGGTAGAGCATGGGACTCTTAATCCCAGGGTCGTGGGTTCGAGCCCCACGTTGGGCGTAGCGTCATTTTACTTTATGGTATTTTCATAATATACTTAAAAATCGTACATTAACTGAGAAGAGTTGTTTAAATCAAGTCAATTTAAAAGCTTTTGAAATGAACCAGGCATCTGGAAGAAATACTGTACTGCATTTTGCAGCGAAAAATTCGAAAGTTGCGCTTGCGCACTTGAAAGCACAAGCTCCCCTTTCCGTTCCTTTCGCCGATCTTTCCCAACCTCCCACTCCAACACCGAGAAATCTCAAAGGCCACTATTTAAGGTTGAGATTGGCATCCTGTGTTTCTAGGCGTACTTGTACATTGGCTTGTATAAGAACAAAATTCTCAGCCGCAATTTTGGCTGCTTTTGTAAAACGTAGAGATGAGATGTAAAGGCAGTTGAGGGCTGTGGAGAACTCTTAAGAAGTACCAATTTATCTTTCTCCTGTTTTCCCTTTTCACCTGTCAATACAGGGCCCGTCCCTGTAAAATCCCCAAGGGAATACATAGTAATAAACAGTTCTTTCTGTGTTCAGATTTATACAAGTAGTGCATACATCAAAGTTTTCTTTCATTGTTCTTGGGACTATATTTTATCTGTTAATTGGATGCATATTGAGAAGTTAACATTCTGGTGAAGGTGAGTCTCTGAAAGAAAAGTACAAATGAACTGAGATGTGAAAAGTAGGATGGGCAAGTAGATATTTGAAGGAGGCGGGCTTTCCCTCTTCTTCCTCCTTCACTGAGAACTCGGAAGTCATCAGAGGACACCCACACATACTCCCACCACTACATGTAGCATGTTGCAGGCTCTCATCCGGGACCCTGGAAGCGAACGATCCATGCTCCTACCTGAAGCCTACCTACCAAAAGCACTGGATCCTGTACCCTGCGCATGTGTTCCGGCAACACTCTCTGGAGTTCATTTTTCTCTTTTGAATATTCCCTTCACCACACCAACATGCTGTTATTTCTCAATCTTACAAGGCAAAAACTTTAACTCAGTTTTTCTGTAGGCTATCATTTTATTTCTCTGCTTCCCCTTTGGAGCAAAAGTCACCACCCAGTTGTCTCACATTTATCATTCTTCTCATCCCAGCTCTTAGTCCTGCTAATATCTTTCCGTCAAAGATCAAACACCTGTAGTTGAACAAGTTAAAATTAGTGCTCATTGCTGGAAGAGCACACGTTAGGGGGAGTCATAGGGTGCCTCAGGAAGAAAGTGTTAGAACCTATTATAGGATTTGGACTTTGGCTGAGTAATTTTTTGGAAAAAGTCTAAGGAAGCGGGGCAGGGAGGGGGCTGATTTTGGACTGGGCACTTTCAACCAGTGGGAGCAATTCTCTGATCTCAATAAATTTTACCTGATAGGGCAAATGGAAGAGGGGATAAAGATGAAATTGGTAAAGAAATAGTCATCACTCATTCAGCAAAAGAGTGGAGTTTGTTGTTTTGTGCTGGACCATGACTTTGTTTGATGTAAGAGAGGAGAAAATGGTTTAGCTATGACAGATTAGTGTGTAGTAACATTCAGGTTTAGCTATGCCAGATTATTCTGTTGTTACAGTGGCTGTGACTTTTTTTTCTCAACTCATTCTAATCAGGATTTTATTCCACACCCAACTAATCTACTGAAACCTTTCATAAAAAGGTCACCAGTTATCTCCACATTACTAAATCTAATTTTCAATTCCCTGTCCTAACCTACCAGACCTATCAGATATTTATTGCAAACTTGATTCCTTCCTCCTGGATACATTTTTTCCCTTGGCTTCTTGGATACTAATGCTCTCCTGATTTCTTATACTCACTGGTTCCTCCTTTTCTCTCCTACCTCTTAAACTTTGGAGTGCCCAGGGCTGGGTCCTTGGTTTCCTTCTTGGCTCCATTCACACACTTGGCATGGTAGTTAAGGTTATGTGTCAACTTGGCTGTGCCTGGTTTTGAGTGGCTGGGCAGTTGGACATAGTGATTCCCCAAGATGAGATGGGTAATCAACTCCATGGTGGAATCTACTGTGAGCAGATGAGTGGCTGCCTTAGGGATGTGGTCTGCTTCTAGCATATAAGCCTCGAGAAAGGTGTCTGAACTTTTTGGCATGCCTGGACCCTGCATGTAGCTGAGTCTTCATTCAACAGCCTGCCAAGTCGCCTGTCAATCTTGAGACTGTTTCTTGACTTGAACTAGTGGCCTGCTGTGTTGTGCGATAATCTTGGGACTGTGCCATTTTACTTGTCCACCTTGGGTTTGTCAGCCTCAGTAGCCAGCAGCTGTCTGAGTTAAGAGAAGCCTCCAGCTTCAGTGAGTTGGGAGCAAGAGGCAGAGCTGAAGGCCAAGGTCAAGGGGCCTTCACCTAGCCCCTAGAGCTGGACTTAACAAGGACTTCTAGCCTTCTAAACTGTAATAGAACAAATCCCTGTTTGTTCAAGCTATCATCCATTTGTGATATTTATGTTAGAGCAGCACTAGAGGACCCATACATGTGGCGATCTCATGGCTTCAAATACCAGCTATCTGCTCATGATTCCCATTATATTTACAGCCCAGATCTTTCTCAAACCTTACTTTTATACACATTTGGATGTCCAGTAGATGTCTCAAACTTAACATGTACAAAATGTAACTCTTGATCTTTGTCACCAAAATTGTTTTACCTGTAGTTTTTCTTCAGTTGATGCCAATACCATCTTTTTGGTTGTTTGTGTGTTGTTATGTGCTGTGGTGTTAATTTCAACTCATAATGACACCATAGGACAGAGTAGAACTGCCCCATAGGGTTTTCAAGGTTGTAATCTTTATGGGAGCAGATTACCACCCACATCTTTCTCCCAGAATGGCTAGTAGGTTTGAATTGTTGACTTGTTAGCAGCTGAACACAAAAACTTTGGGAACATTGTTGACTCCTCTCTTTCTCTCCCCCTACTATAAGCATGGGTATATTATGAACAGCAGTATATTGACAGGGAACTGCCAGAAACTCAAGAGGAATTCAGAACAGGATGTGGAATGAGGCATCTCACTTCTATGTCAGATGGATCTTGGTTGAAAGCAAAGAACAAATCTGCCCTGGAAGAAGTGCAGCCAGAATGCTACAAGAGTGGGCAGATGTAGTCACCAACTTTGGTCATGTTTTAAGAAGGGACCAATACCTGGAGAAGGGTATCATGCTCAGCAAAGCAGAGGATCATCAAAAAAGGGGAAGACCCTCAGTAAGATGGATTGACACACACAGTGGCTGCAACAATGGGCTAAAGCATAGCGAGGATTGTGAGACTGGCGCAGGACCAGGCTGTGTTTCCTTCTGTTGTAAACAGGGTCTCTAAGAATCAGACACGATGAGTCCGAATTGACTTGATGGCAAGAGCCCTGGTTCCCGGTTTACATCCCTTAACCTCAGCTAGGCGTCCATACCTGCCACTGTATAACTAGCTAAGTCAGAGATCTTGCTTTGCATTTTATTCAGTAGTAGAGAATTTCTAATATCCAAATTCAATTAAAGACAGGGTCAATGTGAATATAAAGTAGGAAACTTTCTTTTGATTATGTTTACTACAAAAAGGGATAATTGATTGATGATTCAAGTGGAAACTCCACTGGCAGATTTTAGCATTGAGAATTAGAATGGCCTTACTCTTAAAGACCTTACAAATTAGCGAAAAAGAAAAAATACCTCAATTAGATAATGTGCTTATGGGAAAAATCACTATTTTGCAAGAAAAGATACTGTGGAAGTATGGTAGGCCCAAAGAACATTACAGGAAAAACAAAACCCACCAAACCTGTTGCCATCAATTCTGACTCATAAAGACCCCATGTGTTACAGTACATAACTGCCCTATAGAGTTTTCTTGGCTGTAACCTTTATGAAAGCTGATCACCAGGCCTTTCTTCCCTGGTGTCGCTAGGTAGATTCGAACCATCAACCTTTAGATTAGTAAACAAGCACAAATCGTTTGCAACACTAACAGACCTCCAGGGAACATTAGAATATATTAGGAAGCTGGATGGCAAAACTGCACTTTCATTGTTATTCACTGGCTTAACATGGTTTTCAAGTTCTTCATGATCCAATCTTAAATGATATTAGCAATTCCTCAACTCAGTGCCATCCATTGTTAGGTGATGCTGAGTCACTTTTCAACTCACAGTGACCCTGGGTTTTCTAGCTGGTAATCTTTATAGGAGATTACCAGCTCTTTCTTCCACAGGGCTGCTGGGTAGGTTCAAACTGCTAACCTTCAGGTTAACAGCCAAGTGCTTACATGTTGCACCACCAGGGCTCTTATGCCACCCTTTGTTTTAGCAATACCAGATCATTCCCTTTAAGATTTTGTGTACACAGAAAATTCACATTTGCTTATGTTCCTATAGCCTGGTGTAACTTCTACGATTAAGGTTATTCAGTAACCTCTACTCATCTTTCAGGACTAAGGTTAAAAGTTTCCTCAGTGAAGCTTTCTTCAACTCACTGGTCAGAATTAAATTAACTACATCAGTAATGAGCAATTCATACCTGTCATGGCACCTGAGACATTCTGTTTTGTATAATCAGTGGTGTACTGACCCATTTTTCTACTAGCCTGTGAATTTCCTGAGGGCTAAAATTCATGTCTTACTGTTGAAACACTTACAATGTCTAAAGACCCTTAGTGTTGGGCTACTAAAATAGCACACAGTAACAAAGTAGACCTAGAAGTAAATTAAAAAGTACTATACCCCCCCCCCCCAATAAAAAAGGGAATCTTTTTCTTAATGCTAGGAAGGCTCTTTCAAGTGTTATTTGGTTTGGGGATCTTCACACATAAAGCATATGGCAAAACAAGGGAAAGGTCCACAAAAGGAAATCAGAATGTTTAAACTACAAGTAAGAAAGAACTTGGGGATATATAGCCCAGAAAATATATCAAGAGTAAATTCCTACTTTGTCTTCAAGTACATGGCCTCATAAAGTTTCAAGTATATGAGCATATATATATATATATATATATATATATATATATATATATATATATATATGTATATACTTCCCATCTTCACAGGTACCTAGACAGAATGAAACCAGCAACATTTTAACAAGAGGTAGTTCATTGAAAAGAAATTGTTGTTGTTGTTGTTGTTTGCGTCAAGTCAGACCCGACTCATACGACCCCTCCTTGGGTTTCGGAGGCAGTATCACTACAGAAGTAGATTGCCCCAAAGAAATTAGTACAACAAAAACAAAAATTTAAAAAATGAGTGCATATTTCAAACAACCCATGTTCTGAAAAGATACAAAGCACAAAAGAGAAGATCAATGACATTATGAATATATGTTTATAAAGCAGTTATAACTTTACATAAAAATTAAGTATCTTTATTTCTTACAGATGTAGACTTGCTTGTAAAGGAAACTGCAATATTATAACGTAAATACTTTGCTTAAAAGACGCTAACTATCCTGCCAAACATTCTCAATCCAAAGGGTCAAATATACTTCTATCCATGAAAAACTTTTCTGGAAAAGTAACATTATTATAACATTGACACATGAAAACCAAAACAAAGGATTTTAAAAAATAGACAAACATTAATATTTGAGATAACCAAAAAAACCAAACTCACTCCTATCAAGTCAATTCTGACTCATAGCGACCTCCATTGGGTTTTCAAGGCTGTAAATCTTTATAGAAGTAGACTGCCCAGTCTTCCTTCTGTGGAGTGGCTGGTGGGTGTGAACTGCCAACCTACTGAGTGGCATAGTGCCTAAGGCATTTGACTGCTGACCAGAAGGCTGGCAGTTCAAACCCACCAGCTTCTCTGCAGAAGAAAGACTGGGCAATCTACTTTCGTGAAGATGTACCATCTCAGAAACCCAAAGGGGGTCACTATGAGTCAGAATCGACTTGATGGCAGTGAGTGTGGTTTTCTGAGATAACTTGTAATGGTAATTATTATTCTTTAAATCAAATAACTGCTGAATGTAATAAAATTAATGTCCAGGACAGAGTACATGAACTGAAAAGGAACAATGCTATCACTCTTTTTGAAAAGTGGAGTAGGTAACAAACTTCCAAAATTAAACTACTTTACTGTATTTTATTGATATAAATACAGCAAATCTCATAAGTGTCAGCTCCCATTATACCACTACACAAGAAAAACAAAGTCAAAAGAATTAAATATTAATGCAGAAGTGAATACAGAAATGCATTCATTTCCACTAAAGTTGCCGATAACAAAACATCCCTACATACTTGGTACAATTTGCTTATAATTGATTAAATATTTGAAATCAAGCAAAATTGAATTTCAATCAAACTTTTATTTCTCAGTGGAAAATGCTCTTTTCATCAGAGGTGGTTGCGTTTTCCCGACATCAAACATCATTTCCAAAGGCGGATTATTCAGAGAACACCAATCTGGTATACGACCTGTCTGGTTATAATATTCTTTTGAGACTGAACGGCTCCCAAGTATGTCTTGCAGTGCTCCAAAAATAGCTCCTGTATAGTAAAAATATTTTTAAAGCTAGGATGAACACCTTTACCGGAAAACTTTATATACATATATACATCAATTTCATTATATAGTCAAAGTGAAGTGGTAATATTCAGCACTCATATTCACACTCTTCAAATTAATTCCAGTAAAGTTATTCTACATTCTACTTTTGAATAACAGAGTAAGCCATAACTTCTGTGCTGAAAGTAACTTTAAGGGCCTTTAGCAGATTATGATATGAATATTATAAGTAATACCAAGTCTGAAAGTAGGTGAGGTAGAGTGGGATAGAAGGCATTTTCAACTGTGAATAAATATAATCAATAAGACTCGAAGTTTTTTTTGCCGTAACTCTATGATTACAATGCTTCAATAAATAAAATGGCACTGTAAAACCCTGTAAAACCCCATAAGCATCATTATGATATCTATGCTAAAGGCTTTACAAAGTTCCACAAGGCAGTCTTTAGCAAATAATTTAGTAACTAAATCTATTTGTCCTTGATCAAAAACATATTTTGATTAACTTCTACTTTACAACAAATAACACAACATTCATATAAAGTCTTAACACTTTGTTCTTTTCTCTGAATATATGCTCCTGATACCAATATACATGCAATACACACACGTATGTATGTATATACACACATACATGTATGCACACACATACATGTATGTACACACATACATCAAGTACACACACACACATACTATTTTATACACACAAAGTACAAACTGTGAAAGCTAAAACCTGTGTAAGGTAGAAAACCTACAAGAGAAGGAAAATTCAAATATTTTCCACTAAAAGAAGCAATAGAATAGTGATAACTGCATTCTGTCAAAGTCAGAAAACTTGCAAGAACTGGAAAAACAAGGTAGTCTTGTTGAGTTCTAGCTCTCAGAGGTTTCACTGTGTGTGTGTGTGTGTGTGTATACATATGTACACACATATGTACACACTACTGATAAATATATATATTCATCTCATGTTCCTTACATAAATGACAAAAAAGTGACTAGATTTTTTAAAAGTATATCAGCATATATACAAATGTACTCATCCACAATTATTTTTTTCCTTCAAAGTAGTTACTTTATTAAGCTACTTGCTTATTTTTGTGAAAGTATTATTGTTTAAAATATTCAATAAACTAACTCAAAATAAAATGTAACTATAAAATAGAGACCAATTTTCTTAAGTAACTCACAAATTAGCTGTGATAGGAATTAAAACAAATGTTTTGATCAATGGTAGCATCACTGGAATAAATCCATACATAGCTTTCACTATTCTGAGGGATGACTTTAATTGGATGAAGAAATTTACTTAAAAAAAAAATCATGGTGTAAATGCCAAGAGAAACAGGCATATAATTTAAAAAACGTATATAATTTAAGGAAAAGCCAATGTTTGAAGAAAATTATTTAATAATCCTATTAGATTATATAGGCGATATTGAACATTGAATCTTGTATTCTAATATATCCATTAGTAATACCATTCAGTAACCATTTGCTATATAATCATTATATTTAAAACTGAATTCTTACCTCCCAACCAGGCCACACAATTAGCCTTTGCAGGTGGAGTATGAATTCGGAATGTCTTGGCACCAAGTGCTTTTTTATATTTTGGTTTTTCTACCAAATATCTTATTTCTGCAAGCAATCTGTGGAGAAATCCTGGCAACATTGATGTACCGCCAATGACTACCAAATTCTCTGCTAGTTGCTTTCTGGTATCTATTGGGCACTATTATTTAAAGGAAGAAAAAAGAATTTATCCTTGATTTACAAGTAACGCTTGGCTGTTTAAGAAAATATACAGAAGCATGTAATTAGGTGATCATTTCTATCACAAAAAGGCCATAGGCAAGGTTTCCTTAACACATAGCAAATGTAATCACCAAGCTATCACCATATACTGATACAGAACTTTAATGACTTCAAAGTCTTTAAAAATTGTTATGTTATGTGCCGTCGAGTCGGACCCGACTCATAGTGACCCCTCCTTGGGTTTCCGAGGTAGTATCACTACGGAAGTAGATTGCCCCATCTTCCTTCCGAGGAGTGGCTGGTAGTTAGCAGTCAAGTGCCTTAGCCACTATGCTACCAGAGCTCCCTTAAAAATAGAATACTATAAATTTTAAATTCTGCAGGATATATGGCAATATGTGAGTATTATTTTCAGGGTATAATGAGTGAGTTGGGCAAAAAAGCATGAGAAGAACTAAATTACTTTTCTTTTCTAGTAAGGAAAGTATGTGTAAACAAATTTTTATAGGTGTTATCTTCACAATATTATAAACCCACAGCTAGTTACTGAGTTCTAAGAATGAAGATATAACTTTTAGAAAAATTATGTTTCCACATCAATTCTCTCTAAGAATATAAAAGTACCTCACTGAAGTTATTATTTTTAATAAAAGTCCGAGTGGACTCCTAGAGGGAGGCAATATATTCTGGAACAGTGATATTTCACTTGGAGCTCTGTGACTCTACAGTCATTAAACAAGAGGCATATTAATCTATGTTCTGTGGAATCTGGAGTCTCTGGGTAGTGAAAATGGTTAAAGTATTTGGCTGATAACCAAAGGCTGGAGATTCAAGTCCACCCAGACTCTCTTCAGAGGAAAGGCCTGGCAATCTCCTTCCCAGAAATCAGCCCCTGGGAATCCCCATGAGGCACAGTTCTCCTGACACACAGAGGGGTGCTGTGGGTTGAAAATGACTCAACAGCAACTAGTTTTCTGTGAAATTTTAAATTCTTTAATTTGCAGAATTCTGCACTACGTGTTTGATAGAACCACAGGCCACATTAGGTACAAAATAAAAATCTGGATATCACTGCTCTGGGGGAAAAAAAACAAAAAGCGTATGTTCATGGCACTTTTCATCCCTAAAATGTCTTAGGTATCATGTTTCATTATCAAAGTAAAACTCATTGACTAAAACATTTAACCTAACAAGTTAAAAGTGTAATAAAGCAAAAATTGATACAACAATATTTAAACATTTTCTTTTACGGGCTATAATCATAAATTAATTTTTCTACAAAGTAAAATACCTGCATAAGTGAATCCAATATTAAAGTGGCAACTGATTTCTCTTCATTATCTTGTTCAAAAAGTATTTCCACAACTGAGTCTCTGAAATTAAAAACATCACATAACATGATATGGAATATACCAAGAGTTCCATTCCATAATATTTTTAAGTATGTTAATATAGAATAATTCTTAAAACATAAGGTGTTCTCATATGTAAAACAGGGAGAATGATAGTACACAAGGGTTGATATGAAGAGTTATGAGTTAATAGAATAGTGCCTAGTCTATAAGAGGTACTTCATAATGACTAGCTACTACTATCATTATGTATAGATTTACATATATTTTGTGTTCAATTATACCTCCCTGAGCCAAATAACAGAAAAAGGGCATCCTACAAAAGTTACAAAGACTCCATAAGCATGTATCAGTTTGATATGAGAGATTAAACAAAATCAAAACACCATTTCTTTATTTTAAAAACTAATACATTGCAAAGATTGCTAGCTGCCTATCAAACAAACATTTTCAATTTTCCTCTTTTTTCTCAAATTAGAAGAACCCCACTTTTGGGTAGCATGATGATCTTTGTGGTGATGGAATAGTTCTGTATCCTGGTTGTGGTGGTCATTACACAAATCTACACATGATAAAATCACACTTAACTATGTATACACTTTATACCAAAGGCAACTTCCCAGTTTTGATATTGTACTATAAATATTCTAAGATGTAACCATTGGGGGAAACTAAGTGAAGGGTACACAGGACTTTTCTGTATTATCTTTGCCACTTCCTAGAAATCTGTAATTATTTGAACACACAAAAAGAAAGAACCCCTGGTTTGTTTTTTTAAATTGTGATTTGGGTGAAAGCTTACAAAGCAAATTCATTTTACATACAATAAATCATACACATTTTGACTCTTCCCCCACCATACCAATCCACTACATGTCATAATTGTATCTAATTAGATTTCATTGGAATGAGATCTTTTGGTAGGAAAAAAAATCTTAGAACACAATGGTAAATTAATTTTAATTTAGTACATAATTTTAATATAGTACATAATTCTTTCTCATGTGTCTTCCGATCTTATAATTTTATAGACACAACTTCTATAATGCAAATTTTATAAAGCTGGTACAGTATAAACAAAAATTATCCTGTTACCAACAGAATTATGTAGGTCCTTAATAACAGCTTATCAGTAGATAGAATAATCTAATGAATAATAAAAAATGAACTACTAATGGATCTTAGGGAGCTCTGGTAGCATAGTGCCTAAGGCACTTGACTGCTAACCAGGAGGCTGGCGGTTCAAACCCACCAGCCACTCCTCGGAAGGAAGGTTGGGCAATCCTACTTCCGTCGTGATAACTGCCTCGGAAACCCAAGGAGGGGTCGCTAGGAGTCGGGGCCGACTCTATGGCAAATAACATAACAATGGATCTTAAACATTGAATTTATTTAGGACAATACATTTCTTCTAACAATAAGAAGTTTTAAAGCAGGGGTTGGAAAACTATGGCCTGCTATCCAAATCTAGCCCACTGCCAGAGTTTTATAAATAAAATTTTATTGGAACACAGCCAAAATCATTCATTTACCTATTATCAATGGCTGATGTTTGCTGCATGTGTAGAGGTGAATAGTTGCAGTAGAGACCATATGGTTCACAAAGCTTAAGATACTCACTATCTGGTCTTTCTCAGAAAAAATTTGCTGACCCTTGTGTTAAAGTATCATACTTCCTGCTCCATTTCAAAATAATTGGTTTTATTAACTAAATTAGTTCTGAAGTAGCTTGATGAACAGGAAAGAATGTCCTTTTATGTTCTAAAAAAAAATTTAATTAATAAAACTTATCATGAATGATAAGGCATAATGAAAAACACAATTGTTAAATCAGCACTACGAAGTAAAGGCTTACACAAACATTTTTAAAAAGTCAAAAATTTATTTTAGCTCATTATTTTGCTCCTAAAAAATTAAAGTCTAACCTGATTGATCCAAGGACATGTAAAATCTTCTCTCCATCTAATGGGTAGTCAACATTTGGAGGTGGTGTGGGACGCTGAAATAAAAATATCAAGTGTAAGTCTACATATGTTATAATCTCACATAAAATAACATACCTTTATTTTAAACTTACCTCAGTTTTCCCATCAATGTTAAATTTTGCTGCTTGGATATGTAATCCACGCTTCAGATCACTTACAAAACAAGTACGAACTTAAAAGAAAGGCAGAAAAGGGGACTTTGTTATATTTTGTGACTGACTAGTCAACCTACATCCCAGTTAAAAAATTCTGTTCAAGGGAACATACTAAGCATTAATTTCTTTGGATTTTATAAACTCTACCCAAGTGTCTTTTAGTTGGTTCATGAATATTTATTTACAAATAAAAAGGCTGCCTTCTTCATTCACTGAGGAGTCATAATACATGGTTTAATATGCATGTGCATCTTCTGTAAAACCACATTTAAAAAAAAAAAGAAAGAAACCTTTGAAAAAACTATTACTTTGTTGGTATCTCTTGTTTAGAGTCCCACAATAAAAATAAACTTTAGCACCATGAAAATATAACTATTTTAATTGAATAGCATGCTTGTTTGACCCAAATTTATTTATTTATTTATATCTATTTTTCTATCCACCTATCTAGCTGATTCTTTTTCTTAAATCTTAGTTGGTCAGAACACAAAGCTAAATTTTGCTCTCAGTTGCAGTAACTCTTTTTTTTTTTTTTTTTAATTGGCACAACTATTTTCTCCTTCCTGGCATAATCCAACACTATTTTCCTTCTACTATATTGTTGTTGGGTGCTGTCGAGTCAGTTCCAACTCACAGCAACCCTATATTCCAAAGTACAAAACTCTGCCCAGTCCTGCGCCATCCTCATAGTCTTTGCTATGTTTGAGCCCAAAGTTACAGGCGCTGTGATAATCCATCTTATTGAGGGTCTTCTTTTTCTCTGACCCTCTACTTTACCAAGCATAATACCCTTTTCCAGGGACTGGTCCTTTCTGACATGACCGAAGTACATGAGAGAAAGTCTGATCATTCTCACTTTTGAGGAGTATTCCAGCTATCTTTCTTCTGGCAGTCCATGGTATTTTCAGTGTTCTTCACCTGCTGTTGTTTTTGTTAGGTGCTGTCAAGGCGTCTCTGACTCATAGTGACCCAATGTACAACAGAACAAAACACTGCCCAGTCCCATGTCAATCTCATGATCCCTGCCATACCTGAGGCCAATGTTGCAGCCACTGTGTCAATCCATCTTGTTGAGGGCCTTCCCCTTTTTCATTGACCCTCCAATTTACTAAACATGACATCCTTCTCCAGGGAATGTTTCCTTCGGACAACATGCCCATAGCAGGTGAAACGAAGTTTGGCCATTCTCGCTTCCAAAGAGCATTTCTGCTGTGCTTCTTCCAAGGCAGATTTGTTAGTTCTTCTAGCAGTCAATGGTACTTTCAAAAGTGTTCTTTGCCAACACCACAACTCAAAAGCATCAACTCTTTTTCGGTCTTCCTTATTCATTGTTCAGCTCTCACATGCATAAGAGGTGACTGAAAATAACATGGCTTGGGTTTGGTGCACCTTGGTCTACAAGGAGACATCTTTGCTCTTTAGCACTTGAAAGAGGTCTTTTGTAGCAGATTTGCCCAATGCAATTCTTCACCTACACTATTCAAATGTATCAATTCTTCAGTCTTCCTTATTCACTATTCAGCTTTCACATGCCTATGAAGTTATTGAAAACATCATGGCTTGGGTCAGGTGCACCTCAGCCTTCAAAGTGACATCTCTACTCTTTAACACTTTAAAGAAGTCTTTTGCAGCAGATTTGCCCACAGCAATACGTCATTTGATTTCTTGACTGCCACTTCCACTGGTGATGATTGTGGATCCAAGTAAAATGAAATCCCTGACAACTTTTCTCCATTTATCGTGATATTGTTATAATAGTACATTTTCTTTTTACATTTTTAAACACTTATTCTTTTTTAAAATTGCAATTTGGGTGAAAATTTGCAGGGCAAATTCATCTTTCATACAGCAGTTCACATGCACTGTCTGATGACATTGACTGCAACCTCCCACAACACAACCAGCTCTGCTTCCACTTCCTCCCCATAGCCATCTCCTCCATGTCCTTGCCTCCCATACACTCCTGCTCCCCAAGCTGTCTCCCTGTGCATACACAATCCTTCTATTCTCCCATGATTGATCTCTCCAAGGACTGTATCTACCTAATGTAAATGTTCAGCTCATATGCCTGTCTTTTGTTTGGCTGGAAGCCACAGGAGTGAGTTCAATTCTAGACCTGAAGGGCAGCTAGGGACCAGAGTCTCACGGGTTCCACCAGGCTCTATCAGACCAGCAAACCTGTTTTTTTTTTCCTTTTCTTTTTAAATGATTTTGAGTTTTGTTCCATATTGCTCTCCTACTCTATTTAGGATCACCTACATAGATCCCCCTCCGAGTGGTTGACAGCAGTAGTCAGACACCATCTAGTTCTTCTGGTCTCAGTCATATAGGCTGAGGATCACATGGTATACCAGTCCCTTGGACTAATTGTTTTCGGGTCTTTAGTTTTCTTCATTCTTCTTTGCTCTGGACGAAAAGAGACCCATCATTGTATCTAGATGGCTGACTGCAGCTCTTAAGATCCCAGTTGCTACTCACCAATGTAGGATATAGAAAAATGGTTTGTGTAGTATGTTGTGCCAGTTGAAATTGATGATCCTGCGACCATGGTCCCGAGCCCAGAGATCCAACTACTCGCTCCCTCTGGGTAGCTGGCTGTGGCCAAGAAGTGACTACAACTTTGTTCCTTGTCAGTTCTACCATATACCTGGAAATTCTTACAGAACATATAAACATGTTCAAACGTTTATTCTTTAAAGATTCTTTCTGTTACAAAGTATTTTTTATAATAAGCTGCTCCAAATTATTTTTAGAAATAAGGAATAAAGAATTTTTTTTAAAGTAGAGATAAAATTTATTGACTACAAGAAATCTATTAACTTGAATTATTTGTAAAACATGTCATTTGTGTGTATGTATAAAAAACTACTTTCTTTCACTAATACAGAATATGTTTATTGAGAGAGAATATACAATACACTAGACAGTGAGCTAGGTGCTAAAACTACCTACACATCTACTTCTCACTTAATGACTACCTTGTCATCCAACATTTCACCTTTATGACAGTTTTGAAAATATCCTCAGGTCTGGACCCCATGTGGGGCACAGCCTGGTGGCGTGCCCTGTGTGTGCTGCTAGAAACAATATACCCAGTGATGACTGGGCCACGTGAGGGACAGTGGTTGACTGGCCCCAGGACATCTTTTCCTGTTTGTCCACAACATCTTGATCTGGTCAGAGAAGGTACAAAGGCAACAGCAGGATAATGTGAGGTCACTGGCTGACAGGCGGAGGCCAGGTGAGGGCCTGAAGGTGCTGGGGAGGTTGTAGGAGAGGCAGGAAGTAAGGGAAAGGGAAGAGGGCAGTGAAGGGCTGTGGAACCTAGGCAGATGGAGGACAAGCAGGTCTCTGTCCAAGGCTGTTGGTAGAAGGCAATAGGCGGAGGGTAAGTGGGGTCCCTGCCCAGGGTGAGTAGTGGTGGGCAACACTTGACCACCACCACCACACCAGGTTCTGCAGTGGTGGGGAAGACTTGGTGGGCAATAGGGGCCTGCCACCGTGAATCCTGAGATGCCCTGAGGGCGCTCGACTGGTGGTGAGTTACCAGGGGGCACACAAATGCTTAAGATAGGGGTACGGCCCTACTCTTGCAGGATGCCTATTTTGCACAATGACCTGGTCTTTGGAGCCTAACAACATCAGTAAGTGAAGAATGAGTGCATGCTTTATATTTTACTTAAGTCCTCATAACTATGTAAACAAAATAAATACCTAGGCCTTAAGGTCTTGTATACATGGCAGATGTGGGTACCCTTCTTTAAAGCAACCAAATCAACTGAATCAAAAATCCAAGACCAGATAAACAACACTTGAAGTTTTTAAATAACTGATTTTTTAAAATCATAAATGTGTTCATACTGCAAATATTATTCAGTAACTTGCTTCTTTCTTAACATCTTTGCAAATCAATACATGTAGCTTCTCTTTAATAGCTATATGGTATTCCTTATTAGGGAATTACCAAACTTTATTCAACATTCTTCTTTTAGATGGGATGTACTTTCAATTTTAATAACTTTGTCAGATTGCTTTCTAAAAAGGTCTGTAATCCTTTATAATAGTAATATATATTAATTTTTCTACAAGCTCACCAAAAATAGAGGCTTATCTTCCAAATTTTTGCTGGTCTGATGTGTTTCCCTGACTAACGCAAAAGTTAAACATCTTTTCCTAAATTAGAGACATTAAAAAAAGATACACTCCAATTAGTTAACATATGTTAACATAGTTATATCATTGGGGATTATGATTGGAAAAGGGAAGGGAACTATTTATTTCACTTGAGATAATTTAGCTATTGTAATAAAAATGTATAAAATGATTGAAATTTTATAAAAATCAAAAAGACTTTGGGTAATTACATCACATAAGCAAGCAACATAATGCAAAGTGAGTTCTGGTTCATAGCCATAGCTCTAATCATAAGTACCTGTGTGACAATGAACAAATCATATACTGTTTCATGGCACCAACTGTACTAGATTATCTCTAGGTTCTGTTTAGATCTAAAATCTGTTAGTATCTATTTCTTTATTAAATATTCTGGAATATTAATTTTACATGACACTAAGTACTGAAGAACACTGACATATTTTAAGTGCTTTTCCTTTCAGTAAATCAAAGTAACAGAAAACCAGTCTGAACATTATCATAAAAAGACATGCTGGTAAAATAGAAATAAAAATGTACTATAGTATAATAGAAATATGTATCTTACTAAAGTGAATCTAATATACTTTGGGCCCTATTCTAGATTTTCCAAATCATAAAATGACTGACTTCATAAAAATGTATGAAAACTAGACTAAAAAACACTATATAACATCAAACCAGGTATTCTCTTAAGCAATTAACTATTTCATACTGCACAAATTATTAGTTCCCTAGTAACCAGTATAAGGAGCTCTGGTGGTATAGTGGATAAGGCATTTGGCTGCTAACCAGAAGTTCAGCAGTTCAAAGCCACCACCTGCTCTGCAGAAGATGGGGCAATCTACTTCCATAAAGATTTACAGCCTTAGAAACCCAATGGGGTTGTTATGAGAGGAATCAACTCAATGGCAGTGAGTTTGGTTTGGTTTTTTAGTAACCAGTAGAGTCTCTATCTGTAATTAAAATTTATGCATCTGAGTTGTGTTGGTGAAGAATACTGAAAACACCATTGACTTCCAGAAGAATGAACAAATCTGTCATTGAAGAAGCTGGAATGCTCCTTAGAAGTGAGAACAGCCACACTTTGTCTTATGTACTTTGGTCATGTTGTCAGAAAAGACCAGTCCCTGGAGAAGGGTGTCATGCTTGGTAAAGTAGAGGGTCAGAGAAAAAGGGAAGATCCTCAATAAGATGGACTGCCACCATGGCTACAATGATGGACTCAAACAGAGCAAAGACTCTGAGAATGGCGCAGGATCAGGCAGTGTTTCATTCTTTTGTAAAAAGGGTCATTATGAGTTGGAGACGACTTGATGGCACCTAACAACAACAACATGTATGTATCTAATAATATGTATTCTACACATATGTGTAGAGTAATATATATTCCATGTTTATTTCTTTAGGCAACACGTAAAAATATTCAGAAACACACACTTTCCAAAACAATACTAAGGATGAAAGGGGCAAAATTGGGAACTTAAAATATTTACCTTTAATGTCCTCTAGGACACCTTCTGGAATTGAACCTAAAAGAGAAGTTTTACAAATGACCTATTAAATTACAATCACATTTCCATTTTGACAAAATTTAAAAATATATAACTACTATAATTTAAAGGAAAAAAAAAAAAAAAGCCAAGTAGAGAAATTAAGCATATTTGTAACACTACTTTTGTAAAAGAAAAAAATGAAATAAAATAATTCCTCTTTAAGCTATACAGTTAATTTTTCTTAAGTACAATATAACCAGAAACTTTTTAGAGTAGAAGATTTTCTTGATAAATTCCTTTCCAATTGCAAATAATTCTGTATTTCAAAGATCTTGTTTTTTATCAAGTTTACAAGTCCAGGACATCCTGAAGGCTTCATGCATATCTGGCTTCAACTTTGTGCTTTGGCTAGGCTTTGAATGATGAAGTTTCTTCTCTAAAAGCAAACTTAAAGAGGAATTTATTTTTCGTTTTACAATCTCTGATTTTCTGAGTTAGATTCAGAAACAAATTTTTCTAACCTAAGTTAAAAATATTCTAAAGAATTTTAATTCATTGTTAAATAAGTAAAAATATTCTGTTTTGTAAGAACAAATTACTTACATTAAGGAAAATAGAAATTTACAGCTGGATCTACACATCCTGTCAGCTGTATCTCTAAGTTATAACAGCCACTGAAACTAAGTGTCAAAATAAATTGAACTTAAAACCACACCCTCAAAATATTAAACCATGATTTTTGAATAAACAATAAAGCTTATTTCATCACACTGCTTTTATGAGAGCAAAAAAAATTCCTACCATTAATGATTTTAGAATTATTTTATCTAAATTACCTCGTCTTTTTTAAAATCTTACTTTTGTGTAAGGTATAGTTTAGAAATAAATACATATATATTGAATTTGTGTGCTCAAAAAATTTTTCTGGTGGGGCCAATATGCAATAAAAAATGTATGAAGACTCCTATCCTGAAGTATTAAAAGTTATCTTTTAAAAGGATAAAAATATCTGAAAAGATTTAAAACTTGCTATAAATAGATGAGATGTGTTAACCGGATTATAAACTAAACTCACTACCATTGAGTAGATTCGACTCATAATGACCCCTCCTTGGGTTTCCGAGGAGGTATCTCTACGAAAGTAGATTGCCCAATCTTCCTTCCAAGGAGTGCCTAGTGGGTTTGAACCACCAGCCTTCTGGTTAGCAGTCGAATGCCTTAGGCACTACGCTACCCAAGCTCCCAATTGGATTATAAGAGCCTATAATTTAAGAATAAGTGCTAAAAACCATAACATTGTACAACTGTTATGCTCTCTATAAAATTACTGAAATAAATTCCAGCAGTTGTCAGAGAAATTTGGTAATAAGAAAAATTGTTTACTTTAGGCAACATTAAGGCAGGCTTGAAAATAAAGGGTTTATTCTAGTAGGAGCAGATGCTGTTATAGGAAGGGGTGTTTCAATCTTAGCGAACAATCACAACTATTTAAACTCTGTAAGAGAGGAATAGAAACAAGAAATACTCATTAACTCTGGTTCTGAAAAATTATTTAAAATTCAGTTTATTTATGACAGTAAGAATCATAACATTTTGACATAAAGTTTATTTACAATTGCATATTTTTAAAATCTGTGTCCTTAGGTTAGCCTTTTTAGGTTGTGAGTTATTAATATATTCATTCTTTCTTATACTATGTTCTAAACATTAATAGTAGAGTCTCATTCAAAATTCACTTAAGGATACCCAAGTACATCTAAGACTTGTATTCAATCTTTGCTAAGAACCTTGAGAAGAGGTATTTAGAATATGTTTGCATTTCTGATCCTCCTAAGTGAGTGATTTAGCAAATAGTAATATGACTTAATTTCACAGTGAATAGAATTGCAAAGTTAACTACTACAGACTCAGATTTTGGGGAGTGTGGAAGGGGAGGATTAAAGTCAGAGTTCAAGAAGATAGGTTAAAAAAAAGGTGTTTGAAAAGATTTTATATAATTCAGAATTTTAAGGAAATGTTACAAATTTTAAAGAAGATTTATAATAAAGAAATCTTGGGATGCTCTACTGAGCTATTATCTTTGGAGACCATTTATAAATTAACTATCATGATATCTCAAAAGGGTAAGAAAGTTTTATCTAGAATAGAAAAATTATAATACAGAATGAAGAATGCAAATATTTTAACTACCAACAAGAATAAGGAAATAACATGATAAGCAAGTCTAAATGTTTTAAAAATCTGTCTGTTTCCAAGCACTAGATGGTGCCTGGCTACTGTCATCTATTTGGAAGGGGATCTATGTAGGAGGTCCTTGATAGAGAGGCAGAACAAAACTCAAAATCATTTGGAGAAAAAGAAAAAAAAAAGGGGGGGGGGCAGGTTTGCTGGTCCAATAGAGCCTGGTGGAACCACTGAGACTATGGCCCCTAGCTGCCCTTCAGGTCTGGAATTGAACCCACACCTGTGGTTTCCAACCAAACAAAAGACAGGCATATGAGTTGAACATTTACCTCAAGTAGATACACTCCTTGGAGAGAACAATCGTGGGAGAAAGAAGGGCTGTGTATGCACAGGGAGACAGCTCAGGGGGCAGGAGTGTATAGAGGGATGGACACTGGGAAGAGGTAACTATGGGGAGGAAGTGGGAGGGGAGCTGTTGCATTGTGGTAAACTGTGGTCAATGTCATGAGACAAAGTATATGTGAACCACTGTATGGAGTGAATTTGCTCTGTAAACCTTCACCCAAATCACATTAAAAAAAAAAATCTGTCTGTTTTCAACATTTATTCAGTGTGCAGGCACTAAGCTAAGTGCTACAGATCAAAAAATAAATGAGAGAGGGAGCCTCGAAGTCTATTGGAGGAAACACACAAGTAAATGAACATGTGTCATAATACTGCTATAATAAATGCTACTGAGGACTTAAAAGGAGTTCTACTTGAAGAAGAAAGGATAGCTTCACAATTATGATGATATTCTAGTTGGGTCACATAGAGGGATAAAAAACCTAACTAGAAAAAGAAATATCCCAGGTAAGGAAATAGAATAATGAAGACATAGAATAATGGAAGGACTCATGGTGCCAGGAAGAGTATAAGAAATTTACTAGAGCTGAAATAAAGTAGAAAGGGTTGAGTTTAGTGAGTTAAGAATAGCAGGTAGGAAAAAAGTTAGATTGTAAAGAAACATGCACAAGTAGTACTCCACTTAGGATGCATTCGAGTTAAGACAACACTCAGGTGTGTTAGGAGTTTTTTTTTTGTACATCTTATTGTTACTAATATGTACTGCATACAATGTTGCAGTGCATAATTTGCTGATATTATTCTCATGACAACCCCCAAAAACAACTAGATCGGATTTATAAAGATACTGATAGCAAAAAGCAATAATAATGAAAACTACAAAAAAATTGAGGTATTCAACTTATGTCAGAACCAACTTAAAACAGAATTATTGGAACGGAACCCATAAGTTGCAGACTGTTTGTATACAGAAATAGACCGAAGTATATTAAACAGATTCATTTGAATTTTAACTTGTAGGAGCCAACAGAAATTCTTAAGCAAAAGAGCAATGTAATTAGATTTGTTTTGTAGGAAGTTATTCTTGGCAAGAAACTGAATCAGAGAGGGAGCAAAAAATAAGTAGACTCCTATAATAATCTATGCAAACAAAAACAAAGGCCTAGGTTAAAACAATGTCCTTATTTTCAGATTTATAGGAGTGTGGAAGATGGAAAAGAGAATTAAATCTGAAAGAGATTTTTGAGGGAGAAATAAAAAGATTTGATAACTCTCGAGTTTTCTAAAATAAGAGATTAGGAAGATGTTTTCTTTAGCTAAAAATCATTGTTGTTATGTGCCATTGAGTCGGACCCAACTTATAGTGACCCCTCCTTGAGTTTCAAGGCAGTATCACTACGGAAGTAGATTGCCCCATCTTCTTTCCGAGGAGTGGCTGGCGGGCTTGAACCGCCAGCCTTCTGATTAGCAGTCAAGTGCCTTAGGCACTATGCTACCAGAGCTCCCTAAAAATCATTAGTTGAAATAAATTTGGGAGACGAGCCAGGGTGCACACGTTTGGAAGTCTTAAGACTGAAGTATCTTCCACAGGGTGACACGGTGGATGTTTATATCTAAGAATAAGTTGAAAATATGAGTATCAACTTTAGAGTAAGGCATTAGGTCTTGTGAAACATTTGGTCCGGTGAAACATTTGGTCAGTAGCATATAAATGTAGGTGAAATAATGGAAGTTGATGGTGTCATCCTTAAAAAGTCAGTAGGAAGAAAGAAGGGACAAAAAGTAGGTCTCTATAAAATATCAATAGAGAAGGAAAAGATAGGAAATTGAGAAGGGATACTTGGGGAAATAACAGAACAACAGAAAGGAAGAAGTTCTGAAAGCTAAGAGAAGAGAATATTTCAAGAAGTATATGGTGATCCATAATGTCAAAAGTTCAAGAAAGGATGACTGAAACTAAGCTGCTGGTGACCTTACAATAGGAGCAGAATCTTCAAAGTGGTGTGGGGCGGAAAGGGACAATGTAATGTAAAGAAAGAGATCAAGTTGAAGAAGAGTGTAAACTACTTCTAAACAGTTTAAAGTGATTTTACCCATCACTGAAGGCAAGCTCTGGTCTTTAGCAGCACTTGTGTCAACAGTACATTGTTCCAACAGTTGAGCTTCCAACTCCCTGAAGTTTAAATTGGAAAAAAAAAAAAATTACTGGAATAAAAATATTGCAACTCTTAATTCTATATTCTTAGTTTGATGTTACATAACAGATTATGACTCTTTAAATAAGAATCATTTTATTTTTAAAACATGAATATACTCAAGGCTAATGGGAAATGGAATAAAATTAACTGTACATATTACTAGCCCTCTATTGACCAGTCAAAAAATTTATATTTGTTTTTGTCGCATAGCTGAAAAGAATGTGTTAAATTCCAAGAAACTTACTTGTGAAGAGCTTTTCCTCCTAGGGGGAGTGCTTCCCAACAATTTAGTACTGGGATTCCTTCATATATCTACAAGGTAGTCAAGGTTATTACATTGTAGGAGATAAAATGTAGTCCTGGTATTTTCCTCTTTCTTCAGTACTGTTCTATGTCAGCCTTGGTGGCAAATTTTTACTGTTTATTTTTAAAAGTTATTGAAAAAAAATAAGTCTTTATCTTCTCAAGAGAAAACAGGTTAAAAAATGTACACACACATACATTTCATTAGATAGAGCTGGGATATCCAATAAATTTGCTGCTAGTCAGATGAAGCTGTTGAGCACTTAAAATGTGTTTAGTCTGAATTGAGATGTGCTGTAATAAACTACACACCAAATTAAAATATCTCATTATAACTTTTATATTGATTATATCTTGAAAATATAATTAATTTGAATATATTGGGTTAAATATACTATTAAAATTAATTTCATGTTTACTTGTACTTTAAGTGTAGCTCTTAGAATTAAAATTATTTTATGTCTATTGGACAGTGCTGAGTTAGAGGATAATGGACAATGCTGACTTTTAACCTTTGGGGTTTGCTACCGTGTCTTACATATTGTTTTGGCTGATGTTCCGTAAGTTATATTTATAAAATGAGAAGGGAAAAAAGTATCCTTGCGAGTACTGGCTTTAGAGACAAACATGGGATCAATTCCTGGATACATTCTTATATACCTTGAGTTATCTTTTTATCTCAACTTTTAATTTTCTCATTTATTTAATGAGAATAATATTTATACTGCAGGGTTATTATGAGAATTAAATATAAAGTGCTTTGTATTCAAAAAGGAGTAATTTACTTCTTTAGGAGCTAATGATTCTTGATGTCCTTCCCTAGGAATATTTCTTTTAATGAATGAAATATACATGTAAGAGACTTATATTCATGAAGTTCAATTTCCTTTTCAATGATGTAACAGTCACTGTAACAATTCTAAGAGACAATTACTTCTATTCTACTTAAATGCTTCCAATGATAAAGGATGTGCTACCTTGTTGTCAGTAACTCCATTCTAGGACAGCATGAATTAATGGGAAGCTCTTTCTAATGGTGAATGATATAAAAACCTCAACACTTACTGTGCCAGAAGCTATGCTAAACACTTTACATATATTACCCTACTCAATCACACAACACTCCTACAAGGAGGGATGATCAAAATTTCCATTTTGTAGATGAGGAAACAGATGCCCAAAGAGGTTAAGGCAGTGTCATTTAACTAGTAAGAGGCATAGCTGAGATCTGTACTTATATGTGTATTCATTCCAAAATTCAAGCTCATAAACCCTAGCCATTCTGCCTCCATGATATCTTCTAGACACAGAGAAAAAAATGTATTCACTTTTCCACAGTCAGCCCTTCAGCTATTTGGAGGCAGATTTCATGTTGCCACTAAGTTTTTCTTGAGTAAATGTTCTCATTTCAATTTCTCCATTAACTCTCTGTATTATCTTTTCTTTAGAATTTGACTAGGCTTATCTACTTCTCTGACACATTCTAACTTGCTGATGTTCCTTTTAAAAACCAAACATAACATTGATGAGGTCTGATCCCAGAGTATATATGGAGACCAAATCTTAATAATAATTTCTATGATAACTAAACTTATGTCTCACAATCCTGTGAACTTTTTCCATGTGGTAGCTCATATTCACCCAAAGTAATTAAAAAATAGTTTGCTACAATAATAACTAACTGTAATGTGTGCAATTCTTTTAGTTAGAACACAATAAAAACTACAAAATCATCTGGTTGACAAAAAAGATACAGGTAATACCAGGCTTTCCCTATATCCACAATCCAGGACCATGGCAGAGTTAATCCCAAGAGTCAGAAGAGCCATTAGATGATTTGGAGCAAGCAAGACAGATGGAACCTAGAAAACAACAGCAAAAGACCCCAGAAAACCAAAGTAAGCATCAGTATTTGAAGATGTTTCCCTTACATTTCAAATGTTATATATTTGAAAATACTCACAGCAACATTATATTTATTTATTCAATCATGCTATGGCACTATATTAAAGAATAAGTTTATCGATTTATTTGAATTTATGCAAAAATCAAAATATAAGGTAATAATTAAAAAGATTTTTAAGCTAAGTTGTTTCATTCCATAATGACAATTAAAATTATTTTAATTAATTCTAGTTTTATCCCATTTTGAGGGGAAAATACAAAGGAATAAAAAATGCATCCAGAAAGAGATTCAGAAGAAGATGCTAAATTAAAAAAAGAGATTCCCTTACCATCAAAATGAAAATACAGAAAAATACTCCTTGATGGTCTTTGCTCACAAGGTCTTTATTTGAATGGTATTTTTTAAATATTAAATACAGAAGTCAAATTAAATTGAATAACGAAACTACAAAAATCATTAGCTCTTCTATGACATTTTTCAGTGAGACTTTATTGTATCTGGTGACACTCCAACTATCAGGTAAATATATAATCAAAATACTTCACCAGATGGCAGACAAAATAATGGTTATATTCCCTTAATTAAGTAGATATATCAGGTTCTGGTCCTATACAGAAAAGGATACTGACATAATAACAACTAAAATTCTTGTTAGTTATCAATGAGTCAATTCCAATTGATGATGACCACATGTATGCAGAGTTGAACTGTTCCATAGGGTTTTCAAAGCTGAAAACCTCTAGGAAGCAGATCACCAGGCCTGTTTTCTGAAGTGCCTCTGGGTGGGTTTGAATTGCAAACCTTTCAGCTAATAGTCAAATACCCAAGAACTCCTACAAGATAAAGATACTGACACAATAACAACTAAAACTCTAAGAAAGTATAAAAACAGAGAATCATCTGTTTTATTCAAGTAAGAGTGACTTCTTATTTTGTGTTCCTCCTACTGCAAACAAGTGTAATTTACAAAAATTCCTGAAGTTATGACATGGATAAGTACAGAAGGATATGGAACCTGTTTCTGTGTACCTATTGTACCAAACCTAACTTAGAAAGATTATGTTTCCCTTATCTCATAAAGACATTCTGATTTTTGGTTAAAGAGCATAGATATATTCTGAGTTCAGAAGAATGTGTGAAAACACATTTGTATATGCTTAATTTCTTATATACTGTATGTACTGTTATATTTTATATAACTTTGCTGTTTTCTTTGCAGAAAAATCCTAAATTCCTGAGGCAGACATGTTTAAAAATTTAAATAAAGATTCTGGTCTATTTTAAATATAATCATCTTAAATCAAATATGATTTGTGGTCCTTATAAAAATCCTGACTTCTATAAAGTGAAAGCTACAAATAATATAAAGTGCCCTCATGGTGCACTGGGTTAAGTACTTGGCTGCTAATCCAAAGGTCAGTGGTTCAAACCCCTCAGCAGCTCCTCTGGACAAAAGACCTGGTGATCTGCTCCCATAAAGGTTATAGCCTAGGAAATCCTATGGGCTAGTTCTGCTCTGTCCTAAAGGGTCTCTGTAAGTCAGAACTGACTCAAAGGCATATAATAACAAGTAATATTACTACATTCCTGGCGCTGTTCACTTACTCTAAAAGAGTCATTGTCTGAATATCCCATTTTTTCTGATCTAGTAATTTAAAGCCTAAAATGAAAGTATTAAAATATTTGGAATAGTCAGCTTATCTAACAACGGAAGCTACAAAGATCTGGGAGAAACTCATATACTCCACAGCACAGAAGTTACTTCTTAATTCTGAAAAATGTCCCCAAACAGAAAAACATACATTAAAATAAATAT
Source organism: Orycteropus afer afer (assembly GCF_000298275.1). Taxonomy (NCBI): domain Eukaryota; kingdom Metazoa; phylum Chordata; class Mammalia; order Tubulidentata; family Orycteropodidae; genus Orycteropus; species Orycteropus afer. Next base: position 2,297,327 of record NW_006921901.1, on the reverse strand, counting down.
TATAACCAAACCAAACTCACTGCCATCGAGTCGGTCCCAACTCATAGCGACCCCTTTGGGTTTCCAAGGCAGTATCTCTATGGAAGTAGATTGCCCAATCTTCCTTCCAAGGGGTGGCTAGTGAGTTTGAACCACCAGTTTTCTGGTTAGCAGTCAAACGCCTTAGGCATTATGCCACCAGCGCTTCCAGCCTAATACATAAAGATTCCTTATTTGCGTTTCTGTTAGTATGATAACAGAAACATAAATAAGGAATCTTTAAGTAGTAGATGAAATGCTAATTAAGCATGAAATAACCATATAAAGAACAAAAATAAATTGCCAATTGAACAGGTTACTTTATCATCTGGTTCCCCAAATACACTGTGTAGTATACACAATAAAGTAAATTTTACAAATGGGTACCTTTAAGTTTAAGCTTTGGTATTATAAAGAGAGAGAGAAGAGACTCCTTAAAAACAGAAATAATTTTATTCCTTCTCTTTCTACTTCTGAAGTAATCTAATCATTTGATTTAAAAAGAGATACCTCAAAATATTTGAAAAGAACACGAGCAAGCGTCTCTCTGAAGTGGGAGGGACATAATACCGACTCGATAACCACAACTCGGCGGTCTCTGGGATTCACCAACAGATGCCTGAAAAGTTTAGTTTGGAAAAGTTACAAAATGCATTTTGGTAAATGAAACAATTTGGAAAAATCAGAGAAACTGTACAACCTTAGCTTTAGATGTTTTACGACAAAAAGACATTTTTATTAGCCTCAAAACATTACAACATTCCTGACCTCTTACTACATGCCATGCACTGTACAAGGAACTTTATCTATTAACTAATATATTTCAGAAAACATTCAACTACAGCTTTCTATGATTACTAACCTGAGCCATTAAAAACCTGTTTTTTTTTTTTTAATTACAAGAATAACATATGCTCACAAAACTTCAGATATTATAGAAATTTATAACTTGGAAAGAACAAGTGCCTTGTAATTCCACTACCTAAAAACTACTACTAATAGTAATTTGTAAATATCTTCATCTTTTGTAAATATGAATGCATATATTTTAACAGAAATATTCATACCACAGATGTTCTTTAACTTTGCTTCAGTTAATAATATATCTAAGCACCTTTCCATATTAGTACATATACAGAACTCTTTTTTGAGGCTGCATGGTGTTCCATTGCATGGATGTAAAATAAGTGAACTACCCTATCCCCTTTATTAATGGACATTTGTTTTTGGTATTTCCTTAGGCTTGCCAGTTTTCTAGTCTTCCAAATACATTTTTCAAAAGGATGATGATAAACAAGTAAATGGCAATGAAGGTCAATGTCATTTTTTTGCATCATATGTAATACAACTAAGTATCACTACGACTGATATTAGGAAAATCTACCTAATTACAAGAAAATTAAAAAAAAAAAAAAAAAAAAGCACAATTGCATCTTACCTGAAATACAGTATGTGGATGAATTCCTTCAGGTAGGAATATAATTCTTCTGTATTGATACTATACTGAACAACTTTAATTGGCTATAAAATTTAAAGTGATTAATTTATATTAATAAAATAAACTCAAATTAAAATATACTTATTATTTTACTAATAAGTCAGCCAATTTATATTTACAGTAAATGCAAAATAAATACAGATTAACTTTTTAAATCAGGAATTCTTAGTAAGTGGCATGTCTAAGATGATGGAATTCTTTTGGTTTGTAGGGATGGAGGTGTGTGTTCATAAGCAGAGTTGTGCTCATATGTGTTTTTCCTTTATCTGACTTATCATTTTCACATGCCTGATGATAAAAATCAGGACTGATTAAAAAGCATCAGTTCCCTAGAAAAGTGTCCTCAATTACTCCAGACCTGGTTCAGTCTCTGTCAGACACTCCTAAAATTATTTTGAATTTATTAAGCATAGTTTCTACTCTGTCCTACAGGGTCACTATGAGTAGGAATTGGCTCAATGGCAATGGTTTTTAGAAACATAGATAACAGTGAGTATGTGAAGTTATAGGCTTATAAGAATATTTTACAAAGGTTAAAAATTTTCTTTTGATAGTATATGATTCAATTTATATTAAATGTACAGAAAACATAACTCCATAGAAAAAGAAAGTAGATCGGTGGCTGACTGGGGGTAGAAATAGGGATTAACTGTAAATAAGCATTAGGAATCTTAGTGGGCTTACAAAACTGTTCTAAAATTGGATGTGGTGATGGTTTCACAACTTGATAAATTTACCAAAAATCACTGACTTGTACAATTAAAACATGAATTTTATAGTTTGCAAAATGACACTTCAATGGCGTTGTTAAAAAGCAAAAGACAAGCTTTCTTTTGGAAATGTTGTTGTAATGTGCCGCTGAGTCGGACCTGACTCATAGTGACCCCTCCTTGGATTTCCCAGGCAGTATCATTACAGAAGTAGATTGCCCTATCTTCCTTCCAAGGAGTGGCTAGTGGGTTTGAACCACCAGCCTTCTGGTTAACAGTCAAGTGCCTTAGCCACTAGGCTACCAGAACTCCTCTTTTGGAAATAGAGCCATACATTATATACTCAGCACTGTTCTAATCAATCTTACTTGAAGTCACGTTTTAAAATATTTTACAATACAGCAATAATTTTACTTCTTTCTTTTTTTTTTTTAAATACCTTAGGCATGCCAGCTCTTTTTATCATACTAGGAATTATACATCTTGGACCAGTTTCTCCAGCAAATCCACACCTGCAAATAATTGGAAAATTTAAATATTCTATTTATTTTAACATTCTTCCTAAATAATTGTTACAGAAGCAAGTTTTTCTGCATTTGTTTCAAAACAGTGGTCAAAGAAACATCTGGAAACATCTTGGATATACGCAAAGGGTCAAAAAAGCTAAGATGTTAGTACTATCTATTCATAATTATGTACTGAAAGAAAAAAAGTTAAATTGTCTCAAGTTAGTGATAATAAAATAAACTAGTACATTATTTTAGGGCAATGGCTACTTTTTCCCAATATTTCATTTTAACTGAATTTTAGGCAACACATTCATACAACCCTGGACCTATACCATATTATGTGACTTTACTCATATACTTTCTCCCTGGAGGTTTAGGATTCTACATATTCTTTTCTTTGTACTTGGCTATTAGGACTGTGCTCTACTGGTTTTCAACAGCTGATTTTTTGCAAGCAGTTTGCCAGGCTTTCCTTTTAAGGATCTTTGGGTGGACTTAAACTGTCAACCTTCTGTATAGCAACTGAGCCCACTAATTGCACCAGGGTCCCTCAAATGCTCCATGATACAACTTACTGGTCAGCTTCAGTTCCTTTCTTTTGCTTCATATAGTCATCTTAAGGAGCCCAGGTTGTGCAGTGGTTAAAGCGCTCAGGTGCTAACAGAATGGTCCATGGTTCAAACCAACAGCAGCTCCACGGAAGAAAGATGCAGCAGTCTATGTCTGTAAAGATTTATAGCCATGGAAACCCTATGGGGCAGTTATACTCTCTCCTATAGGGTCACCAGGAGTCAAAATTGGATTCAGTGACAATGAGGTGTTTTGTTTGTTTGTTGTTTTTTTAAATTCATCTTATTACCCTCCTAAGGAGCTCTGGTGATGGTGTGGTTAAGATATTTGGCTGTCAAACAAAAATTGGTCGTTTGAACCCACCAGAAACTCTGAGGGAAAAGATAAGACAGTTGCTTCCATAAAGATTTAGTCTCAGAAACCCAATGAGGGTCACTGAGTTGGAACGGACTTGATGGCAGTGAATTTGGTTTGGCTTTGGTTATCACCCTCCTGCTGAATTTCTCAATAATCATCTTCCTACTTAGGAACTCTGGTAGCATAGTGGCTAAGGCACTTGACTGCTAACCAGAAGGCTGGCAGTTCAAACCCACCAGCCACTCCTCAGAAGGGAGATGGGGCAATCTATTTCCGCAGTGATACTGCCTCGGAAACCCAAGGAGGGGTCACTATGAGTCGATCCAACTTGACGGCACACAACAACGACACTTAATAACTTACTTCTTTTCTTAATGTATTATCAAAATAATTACATTTGGGTGATAGCCTCAAAGTATTTATTATGCTATTTAAAAATAAATAGAAATTAGCAAGGTCCTTGCTCAGAGCAATTCAATGTCATAAACTAAATACTGTTTAATCCAATTCTGAGGCACCTTCAATGCAATTTTTAAATAGGCTATTTTCACCAGCCTATTTAAAAACTGGATATTTAATTATTCAATACTATACTTTACTCGACGGCACATAACAACAACAACAACAACATACTTTATGTAGAAGCTCTGGTAGCATAATGCCTAATGCACTTGACTGCTAACCAGAAAGCTGGCAGTTCAAACCCACCAGCCACCACTCCTCAGAAGGAAGGTTGGGCAATCTACTTCCATAGTGATACTGCCTCAGAAACCCAAGGAGGGGTCACTATGAGTCGCGGCCAACTTGACGGCACATAACAACAACAACAACAAATACTTTATACGTAGCACATAACCTTCTCTCTGACCATCATTTTTCCAGCTAACTTCCTCTAGTCTTTGATTCCACTGGAACTCCAATCCATTGATCCTATCACCTTTTCAATGTCCCTAATCATCTAATTTTCTCTTAACTTACTAGCTTTAAATACCATGGTTGATCACTTAATGTGTAATTGCATACATTCAAAGAGCTCTGATGGTATAGCAGTTAAAGCATTTGGCTACTAGCCAAAAGGGTGATGGTTCAAATCCACCAACTTCTCTGTGCCATACAGGTGAGACAATCTACTTCTGTAAAGATTTACAGCCTTAGAAACCTTATGGGGCAATTCTACTCTGTCCTAAAGGGTTGTGTTGTTATGTCCCGTTGAGTTGACCCGACTCATAGTGACCCCTCCTTGGGTTTCTAAGGCGGTATCACTACAGAAGTAGATTGCCCAACCTTCCTTCTGAGGAGAGGCTGGTGGGTTTGAACCGCCAACCTTCTGGTTAGCAGTCAAGTGCCTTAGGCACTATGCTACCAGAGCTCCTGTCCTAAAGGGTAACTGTATCAGAATTGACTTGATGGCAGTAGGTCTGGTTTGGGTTTATACTTTAGTAAAAAAGCCCTGGTGGTGCAGTGGTTAAGAGTTTGGCTGCTAACCCAAAGGCTCACGGTTCAAACTCAACAACTAATCCACTGGAGAAAGATGTGGCAGTCTGCTTCCATGAAGACTACAGCCTTGGAAACCCTGTGTGGTTGTTCTAACCAGCCTTTCAACTCAATGGCAATGGGTTTTTTACACTTTAGTTTTTACACTTTAGTAAAGTCCTCTGTGGCACAAATGGCTTGTGCTAGACTAAAGATTAGAGAGATATGAATCTACCTAGTAGCATTAGGGAACAAAGGCCCAGCAATCTGGATCCAGAAAACCCCATAGGGTTTACTCAGTAACACACAGGGTTGCCATGATTCAACAGTAATGTTTTTTTTTTTTTTTTTAAATACACCAGTAGGTTTTATTTTATAAAAAATGCATTAGGTTTTTTTTTTTGCAATTCTGCTTGTCACTTTCCTCTCTTTTGAGCCTGGTATAAGGGCTCTTAATCTGGAGTCTAAGGATCAGTAATGGTCCAATATTTGCAATACGTGCAAATATTTTGTTATGTGAATCTGTAACTTTCATCTGGTTTTCAAAAGGATTCAGAAAAAACCAAATGCACTGCCATGGAGTCAGATTCGACTCATAACAACCCCTTCTTGGGTTTCCCAGGTGGTATCACTATGGAAGTAGATTGCCCAACCTTCCTTCCAAGTAGTGGCTGGTGGGTTTGAACCACCAGCCAGCCTCCTGGTTAGCAGTCAAGTGCCTTAGGCACTACACCACCAGAGCTTCCATCAAAGGGATTGAGAACCACTAATGTAATGAATTGGGAGCTCTGGTAGCATAGTGCCTAAGGCACTTGACTGCTCACTAGAAGGCTGGCGGTTCAAACCCACCAGCCACTCCTCGGAAGGAAGGTTGGGCAACCCTACTTCCGTAGTGATACTGCCTCGGAAACCCAAGGAGTGGTCACTATGAGTCGGGCCGACTCGACGGCAAACAACAACAACAACAATGAAGTGTTTAAGGAGCTCTGGTGGCACAGTGCCTAAGCCATTTTACTGCTAACCAGAAGGCTGATGGTTCAAACCCACCAGCCACTCCACGGAAGAAAGACCAAGCAATCTACTTCTGTAAAGATTTACCACCTCGGAAACCCAGCAGGGGTCGCTATGAGTCTGAATGAATCAATTCGACGGCAGTGCGGTTTTTTTTGGGGGTGTGTGTGTTAATGTAGTGTTTACAAGCTGTCCCTTAAAACATGTTAAATCTCCTAATCTGAGAGTTCAGAGGTAACGACAAAAGAGCTCCAGAGTCTTATCTACAGGGTTTCACCTCTTCGTCAATCTCCTTAACTTGATTGCCTGGTCTTGAAGAGAAATGGCCCTGTCCTAAACATATTTGTATTACTAGCATCAACAGAAGCTCCGTTCGACATTTAAAGATGGTGATCATCAAGCGTTATAACTTGGTTGCTGCCTGCCTAATCTGAGAAGCTCAGGATGAGCCGGCCCTAGATCATCGCTGTCATCACCTGCACCCAAGATACCAAAGGGCCTGTCCAATCTGAGGCTAGCTCCTGGGCGGCTGCGAAGGCAATTCTCTCAAAGCCTCCAAGGTCCCTCTGGGAGTCAGACCTTGCTCATCACTTGATCCTCAGCATTCACATTACCCTGAGCGGAAATAATAGACTGCCACTGGCTGAAGGTTCTAGGGGTGGATTTGAGGTGCCCCCGACCTGCCCTGCAACCAGAGGTGTGTATCTGAGGTACGAAAGGAATAGTACACGCCCTGGGTGCCACATAAAGGGGGGGGGCACCATTTGAAAGGGGAGACACCACTGAGCTTTTTCTATTAATCCTGTATGGCCCAAGATCCTTCCTCAAGCACCGGAGACATCCAGAGGCCTAGCGCAGGGTGGGGACAGGGAGGGTACTTGCCCCAGATGCAAGTCTAAGGGAACGGCAGACGAGGCACTGAATGACATTCTGAGGCACCACAAATTTGAGAGGTGCGTGACTGAAGTAGCCGGACAAGAGGGGAGAAGCGTTTCTGCTGACACGTTGCTTCTATCAACGTTTATTCATCTTGACGTTGGAAGGAGGGTGCACCTTAGAGATTGCTCCGGGCGCTCGTTGACATCGCTACACCCAGCCTGCAAGGCCGCAAGCCTGCAATGGGGACTCGAGAAAGGCCTGGGGATCGGTCACCCGCCCATCCCTTAGGCTGACTGCAGCCGGCACCGCGTCACTCACTTGGTAAAGGCCTCTCCCAGGTCTATCACCACTGCCGTTTTCTCCCCGCCGCTCCCCAGGCCCTCGTACAGCGGCATGGTGGAAAGAAGGGTGACTGAGAAGGAGGGCGCAGACCCAGCAAGCCTCGGCTCTCCGAGGGGTGGGACCCCGGCGTCAGCGCGCAGGCGAGGGTGGTGGCGTCGGGGGCCTCGCGCGGCCGCGGTGCATCGGGCTAGGGCTGTCCTAGGCTGTGCCTCATTCCGCGTTGGAGCCAAATACTCGCTGGCACTCCGACTTTGGGAACTAGGGAGGAAAAGTCGCTAGCGATTGATGATCTGAGTGCGCAGCGCTTGGAGAGCAGAGCGAAATCGATAAGGCGTGCGGGATGCCTGACTGGGGCGGAGCCGGCCACCCATCGGGTCCTTCCTGCTGGACTCTCCCTCGAGAGACGCCCGGGCTGGAAGTGTGTGGTACTCCTGTTGATCTCGGAGTGGCCGCTGAAAAAAGAACTTTACGTTTGAAAGCTTTGATATTGAGGAACTTTGGGGTAACATTTACTGAGGCCATACTCTGTGCCAGTGGCTTTGCTTGTCATTTAATCTCTGTAGGAAATACCGAGAATAGATATTCTTGTTAGATGCCATTGAGTCGGTTACGCCTTAGCCACCCTATGTACACAATAGAACGTAACACTGCCGGGTCCTGCGACATCCTAACAGTTGTTGCCATGCTTGAGCCCATAGTTGCTCCGTGTCGTTGAGGATATTCCCTTTTTCGCTGATAACTCTGCTTCACCAAGCATGATAATTCTTCTCCAGGCACTGGCCCCTTCTGACAACATGTCTAAAATACTTGAGACTAAATCTTGCTACTGCCCTGCCTCGGAAACCCAAGGAGGGGTCGTTATGAGTCGGGTCCGACTCAACGGCACAAAACAACAAAAACAACAAATCTTGCTAACCTTGCTTCCATGGAGCATTCTGGCTATCCATTTTACAAGACAGATTTGTTCGTTTTCTGGCAGCCCATAGTATATTCAATATTCTTTAAGAACAGCATACTTCAGATGCATCAATTCTTCAGGGTTCCTTATTCACTGTCCAGTTTTCATACGCATATGAGGCAATGGAAATAACCTGGCTTGGGTCAGGCACACCTTAGTCCTCAAAACGAAATCTTTGCTTTTTAACACTAGAAAGATCTTTTGCAGCAGATTAGCCCGATGCAGTATGTCTTTTGATTTCTTGATTGCTGCTTCCATGGGCATTGATTGTGTGTGGATCCAAGTAAAATGAAGTCCTTGACAACTTCAACATTTCTGTTTTCGTGATGTTGTTTCGTGACTTTGTTTTCTTTATGTTGAGGTATAATCCATAGTGAAGACGGTAGTGGTTTTTTTTTTTTTTTCCCCCTGCAGTCCGTTAATATTTTTATTTTTGACTTTTTCATTGTGGTTTGGGTACAATTTTACAAAGCAGATCCGTTTTACATTCAACAGTTCATAGCATTTTGTTTCACTAGTTGATTGCAATCCCCACAATGTAACATCTCTCCTCTCCCCTCCTCTGTATAGTTACCCCTTCCCCTTGTCCTTCTTACCTATGCATTCCTGCCTTGTTCAGCGGCCTTTTCCTCTGCAAATGCTGCCCTTCTGATCCCTCATAGTTGACTGTTCTAAGGAGTGCATCTCTAGTGTAGTTGTTTGGCTAGTAGGCCTGTCTATTTTTTGGCTGACAGTTGAGCCACAGGAGTGAGTCCAATTCCAGACCTAAAGAATAACTTGGGGCCATAGTCTTGGGAGTTTCTGCAGTCTCTTTCTGACCAGTAATTTTGGTCTTTACAATGTTTTCTAATTTTGTTTCAGTTTTTCTCACACTCTATCCAGGATCTCCAATTTTTAGCCCCTTCTGACTGCCATTGGTAGCTGGCCACCATCTAGTTATTCTGGTGTCAGGGTCATGTAGGCTGAGGTTCCCAGAGTGAATTAGCCCCTTTGACTAATTGTTTCCATATGTCTTTGATTTTCTTCACTCTTCTTTGCTCCAGATGAGGAGAGAACAATAGTTGCATTTTAGATGGCAGCTCACAAACTTTTAAGATCCAAGTTACTACCTACCAAAGTAGGATATAGAACAATGTTTTTTTTTTTTAACTCCTAAATACATTTTATTGAAATATCATCTATGTACAGTGAAAAACACAAAACTAAAGTGACATAGGTCAATGGATTTTTTTTTTTTTTTGCAGCGTTCCTTCCCCTCCCACCCCTGGTAATCAACAAAGAAAGTTTACTTTCATGTATAAATTTTCCTGGACTTTTTACAATACTGAACTATTTGTCCTTCTGTGATTGATTGATTTCACTCTGGTAGCATAGTGCCTAAGGCACTTGACTGCTCACCAGAAGGCTGGCGGTTCAAGCCCGCCAGCCA
>NW_006921901.1:2284176-2286848 GCF_000298275.1 Orycteropus afer afer | reverse complement strand
CTGGTAGCATAGTGGCTAAGACACTTGCCTGCTAACCAGACGGCTGGCGGTTCAAACCCACCAGCCACTCCTCGGAAGGAAGGTTGGACAATCCTACTTCCGTAGTGATACTGCCTCGGAAACCCAAGGAGGGGTCGCTATGAGTCCCTTATCAGATATGTCATTGCTGAATATTTTTTCCCAATCTGTGGGTTCTCTTTTTACTCTTTTGGAGAAGTTGCTGGAAGCACATAAAAATTTAATTTTTAGAAGGTCCTATTCATCTAGTTTGTGCATTTTGAGTGATACTTGACAGTCTATTTATGCCACAATATAGGGCCCCTAAATTTGCCCTTATTTTTTCCTCGAGGAACTGTATAGTTTTAGGTTTCACATTTAAGTCTTTGATCCATCTGGAGTTAGTTTTGTGTATGGTGTGAGATACGGATCTTGTTTCATTTTTCTGCAAATGGATATCCAGTTTTGCCAGCACCATTTGTTAAAAAGACCATCTCTTCCTCATTGAATGGTGTGATAGTTGGAGCTGTGTGTCAGCTTGGCTGGACCCCAATTCTGTGTGGTTGTTCCCATGATGGGATTGGATGACTATGTTCTGAGTGGCCAATTTGCCCAAGGGGAGTTTCCCTAGGGATGTGGCCTGCTTCCAGGATATCCAGGGACATCCTGGGACATTCTTCTGTGGATTGGGATTCCATTGTGCTGCCTACAACAGTCCGTGAGTGAGCAGTCTACCGTTTGGCTTTGGAAATTTTGGATTTGTCATTCGTTGGAGTCAACAGCTGATGTACTGCCTGCCAGCCTTGACCTTCTTGGCCCCTGTGGTTGTGGGAGCCAGGAAAAGCCTCTAGCTTGACGTTTGATCCAGGGACTTTAGACTTGCCGGCTTCTATACATTTATGAGCCGTTTTCCTAAAATAATTTATTTTTCCTCTCTCTCTCTCTATAAGCTCTGCTGGTTTTTGTTTCTCTAGAGAACCCAATCTAACACATTTGGTACCAGGAGTGTTTCTAGAGAGACAAAATCATAAGGATGGGCTTCCTAGATTGGTTCTCCAGTTTGATTAATCTTAATGACACTAGCGACCCTGTGTCTGCTAGTAAAGAAGGCCCTGCTTATCAGTGGTGTGAGGTGGCAAAATTAATATGCAAAATAGCACCACCAATAGATCAAGTGCTTGTGAGAAGTGATGCTCTGGGTGATCAGTTATTTGATACTTTCCTGCAATTTTGTCAGAATGAGGAATATAAGGAAGCTGGTTGGTTGGTCCTACTTACAATAGACAAAGTGGTAAAAGAGCAAAATGAGCTCTGAGCTGCTGAGTCTTGGCTTAAGCACCGCATAAAAGACCCCAGTGCTTCCAGCTGTGCTCTGAAAGAAAGCCTTATATCTTCTAGTACAACAGAGCTGATATTGCTGAAAACCAAACCCAGAGTCTTATTGTAAGAGTGACTAAATTACAACACCAACTAAATTGCCAATCCAGAATGGTGTCTGATGTTAAAGTGAGGGCATTGATTGGAAAAAAATGGGATCCTGAAACCTGGAATGGGGACATATGGACAGATAATCAGGAAGATCAGGATATGGAGCCTGTAAATTCTGTTGAATGCCTCCCATCTGAAGGGATTACTGTAAAACCATTATCCCCTCCCCCTCAGTTTGATGGTACTAGCCAAACTGCTGGGTCATTGTTTGAGAAAGAGTCCATGGAAGACATTCCTGAATGCTCTCAGGAACTGCCTCAAGCACCCGTTGTTGCTGCGAGGCCCAAACTAAAGTCAAGTCCAAGTGAGCCCCAAAAGGTGAAATAGGAAGTGTGACGGAGGAGGTGATATGCTATACCTGAAAAGACCTACTTGATTTTGCTAACATGTACAGACAGAAACTTGGAGAATATGTATGGGAATGGCTACTGAGAGTGTGAGATAATGGTGCAAGGAATGTAAGATTGGATCAGTCTGAGTTTATTGATTTAGGTCCACTAAGTATGGATTCTTCATTCAGTGTCTCAGCTTGAGAGGTTAGGAAAGGATCTAATAGTTTATTTGGTTGGCTTACTGAGGCATGGATATGCGGTGGCCTACCTTAAGTCTGTTGAAGGGGAGTTTCCTTAGGGGTGTGGCCTGCTTCCAGGATATCTAGGGACATCCTGGGAAGAGAGACATTCTTCTGTGGATTGGGATTCCGTTGTGCTGCCTACAAATTTCCGTGAGTGAGCAATCCACCATTCGGCTTGGAGATCTTGGATTCGTCATTCATTGGAGTCAACAGCCAGTGTACTGCCTGCCAGCCTTGAGCGTCTTGGCCCCTGTGATTGTGGGAGCCAGGAAAAGCTTCCAGCTTGACTTTGATCCAGGGACTTTGGATTTGCCGGCTTCTATACGTTTCTGAGCCATTTTTCTAAGATAAATTTCTCTCTCTATATATATATGTATATATAAGCTTTGCTGGTTTTTGTTTCTCTAGAGAACCCAGTCTAACACAAAAGGATTTCAGCCCTTGGTCAAAAATCAACTGACCATAGGTAAATGGATCTATTTCTGGGTTCTCAATTCTGTTCCACTGGTCTATGTGTTGTTGTACCAGTACCAGGCTGTTTTGACTACTGTGGCTGTATAGTAGGTTTTGAGATCCACAAGTGTGAGACCTTCTACTTTGTAGAACAATGTTT
>NW_006921901.1:2271771-2279041 GCF_000298275.1 Orycteropus afer afer | reverse complement strand
GCCAGGACTTTTTTTAGTTGGTAATTTTTTGATGACCTGTTCAATTTCTTCTTTTGTGATGGGCCTGTTCAAATTTTTCACTTCAGTCTGTGTAGTTTAGGTAAGTGGTGTGTTTCTAGAAAACTGTCCATTTCCTCCAGATTTTCGCCATTTGATTTCTTGACTGATGCTTCTGTGAACATTGATTGTGGGTCCAAGGAAAATAAAACTCTTGACAACATCAACATTTTCTCTTTTTTTGTGATGTTGCTTATTGGTCCAGTTATGAGGATATTTGTTTTCTTTATGTTGAGGTGTAATCCATACTGAAGACTGTAATCTTTGGTCTTCATCAGAAAGTGCTTCACGTCATCTTCACTTTCAGCAAGCAATATTGTGGCATCTGCATATCATAGGTGGTAAATGAGGCCTCCTCCAATTCTGATGCTGATTCTTCTTCATATAGTCCAGCTTCTCAGATTATTTGCTCAGCTTACAAATTGAATAAGTATGGTGACATGATACATCCCAATGCACACCTTTCCTAATTTTAAACCATGCAGCATCCCCTTGTTCTGTTCAAACAACAGCCTCTTGATCTATGTACAGGTTCCTCGTGAGCACAGTGAAGTGTTGTGGAATTCCTATTCTTTGCAATGTTATCCGTAATTTGTTATGATCCATACAGTGAAAGCCTTTGCATAGTCAGTAAAACACAGGTAAATATCTTTCTGGTATTCTTTGCTTATAGCCAAGATCCTCTGACATCAGCAATGATATCCCTCCTTCCACGTCCCCTTCTGGATCTGGCTAGAATTTCTGGAAGTTCCCTTTTGATGTACTGCTGCAACGATTTTTAATTATCTTCAGCAAAATTTTACTTATGTGTGATATTAATGATACTGTTTGATAATTCTTTTGGATCACCTTTCTTTAGAATGGGCATAAATATAAGTCTTTCTAGTTGGTTGGCCAGGTAGCTATTTTCCAAATTTCTTAGCATAAATAAGTGAGTGCCTTCAGTGTTCCATCCATGGTTGAAACATCTCAATGGATAATCTATCAGTCCCAGAATCTTGTTTTTTGCCAACTCCTTCAATGCAATTTGGACTTCTTACTTCAATACCATTGGTTCTTAATCATATGCTACCTCCTGAAATGGTTGAATGTCGACCAGTCCTTTTTGGTACAGTGACTCTGTGTATTCCTTCCATTTTCTTTTGATGGTTCTTCCTTGTTCAATGTTTTACCTATAAAATCCTTCAATGTTGAAACTCGAAGGTTGAGTTTTTTCTTCAGTTCTTTCACCTTGAGAAATGCTGGTTATGTTCTTCCCATTTGGTTTTCTAATTCCAGATCTTCACATATTTCATTTTCATACTTTACTTTGTCTTCTTGAGCTGCCCTTTGAAATCTTTTGTTCATCATTCTTCCATTTGCTTTAGGTGCTCTGTGTTCAAGAACAAGTTTCAGAGTCTCTGCTGCCATTCACTTTGGGCTTTTCTTCCTTTCCTGTTTTCTTAATGACCTTTTGCTTTCTTCATGTATGATGTTCTTAATGTCATTCTACAACTTGTCTGATCTTCAGTCATTGGTATTCAGTGTGTCAGATCTGTTCTTCACTTGGTCTCTAAATTCAGGTGGGATATATTCAAAGTTGTATTTTGGTTCACATGGATTTGTTTTAATTTTGTTCAGATTCAATGTAAACTTGCATATGGGCAATTGATGGTATGTTCCATAGTGGGCCCCTGGCCTTGTTCTAACTGATGATATTGAGCTACTCCATCATCTCTTTCCACAGATGTAGTCAGAGTGATTCCTGTATATTCTACCTGATGAAGTCCGTGTGTACAGTTGCAATTTATGTTGTTGACAAAAGATACTTGTTGTGAATAAGTCATTGATCTTGAAAAATTCTTTCATATGATCTCTGGCGCCATTTCTGTCACCAAGGCCATATTTTCTAAGTACTGATTCTTCTTTGTGTCCAGCTTTCACATTCCAATCATCAGTAATTATCAATGTATCTTGATTGCATGTTGGTTAATTTCAGACTGCAAAAGTTGGTGAACCTTTTCAATGTCTTCATCTTTGGCTTTAGTGGTTAGTGTGTAAATTTGAATAATAAACCAGTTAATACTGGTCTTCCTTGTAGGTGTATGGATATTATCTGGGCTCAAGTACAGCAGGTATTGTGAGCCTGGCACAGGACTGGGCAGTGTTTCATTCTGTTGTACATTGTGTCACTATTAGTTGGAGCTGACTTGTTGGGACCTAAAAACAACAACAAAAGCATTGTAGTGCAGTATGGATCTTGAAATGTTCTTTTTGACAATGAATGAGACACCTTTTCTATTCAATTTATCATTCCCTGCATAGTAGATCATAGATTGTCCAACTGAATATGCAAATACCAGTCCATTTTTGCTCTCCAGTGCCTAGAACAGCAATCAATAGGCATTCCATTTCAATTTGACAACTTCCAATTTTTCTAGATTCATACTTTGTACATTTAATGTTATTACATTCTGATTATTAATGGATGCTTTCAGCTATTACTTCTCATTTTGAGCCACATCAGTAAATGAAGGTCTAGAAAGCTTTACTCCATCCATGTCACTAAGCTCAACTCTAGTTTGAGGAGGCAGCTCTTCAGTTGTGTTTTGAGTGCCTTCCAACCTGAGGGCCTCATCTTCTGGCACTATACCAGACAATGATTCACTACTATTTATAAGGTTTCAGTGGCCAATTATTTCAGAAGTGTTGGCCATGTCCTTCTTCTTAGTCTTTTATTCTAGAAGCTCTGCTGAAACCTGTCTACTGTGGGTGACCCTGTTGGTATTTGAAATACCAGTGGTATAGCTTCCAGCATCACAGTAACACAAGCCACCACAGTATGACAAACTGACAGATGAGTAGTGGGTGTTCACCTTGGATATGTGGAAACCAAAACTCAAAAGAATTAACTAACTTCCCAATACTCCACAGCAGAGACAAGAGGAGACCCTAAGACTTTAGGATTTCAAAGCCTACATTAATGATGCTGCTTAATAATAGAGATTAATGCAAATGAAAGTAAGTAAAATAGTATCTACACATCTTTCTATCTCTGGAGGACTAGTCAGGGTAGTTTAGTGGAAGGAATATTGAACCAAATGTTCCTGTTCACTCTGAAATTTAGGGGCTGTATAATCTCAAAAGAGTATGTACCCCCAATTAGAATTAAATAATAATAATGGAATTTTTACAACTATCATTTCACAGCTCTATTTTATTTCTGCTGAAGTCATAAAACTACAGTTAGTAGAGTAGGTTGTCACCTTCTACCCATGACTATAGGAACAGGAATGACCTGTTTTCCCCAGTATATCTTTCTTAACTTCTATAGGTGCTGGAACCTCCTTAGAATGGATAAGGTCTTTACATAATAAGAAATAAGGCTGTACAGTACAGAAGCTTGAAAATGTGGTATTAGTAAAATTCACAGTCAAGTCCAAATGATTGAAGATCTTCGTGAAAACAAGTTTCAAGAGTTAAAAGGATGAAGTTGGAGGTGTGATGGGGGAAGGACCATTCAAGAAGAGTGGGAAAAGATGAAGCATGTGGCTTAATAATAGGGTCAGAGTGTTTAAACAGGAATTCTCACTTGGGTTCAAATTTTGTTTCTGCAACTTTCTGTCAAGTTCCTTTGATCATGTGAAAAATGGTCTCTACTTAAACACTTTATTAGGGAGATATACATATAAAATTATAAGTACCATACTGGAAATAAATGGAATATATTAAAGGACAGAGGAAGGGACCCCAGTCAATCACTTTTTTTAAAAATGCTTTTTATTGCGATTTGGTTGAAAATTTATAGAACAAATCGGTTTTTCAGTCAACAGATCACACATTTTGTTTTGTGACATTGATTGCAATCCGCATAATGTAACAGCATCCTTCTCACTTCCTCCCTTTGTCTACCATTTCCCTTTGTCTTTCTTTCCTATCTGTTCCTGCCTTCTGAGCTTTATTTCTGGGCAAATGCTGCCCTTTTGATCTCTTATGGTAGATTTTTCTAAGGAGAGCATACCTTCCTGGTGTTATTGTTCACCTCATAGATTTGTCTGTTGTTGAGCTGAAAGTTGAGGCACGGGCGTGAGTTCAGTTCCAGGCTTGAAAGTGACTAAGGGCCATAGTTTTGGGGGTTCCACCAGTCTCTATCAGACCAGTAAACCTGATATTTTGTATTATTTTGTGTTTTGTTCCACATTTTTCTCTATCCAGGATCTCTTATTGTGATCCCTTTCAGAGTGGTTGGCAGTGGCAGCCAGGCACCATCTAGTTTTTCTGGTTTCAAGGTTATGCAGGATGAGGTTCATGTGGTCCATTAGACCCTTAGACTAATTGTTTTCATGCATCTTTCATTTTTATTACTCTTTGCTCTGGAGGAGGAGAGACCAATAGTTACACCTTAGGTGTCCACTTGCAATCTTTTAAGACCCAGATCGGTAGTCACCAAAGTAGGCTATAGAACAATGTCTTTGTGGATTATATTATGCTAACTGAATTTTATATCCCTCATGACTATAGCCCTGAGCCCACAGGCCTAGAGACTCACCTTCTTAAAGTGTTTGGTTATAGCTAAGAAGTTTTCATAACCTTGCTGCCTGTTAGTTGTACTAAATACATGAACATTTTAATAGCACATACAAATATGTATGTAGAAATATTATCTATCAAACCTATACATGATCATAGGTATAGTTCCATTCGCCTACCCATACCTGATCTACCTGTGTATCCACCTGTAGATTAATGTTTGTTATTACTTATAATGCAGGATTGTGTAAGTCATAATGTTTACTTTTGTTGTCTGTAACTCTTGTGTACCTGTGTCTTCCTTTTCTTTAGTGATATTGTGGTGGTCACCAACTCTTTGTATATTGTCTTTCCCTTCACCCAAATTAATACATATCTCTGACCTAGCTAGTAATTTTTCCTTCCCTCCCCTCCCATCCCTGGTAACCATCAAAGAATATTTCTTTCTGTGTGTAAACCTTTCCTTGACTTGTCATAATAGTGGACTTATACAATATCTGTCCTTCTGTGATTGACTTACTTCACTCAGCGTAATGTCCTCCAAGTTCATCCATGTTATGAGCTGTTTCATGGGTTCTTCATTATTCTTTAGTGTTGCATAGTATTGGATTCTGTGTATGTACCATAGTTCAGTTATCCATTCATCCATTGATAGACACTTAGGTTTTTTCCATCTCTTAGTTATTATGGATAGTTCCATGATGAACATGGGTGTGCATATATCTATTCATGTCCCAGCTGTCACTTCTTTAGGATATATACCTAGTAATGGGATTGCTGGATCAAATGGTATTTCTATTTGTAACTTTTTAAGGAAGCACCATACCATTTTCCACAGTGGTTGCACCATTTTACAGTCCCACCAGCAGTGTATGAGAGTTCCAATCGCTACACACCCTCACCAGTATTTATTGTTTTCTGTCTTGTTGAACTTCATTCATTCACTTTCTTGCCTAGAATGTGGTCAGGGAAGCTTCAGGGAAGAGGGGATCATCCATTCTTGAATTTAAGCAGATACTCTTAGGCACTGAAGATACAAATAGAAAATAAAACAACTGGCCTCAAAGAACTTATAGTCACATGAGGATAATCAAACTGTTTTAAAATTACTGAAAAGCTAATGCTTGGATTAACTAGGTGATCTAGGGGCAGACACTAGGGACCAACACATAAATTTTGCTATGGGATGTGAGAATAGGAATGCACAACAGAGGACACAATACTTGAACTCTATCTAGAAGCTTGCAGTTTTTCAATTTGAAGCAACAGGGAGGGCATTCCAGGCTGAGACAACTGCATGTAGCTATAGTTTATAGGACTTTGGTAAGACCAGAGGGATAAAGTTTTGCTTTCAATTAGCCAGAAGTAATGGGGCCAAATCATTAAGCACCTTACTGGAGTGCTAAGGAGTTTGGACTTTATCCTATAGGTATTAGTAATCATACACAGTGTTTTAAATGAGAGAGAGACAGACAATGTTGTGTTTTTGTTCACTTTGATCTCTCTCTTGAAGTGGTGCAGACCAGGCTGAAATGGAGGGGACTGAGACTTGTGATGAAAAACCAGTTTGCAAGCTATTCCAAGAGTCTGTGAGAGAAATGATAACGAATTGTACTAAGACAATGGCACGGCAAAGGAAGGAAAGGTTTTTTTCTTTAAAAATTTTTGAAAGAAGTCCTTCTACTGAAGATAAAATGCGGACTTTTAGATATACAAAATCTGGGAGGAAAAATCACCAGTAGAACTTGGCCTGCAAGAAATGTTAAAGGAAGTTCATCAGGTAGAAGAAAATAATACTGAACAGTAATCTGAGTATACACAAATGAGTGAAGAACTTTGGAAATTGCAACAGTGTTGATAAGTATAAAAGATTTTTTTCTTATTATTTAAATCTCTTTGGAAGATAATTGACATTTAATATAGACAAAAATAATAATCTAGGGTTTATAAAATATGTAGAAGTAAAATATGTGACAATTAAGTCACACTGGGAGAGTAGGAACAGTCTTTTCAATAGCTAGGGGTAGAACATTTGGGCATCTATATGCAAAAACATTACAAAAAATTTTTCTATCATTATCCTTCACCATATTAGGAATGAACCCAAACGGACCATGAACTTAAAAGTATAAATTATAAAACATCCAGAAGAAAACATAGGAGAAAATCTTTGTGACTTTGAGTTAAGCAAAGATTTCTTAAAGATGACACCAAAAGCACAATTACAGGTTAAAATTAAGACCATCTCTTCTCAAAAGATATGTTAAGAGTAGGAAAAGATAAACTACAGGCTGGGAGAAAATATTTGCAAATCACATATCTGATATTGGTATTTAGACTGGCACCCAGATTATATAAAGAATTCTTTAAACTCAATAGTAACAAAACAAGCAACCCAATAAAAATAGACAAAAGATTTGAACACACGCTTAAACAAAGAAGATATCAGGATGGTAAATATACACATCAAAGGAAACTCGGTATCATTTGACATTAGGGAAATGCAGATTAAAACCACAATGCGATATTGATGCACATCTATTAGAATGTCTAATAAAAAAAAAGCCAGGAACCTGGACAGAAGAGCAGTCAGCTCCAGGGTTACAGGTGAGGAGAGACAACTCAGGGATGCCCAAAGTAGCAGGCGGGAAGAGCCGGAGAAAGTGGATTAAAAGCCAGGAAGCCAGAGAGAAGAGCAATCAGC
>NW_006921901.1:2269912-2271671 GCF_000298275.1 Orycteropus afer afer | reverse complement strand
ACTCATAGTCACCCCTCCTCGGGTTTCCAAGGTGGTATCTCTACAGAAGTAGATTGCCCAGTCTTCCTTCCAAGGAGTTGCTGGTGGGTTTGAACTACCAGCCTTTTGGTTAGCAGTCAAAGACCTTAGGCACTATGCCGTATGTTGTGCCAATTGAACTTCATGGCCCTGCGAATATGGTCCTCAGCCCACAGGCCCAGTGACTCTAATGTTTTGTAAACAATCAGTAAGTGCTTCAAGTCCTCTTCACTTTCAGGAAACAAGGTTGTATCATCTGTATATTACAGGCTATTAATGCGTCTTCCTCAAATCTTGATGTTGCGTTTTTCTTCATATAGTACAGCTTCCTGGTTTATTTGCTTAGCATACAGATTGAATAAGTATGATGAAAGGATACCACCTTGACATACACTTTTCTGAATTTTAAACCATGCAGTGTTCCCTTGTTCTGTTCAAACAACTATGTACAGGTTCAACACAAACACAATTAAGTGTTTAGTAATTCCCATTCTTCACAATGTTATCCATAATTCGTTATGATCCACACTGTCAAATGCTTTTGCATGGTCAATAAAACACAGATAAACATCTAGAAGAGAAGGTAACCAGGAATTAAAAATAACAAAAAGTGAGTTATTTCAATGTGTAACATGTTGATTAATGATACATACTTCTTGACTGCAGTTTTCTTTTGCAGTTACACATCAACATACACTATAGTGCAAATACATCATTAAGCATATCATCCTGAGGTAGCACTTCTAATTTTACCACCTAATTAAGATTCAGTGTTTATTTCTAGTTTGGTAAACAGTGAATGAAAAGATATCAAGCTAAAAGTTCGCAGATGCTTTGCTTTTAATGCATAAACAACTGTCCAACCTGAGTAACATAGTTTTTTCTAGAAAAATTGAAACATGTTTTGTAGTTTTTGACAGTAGTTAAACATTTTAAGTACATTAGATTAAAATACTTCTTATTAAGTTTTTCTTTTGCAAAACTTTCATACTATACAGAATGAACAAATCTGTACAGGATGAAGTATATCAGATAAAATCTGCCCTTTCCCTAATACTGCCCTCACCTCCTCTACTACCATTCCTCACAGTTAACCCCTATAACTCAGCAATTTCTTATATGCATATGTTCTTGTTATTGTTAGGTGCCATCAAGTTAGTGGTGACTCGTACTGAACCTATGTACAACAGAATGAAACACTGCCTGGTCTTACACCATCCTCCCAATTGTTGCCATGTTTGAGCCCATTGTTGCAGCCACTGTGTCAATCCATCTGGTTGAGGTTTTTCCTCTTTTTCTCTAACCTACTTTACTAAGCATGATGTCCTTCTCCAGGGACTGCTTCATCCTGATATTATGTTCAAAGTATGAGAGATGAAGACCCGCCTCCTCACTTCCAAGAAGCATTCTTTCTGTACTTCTTCCAAGACAGATTTGTTTGTTCTTATAGCAGTCCACAGTAATTCAGCATACCATAATTCAAAGGCATCAATCCTTCTTCATTCTTTATTCATTGTCCAATTTTCATATGCATATGAGACAATTGTATATTCCATGACTTAGGTCAGGTTCACCTTAGTCCTCAAAGTAACATCATTGCTTTTCAAAACTTTAAAGAGGTCTTTTGCAGCAGATTTGCCCAATGCAATGTGCCATTTGATTTCTTTTCTTTTTTTTTTTTTTATTAGGATTTGGGTGAAGATTTACAGAGTAAATTCACTTTTCATACAGCAGTTCACAT
>NW_006921901.1:2262586-2264776 GCF_000298275.1 Orycteropus afer afer | reverse complement strand
AATGAAAGAGGGGGAGGCCTTCAACGAGATGGATTGACACGGTGGCTGCGATGATGGGCTCAAGTATAGCAGGGATTGTGGGGCTGGCGTGGGATCGGGCAGTGTCTTGTTCTGCTGTGCATGGGGTCGCTATGAGTTGGAAATGACTCGACGGCACTTAACAACAACAACAATATTAAAAAGGACTGACTGAATGTGGAGCAACTGAAACACCACTGGTAGAACTGTAAAATGATACTACCATTCTGTAAAAAAAGTTTGACAGTTTTTTAAAAAGCTGAATGTACACCTACCTTATGACTCAGCTATTCTGTTCCTAAGTACTTACTCGAGAGAAGTGAAAGCATATGTCCATACATTGACTTGTATACACATGTGCATAGCTGCTTTATTTGCAATAACCCAAAACAAGAAAATAACACAAATATTCATCAAGAGGTGAGTGGATAAACTAGTTGTGGTATATACATATAATGGAATACTGTTCTTCAATAAATAGGTATGAATTAGTGATACATGCAACAACATTGACTCAAATAATTATGCTGAGTAAAAGAAGCAGCTAGACCAAGAGTATATACCCTATGATCCCATCTAAATAATTAGGAAATACAAACTTATCTGGAGTGACAAAAATGATATCAGTGGTTCCCTGGAGGTGGGGAGGATGGAGGTACATTGAAGAGCTGGAGAGAGGGATTACAAAGGAATGTGAGAAATTTTTGTTGAGTGATAGACAGCTTATCATGACTATGATGATGCTTTCACAAGTATATATATATATATATACATATATATATATATGTGTTAAAACTTACTAAATTGTGCATTTTAAGTATGTACAGTTTGTGATATGTCAGTTATATTTCAGGAAAGCTATAAAAAAGAAAAAAGGTGATTGGTTGTGTGGGTGAGGAAAGCTGAAGTTGTGTAATTATCTCACTAATTAAAATGTACTGACTTACTGGTCTGATAGACACTGGTGGAACCCCTGAGACTATGGTCCTTAGACATCCTTCAGGCCTGGACCTGAACTCACTTCCATAGCTCAATTTTCAGCCAAACGATAGACAGGCTTATAAGGTGAAAAATGTACCAAGAAGGGATGCACTCATTAGAACAAACAACCTTATGAGATCCAAAGGGCAGCATTTGCCCAAGGATAAAGATAAGAAGGCAGGAAGGGATAGGAAAGAAGGATGAAGGGAAATGGTAGACACAGGGAAGAAGTGGGAAAGGTGCTGTTACATTGTGGGGATTGCAATCAATGTTAGAAGACAAAATGTGTATGCATTGTTGAGTGGAAAACCAATTTTCCCTCTAAACTTTCACCCAAATCACAATTTGAAAAAAAAAAAATTAAAAATAAAATGTATCGACTAGATCCAGAATCTTGGGAGTAGGGTATGTCCCTGGGGAGATTAGACACAAAGCAGCCCCACAATGACCTTCATTGTGTTCAGTGTTAATTAAGTTATATTTAGATCACATATTTGACATAAAAATGTTTATCTTTCAAAGTCAAGATAAAATTTCCTCCATTTTTATTCACAGTGTTTCGTTAGTTTTGAATTTCAAATAACATTAAAGGTGAACTTGACATTTTTATATCTAAAAGGTAGAGAAACACCACTTGGGTGACTGCAGATCATTCATCAGTAGTCACTAGGTGAGGTTACTTAAGAAGTTGCAGACCTAGCCCCCATCTCTCCCTTTCATGTTTTAAGGATACTATGATAAACTTTGTTAAATGCCTTGCTTGGGCTAAATCAGTCAAACAAAACATACAAAGAGCCCTGCCTTTGGAGAACTTACATTTTAGCAGAGGAAGATAGACGATAAACATATAGATAATGCATAAGTTAACTGATAAAATGTTAGAAGATAATGAAAACTATGCTTTTTAAAAAAGCAGAGAATGGAAAGGAGCATCCATAGTAATGGGGGGGAAGACATCAGTACTGAATAAGTTAGTTCTTTGAATTATAATGTCTGTTGATCAAGGGCTCCCAAGTTCTGAACATGAATTGAAAAGTTACAACTCTGGACTTGTTTCAGAATATAAGAAAAAAATTAAGTCTGAAGACTTATGAAATCATTTTTTGTCTTTGGTTTTGGTCAGTTTGATGATGATGTGTCTTGGTGATTTTCTTTTGGGGTCTATCCTGTTTGGGGTTCATTGGACTTCCT
>NW_006921901.1:2259486-2260526 GCF_000298275.1 Orycteropus afer afer | reverse complement strand
CTTCTGTGTCTGTGTTAATTGGTTTCCCTTTTCTTTGTTGAAGAGGGTCTGTGCAATCCTTCTGCCTAGTCCACCATCTTGCCGGAACTCCCCTGAAATCATTTTTATATTCAGTGTTTGCCTTAAATATATAGTGAAGGAATTGTTGAGTTTCGTTTTGAAGTGGAGAAAGGGTTAATTAAGGAACCATGAATATCACAATAATAATGCATTTCTAATAAATTACTTTTAAAATATTATTCATATGGGATAAGACATACTTTCATATTTAATGACAATAAGACCTCGATCATAATCAAGAGCTATTTGCTCAAGTATTGAGTGTTAGAAGAATTTTTAATAAATATCCTGACTTAATCAACTAAAGTTATATGGTCAGAGTGGCTTTGTAGTACCGATTACCTTAGTGCCTTTTAGTTGTCCTTTGTAATTAATCAATGCCTTGTAATTAATCAGAATTGCAGTTCTCACACTGTGGCTTTATTTTCCAACATATGTGATTAATAGAATAAAACAGACGGCAGTGTTTAGCCATAAGATTGGGTCTATAAATATCTCCTAAATAACAACTGAAGGAATTCACACAATTAGAAAATGATATGATACAGAAAAAATGAACCCAGGAATGATGGAAATATTAAATGTCAATAGTTCATAAAAATTACTTAAGTATCTATACCAATTAAGTCTCACAGGAAGTTACAAACATATTCAAAAGTAGAAAGTACAGTGAATCCCCAGTAACCCAACTTTGATAATCATCAGCATTTCTCCAAACATTTTTAACTTTCTTTCCTCCTCTCTGTTTTGTTGTTGTTGCTGAAGTGTTTTTAGGCAAATAGGAGATATCATGTCATTTCAACCATAAAAGATTAAGTATGCATTTAAAAAAAAGGCTCTTTTTCACATAACCTAGGAAATTAAAACATTTTTTTATTATTATTTTTGTGATTTGGGTGAAGATTTACAGAGCAAATTCGCTTTCCATACAGCAGTTCACATATACTTTGTCACATGTCATTGACCACAGTTTACCACAA
>NW_006921901.1:2236538-2256931 GCF_000298275.1 Orycteropus afer afer | reverse complement strand
TTGGGCAATCCTACTTCCGTAGTGATACTGCCTCGGAAACCCAAGGAGGGGTCGCTATGAGTCGGGCCGACTCGACGGCAAATAACAACAACAACAACAAAGTGTAACCAAGTAACAGAAACTGGTTTTGAAGATATTTTAAAAATAACAAAAAAGTATGTTATATTTTCCTACATATTTATCTTGTTTGGTGTTCTTCATTCCTATGTGCAGATCCAAATTTCTATCTGGTTTCATTTTCCTTCTGGCTGAAGGACATCCTTTAACACATTTCCTGTGTGTTGCATCTGCTGCTGATGGGTTCTTTCAGCTTATGTTGGTCCAAAAGAAATCTTCATTTCATCTTTGTTTTTGAAAGATATTTTTCCTGCTTATGTTGTTGTTGTTGTTGTGTGCCCTCCAGTCGGACCTGACTCATAACGACCCCTCCTTGGGTTTCCGAGGCAGTATCACTGTGGAAGTAGATTGCCCCATCTTCCTTCTGAGAGTGGCTGTTGGGTTTGAACCACCAGCCTTCTGGTTAACAGTCAAGTGTCTTAGGCACTAGGCTAGCTCCTTTTCCTGCTTATAGGATTGTAAATTCACAGGTTTTTTTTTTTTTTTTTTTCTCCTACTTTAAAAATGTTGCTACATTGTCTTATGGCTTGCATTGTTTCCAGTGGGTCATCTGATATTATTTTTATCTTTGATTTTCTATCAGTAATGTCATTTTTCTCTGGCTGCTTTTAAGATTTTGTCACTGGTTTAAAATAATTTGATTGTGATGTATCTTGGTATAATATTCATAATGTTTCTTGTACTGGAGATTAACTGAACATCTTGGATCTGTGAGTTTATAGTTTTTATCAGATTTGGAAAATCTTGGACTATTTTTCCTCAATTTTTTTTTTTTCTGTAATGCCCCCTTCTTCTCATTTAGGGAAAATCCAAGTACATCTGTATTTTCCATTGCTGTCACCTCATAGTAACCCTATAGGACAAAGTAGAACTGTCCCATAGTGTTTCCAAGGCTGTAAATCTTTATAGAACCAGACTGCCATATCTTTCTCCCTTGGAGTGGCTGCTGGATTTGAGCTACCAACCTTTCAGTTGACAGCCAAGTACTTAGCTGGGCCTGGATGAGTGGCTGGGCAGCTGATGGTAGTTACTTCCCATAATGAGACTGGCAATCAACTTCATGGTGCAATCTACCACAAGCAGCTGAGAGCTGTGCCTTTTTACTTGTCAACATTAGGTTTGTCAGTTTCAGCAGCCAGCAGCTATCTGAGTGAAGAAAAGCCTCTAGCTCCAGTGGGCTGGGAGCAGGAGGCAGAGCTGAAGCCCAAGGTTGAGGGGCTTTCATCCAGCCCCTAGAGCCTGGCATTTTGAACTTGGACTTAAAGCTTCCAGATTGTAAGAATAAACTCCTGTTTGTTAAAGCTATCCCATTTGTGGTATATTCCTGTTAGAGTGGCACTAGTAGTCAAAACAACCACCAACCAAAAAACAAAAACAAAAAAGTAAACAAACCCACTGCCATATAGTCTGATTTGAATTCACAGCAACCCCCATGGAGTTTCTGAGGTGGTAAATCTTTATGGAAATAGATTGCCCCCGTCTTCCTTCGGCAGAGTGGCTGGTGGGTTTGAACTACCAGCCATCTGGTTAGCAGTCAAATGCCTTAGGCATTGTGCCACCAGAGCTCCTTACTGTACCACCAGGGCTCTCATGTTTATATTCGACTGTTTAAAGTTGTCCCACAGCTCTTTGGTGCTTTGTTCTATTTTTTTTCCCAATTGCATTTTTCTTTTCTGTATTTCTTTTTGGGTAGTTTCTACTGCTGTCTTTAAAACCATTAATCTTTTCTTCTTCAGTGTTTAATCTACTATTAATTTCATGCAATATATTTTTCATCTCAACATTATATTTTGAATTTCTGGAAGTTCAATTTTTATCATCTATATCTCTCCTTAATGTGCTCATGTTTTCCTCTACCTTCTTGAATATATAGACTATACTTATAATAACGATTTTAATATCCTTATCTACTAACTCTACGCTCTGTATCCTTTTTCTATTGATTGATTTTTCTCCTTATTATGAGTCCTATTTACCTGCTTTTTTGCATGCTTGTTAAATTTTGATTGGATGCCAGATAATGTGAATGTTAATATTGTTGGATGCTGGATATTTTTATAGTCCTTAAAATATTTTTTAGCATTATTCTGAGATGCAGTTAACTTACTCAGAAGTAATCCTTTTGAGGCTTGCTTTGGTAATTGGAACCAGAGCAACCTTTAGTTTAGGGCTAATCTTTCTATAGTAGTGAGGCAAGACTGTTCTGAGTATCCTACCTGATGCCCATGTATTATAAACTTTTCCTGCTCTGGTTGGTGGGAACATAGACTCTTCCCAACTGTGAGCTTCAAGATTATTCTCCCTTCCCCCTGCTGGTAGTTCTTTCCCCAACCTTGGGTAGTTCCCTCACACACATGTAACTAAAACCTAGAGGGAAACCCTCTGCAGATTGTCAGAGTTCTCTCTTTTTTGCAGCTCTCTCCTTTGACTGTGTTCTGAGAACTGTCTCTGCCTTAAACCTGTTGTTGTTGAGTCCATTCCGACTCATAACGACCCTATGGATAGGGCAAGGGAGAACTGCCCCATAGGGTTTCCAAGGCTGTGGTAGTTAAGGTTATGTGCCAACTTGGCTGGGCCTGGTTGAGTGGCTGGGGAGCTGGATATAGTTATTCCTCATGGTGAGATTGGTCATTAACTCCATGGTGGAATCTATTGGAGCAGCTGAGTATCTGCTTTAGGGATGTGGTCTGCTTCCCCTATATAAGAAGCAGCTTTGGGAATGGTCTCTAGCCTTTTGGCACACTTGAACCCTGTATGTAGCCAAGTTGTTGTTCAACAGCCTGCCATGCTTTACCAATCTTGGGACTTCATGTGGACTTGAATCAGTGGCCTGCAATGTGGTTTGGTAACATTGGGATTGTGCCTTTTTACTTGTCAACCTTGGGTTTGTCAGCTTCAGCAGCCAGCAGCTGTCTGAGTGAAGAAAAGCTTCCAGCTTCAGTGGGCCAGGAGCAGGAGGCAGAGCTAAAGCCCAAGGATGAGGGGCTTTCACCCAGCCCATAGAGCCTGGCACTTTAAACTCAGACTTAAAGCCTCCAAAACTGTAAGAGAATAAACTCCTGTTTGTTCAAGCCATCCCATTTGTGGTATATTCTGTTAGAGCGGCACAGAGGTAACCACAACAAAGGCTGTAATCTTTATGGGAGCAGACTACCACATCTTTCCCTCTCAGAGCAGATGATGAGTTCAAACTGCTGACTTTTGGTTAGCAGCTGAGCCCTTTACCCCTGCACCACCACAGCTCCTTGTATCTGCCTTCCAAAAAAACCAAAAACCAAACTCACTGCCATTGAGTCGATTCTGACTCAGCGACCCCCCCCCCCCATTGTGTTTCCAAGGCTGTAAATCTTTACAGAAGTAGGTTGCCCCATGTTCCTTCTGCGGAGCAGCTGGTATGTTTGAACTGCTGACCTTCTGGTTGGAAGCCAAGTGCCTTATCCACTACGTCACCAAAGTGCCTTTGTATCTGCCTTATCCTTCCCACATTTGCAACCTGTCCCCATTGGGAGCTGTTCTGATTCTTCCTCCCTGTGCTGCATTCTGGAAACAACAGGCAAGAAGTTGGGGCAATAATAGAGCTTACCTCATTTGTTTCATTTCTTTCTAAGATAACTGTCCTGCATTACCTATTGTTCAATGTTTATAAATATTGTTTCACACTTACTAATTATGTCTTGTTGTTTAGTTGTTCAGGCAGGAGGCTAAACCCAGCCTCTGTTCTTTCCTGACTGGCAGGAGTCCTTCCAGAAACTGGTTTTGAAGCCAACATTCTATATAAATAGTTGTATCAATTATCTGTTGCTGCATAATAAAGCCTTCCAAAACTTAGTAGCTTAAGATATAACCATTTATTTGCTCATGATTTTATGTTGACATTTTGGGCAAGGCTCATGTGGACAATGCTTATGTACTACATAGTGTCATCTAGGCTATTCATGTGTTTGCAGGCAGTTGACAGGCCCACTGAGGGCCTGGTCCAGGAAGTTCTCACTGGCATGTTTGGCAGATGATACTGCCCCTCAGCTGGGCCCCTGTCTCCTTGTGATCTCCCACCCTCAGGAATGCTAGACCAGGCTTCCATATATAATGAAGGAAGCATACCAAAAGGTTAAAAGTTGAACTTGCAAAGTCTCTTAAGTCCTAGCCTTGGAAGTCACACAACATCACTTCTGTTGCATTTTATTAGTTAAAGCAAGTCACAAAGCCAGCCCAGATTCTAGAGAAAGGGATAGTAGACTCTACCTATAAAAAGCTCTGGTGGTGTAGTAGTTAACCCATTTGGCTGCCAACCAAAAGGTTGTTGGTTTGAACCTACCAGCTGCTTTGTGGGAGAAAGATGAGGCAGTCTACTTCTATAAAGATTTACAGCCTTCAAAATCCTGTGGGACAGTGGGTCACTATGAGTTGGAATTGACTCAATGGCAGTGAGTTTGGTTTTAATTGTTGGGAGGGGAAGTCTCTGGATTGTGCAAATGGTCAACACATTCAGCTGCAAACCAAAAGCTTGACAGTTTGATTCTGCCTAGAGGTACCTCAGAAGAAATACTTGGTGATCTACTTCTGAAAAGTCAGCCATTGAAAACCCTATGGAGCACAGTTCTGTTCTGGCCCACATGGGGTCTCAGTGAGTCAGAATGGACTCAACGGCAACTGGTAATTAATTGGAAGGAGAAGGAAAGTCACATAGTAAAGCAGCATGGACACAGGGAATTGCAATCCATCTGGGGCCACCATAGTAACGATCTGCTACTACATAGTCAGCAAAACATGTTTCATGACTTCTCTCTTTAATTTCTGGGTTAGAGGATAGCTTGTTATAGGGAAAGGATTAGTTTATTTTGGCTCTAAAACTTCCTTGTGAGAGGCTAACTCTTAAGGCCTTTGCTCTGAGCTATGGGATGTTAGGCTGTAAATTAGAGAAACTATTGCACTATAAGTATTCTTCAACCTTCATCAGTAGGTGCCTTAAGTCATCCTCACTTTCAACAAGCAAAGTTGTATCGTCTGCATATCTCAGGTTGTTAATGATTCTTCCTCCAATCCTGATACCACGTTTTTCTTCATATAGTCCAGCTTCTCGGATTATTTGCTCAGCATATAGATTGAATCGTTAACAACCTGAGATATGCAGACGATACAACTTTGCTTGCTGAAAGTGAGGATGACTTAAGGCACCTACTGATGAAGGTTGAAGAATACAGTCTGCAGTATGGATTACATCTCAACATAAAGAAAACAAAAATCCTCACAACTGGACCAATGAGCAGCATCACAATAAATGGAGAGAAGATTGAGGTTGTCAAGGAATTCACGTTGCTTGGTTCTACAATCGATGCCAACGGAAGCAGCAGTCAGGACATTAGACGACGTGTAGCATTGGGGAAGTCAACTGCGAAGGAACTGTTTCAAGTGCTGAGGAGCAAGGATATCTCCTTGAGGACTAAGGTGCGCCTGACACAAGCCATGGTATTTCCAATCGCCTGGTATGCATGTGAGAGCTGGACAATGAATAAGGAAGACCGAAGAAGAGTTGATGCTTTTGAGTTGTGGTGCTGGCGAAGAATGCTGAAAGTACCGAATGCTGACTGACTTAACAGAGGAGTCCAGGGGTGGAACAGGGATGGACTGCTAAAAGAACTAACAGATCTGTCCTGGAGGAAGTGCAGCCAGAATGCTCCTTGGAAGCAAGAATGGACAGACTTCGTCTCACCTATTTTGGTCATGTTGTAAGAAGGGACCATTCCTTGGAGAAGGATGTCATGCTTGGTAGGCTGGAGGGTCGACGAAAGAGGGGGAGGCCTTCAGGGAGATGGATTGATACGGTGGCTGCGATGATGGGCTCGAGTATAGCGGGGATTGTGGGGCTGGCGCGGGATCGGGCAGTGTTTCGTTCTGCTGTGCATGGGGTCGCTATGAGTCGGAAACGACTCGACGGCACTTAACAACAACAACAACAACATTGCACTATAAAGGAGCTCTGGTAGCATAGTGCCTAAAGGCCCTTGACTGCTAACCAGAAGGCTGGTGGTTCAAACCCACCAGCCGGTCTTGGAAGGAAGATGGGGCAATCTACTTCTGTAGTGATACTGCCTTGGAAACCCAAGGAGGGGTCGCTATGAGTCAGGTCTGACTCGATGGCATATAACAACAACAACAACAATTGCACCATAAGCAGCTGTGTGTTTGCCTGTGGGGAGAGAGAAGAGAAGAAAGGGAGAAGATAAAAAAAGTAATCATTCAGAAAATATAGGAAAAAGACTTATCTGCTTGCCATCTGTGAGGCAAGGACTCTTTCAGTTGCATGTAACAGAAGCTTAACTCAAAACTGACTGACTTAACAGAGGAGTCCAGGGATGGAACAGACATCATGCATGGCTAGATCGTGTGTGCAAACAGTGTGATCAGAACATCCTCGTCTCTGGGCTTTGTTTTCCTCTGGGCTGGCTTCATTCTCAGGCAGGCTCTCTATTTATGAGGACAAGGTGCCTCCCCAAGATTCCAGATTTACACCTATCAGCTTATCAGGCAAAAGCTATATAGCTTCTCTTTTTTAAGTTCTAGAACACTCTGGTGCTTTTTGGCCCTGCTTCAGTCATATACCCATCCTGAGCTCTTACTAGCCAAGTCTTCTGCTGGTTGATGGAGTGGGCTCAGCCCTGTAAGAACTAAATGACAGAAAGTGGAAAAGTTTTGTTTCTCAATGGAAAACAAAATGATCGTTTCCAGAAGAAGAGGGAACGTATGCTGTGCAGGCTAAAACTGGTATCCCCAGACTGCTCTTCTCCCTTTCTCTGATACAAAGCCTACTTTAACCCCATTCCCATTCTATCGCCTCTGCAGGTTAGGTAGCCAAAATGAGGATAACAGCAATCCCTGAATCCATGTTGATAAACTGCTCATTCTTATGTACCAAAGTCTTCCTCAGAGCTAGCTATTACTAAATGGCCCTGGGAATAAAACACTTCTTTTACTCAGAGACTGATGAGGGGTTCAGAGTGGCTGGGATGGTGACCTAATCTTAGGCTTCGTGAATGTGCCATAAAATTTCTACCATGTTTAATTGAAGAAGAGTTTTTGTCAGCATAAGTGACTCTGTTGTTGTTGTTATTATGTGTTGTTGAGTCAGACCCAACTCATAGCGACCCCTCCTTGGGTTTCTGAGGTGGCATCACTTCAGAAGTAGATTGTCCAACCTTCCTTCCGAGGAGTGGCTGGTGGGTTTGAACTGCCAGACTTCTGGTTAGCAGTCAAGTGCCTTAGGCACTACACTACCAGAGCTCCTTAAGTGACTCTAGGGGTTGCATTTATAGCCAGAAACCTGGGAATCTCCTAGACTCTTCTATTAATCTTTTCCTATCCTAATTAATTGTAAAAGTCTTGTAGAGTCCAGCTTTTTGGCATGCCTAGAATAAATTTTATCTTCTCCATTCCTACCCTGCAACTAAGATTATGGCACCAACTGCTTGATTGGTCTCTCTTGACTCTTCACAGTCTTTTATCTGTACTATAGTAAGAGTGAGCATTCTAAAATGCAAATAGAACCATACCTCCCATTACTGAGATCTTTCGATGATATTCTGTAGTTTTCAGATAAAGCAGCAGCTTTATAACCTACCAGTAGTTTCCTACTGCCCATATTGTGTATTTGGCCTAGAGTGCTTCTTTATCTAGCTTCTTCCCTTTTTGTCATTCCAAACTGCTGAAATATCCCTCCTGTGTAAAGTCTAAAAGATCCGTATTTAGATCTTCTTCATCTGGGCTTCTGTGGCATCCCATACATGTTAAAAACAACGACAAAAAGCAAACTCACTGCCATCGAGTGGATTCCTACTCATAGCAACCCCAATTGGGTTTCTAATGCAGTAAATCTTTACGGAAGTAGATTGCCTGGTCTTCCTTTCATGGAGTGGCTGGTGAGTTTGAACTGCCAACCTTCTGGTTAGCAGTCAAATGCCTTATGCATGAGCCACCAGAGCTCCTTCTCATACATATTATGACACATTAAAATATAAGCTTCCTGGGGGGCAAGAATTTGTTTTGTTTGCACTTGTGTCCCCTGTGCCTAGAATATCTTGCACATAATAGGCATTAGGTAAATATTTGATAGATGACTAGCACTTATTATTGTAAAAGAATTCATTATGCTTGTGCCTTCACCTTGAGAGCAGGGACATCGCAAACCAGTACCTAGTGGAGGACCAAGTATGGTTCCTAGCATTTTTGAATGGAAGACTGTAGCATGGAAATGTTGCCAGCTGAACTGCTCCCATCTCACCTTGTAACAACCTAGTAAGGGATAATAGGAAACTGCTTTAGACTCAGTGTGTAGCTATCAATGTACATTCAGTAGTATTTTTGAAGTTGACCCTCAAAGAATATTTCATGCCACACATTTCATGAATGTTGATGACAATGTGTTAATAAAACTTCAAATAATAAAACCAGAGCTCACAATTAACTGGAATTATGAGGGTGTATCCCCTCTTAGGAAAGTGAAATAATTGATTAGAGAATAGGACTAGGAACTGTGTTAAGGTCAGGACACATTCAGGCTGATTTATCACAGTCTTCATTTCTGTTGTTGTTGTTGTTGTTGTTATGTGCCGTCGAGTCAAACCTGACTCATAGCGACCCCTCCTTGGGTTTCCGAGGCAGTATCACTATGGAAGTAGGATTGCCCAACCTTCCAGGACTCCATAATGAAAATTTATTGCTAACTGTGAGGTATGGCAAGATCCTGAATTATCAGTCACAGAATTAGCTATTTACAACATGTTTGTACTTGTAAAGGCAGATACAATTGACTGAAATATTTAATAAAAAATTTAATAAACCATGCAGAGAGCATAAAAATATTTGCTGAACTAGCATCCTGTTTCACTAATATTCGACTGTAAATTATTTTCATGCTGTGCTTCAAATGGATGGGCAAAACTGTAAGTTTTCTGAGCTCCCCATATTCATCCTTCAGCCCAGCGACAGGTTTGGAATTGAACTCAAGGAACTGTATTTTTAAATTTTTTTAATTATCACTAAGATGAGAGAGTGAGACTGCTTTTTTTTTTTTTTTTTTTAATCTTTTGTTAGTCTCAAGTGGAAAGTTTTATATTTTATTCTCAAAGGATAGAATAAATAAAAATGGTTGGATTCACCTGACTTTTTAAAAAATAAAATAGAATTATTTGAGAGTGTTATCAGTTATATTTCTGTTACTCTTAGCTTTCATTTACATTTAAGGAAATGATGGAAGGATTGCTATTCCTTAGATATATGATCCATATTATGATTTTGTTGACATCATAAGAAATACTAATGCTAAAGAAAAAAAAGCTGAATTGTTGATCATACATTTTTATTATATGAAGTTCTTCTTATTAACAATAGTAATTATTTCTTGATCATATAATATGTACAGGCACAGTGTTAAATCCAGTATCTGACTTAATTCTCACAAATTCCCATCAGTCAACAAATGAAGAAACTCTTGCTGAGAGAAGATAAGCAACTTGCATAAGGTCATACTGGACCTTTGGTGGCATAGTGCCTAAGGCATTTGACTGCAAACCAGAAGGCTGGTGATCATACCCACCAGCCACTCCTCGGAAGGAAGGTTGGGCAAGGTCACATGGCTAGTAGGTAATAGAAGTTGGAATTACTCTTCCTATTACCTCAAACTGCCTTTTGAAAAAAATGATAGCTAACTTATAAATGTGGATATCAGCACTCCTAAAGGGAAAAATATCTAGAGCCAAACCATTTAAATAAATGTGACAAGATATAGCTAAATTTAAATAGTGCATTGAAGGGTGTGATTTGTTCTGCTACAGAGAAACTATTCCCAGACAGTCTAGATTATGCCTGTAATCAATATGCTCTGTGAGGGAAAGATATTCCATTTTCTGAAAAAGATCCCACACATTTCAGCTGCAAATAGTCAATTAGTCATTTCATAGCCAGAAAGAGAAGAGTAATCCTTTAACGTCCATATGGCATAGGTTTTCCAAGCTTATTTTTATATTCCCTTCAGACCTGTAAATCCTAGCCCAACAAGATCACTTAGAAATGTGAAGAAATGTTACCATGTGTGTTCTTTCATCACATGCATTGAGCCCCTCTTCTCCAAGTCCTTATCAGACAAAGGTTGTTCTGCCAGATAGGCTTATTATTTAAGTCTTAAATCCAAATAATAGGAACACTGATGGGAACTTTTATATAAAGCAATTATTGTGAATGTATAGAGTCCTCTTTTAGAATTGTATGGTGAAATATCTGTGGGTAGAATGATATCAGTGTCTGAGATTTGCTTCAAAATAGTGTGGAGGAAGATAGTAAATGAGGTTGTGGATGGGACAGATTAACCATGGGGTTAATTGGGATTGTTGGGCCTGGGGGTTCATTGTACTGATTTGTATAATTTTGTGTATTTAAAGTAAAAAAGTAAAAGCTAAAAAAATACAACTAACAGGGTTAAATCACTTCTTAAGATATATATTCACTTATGTCAATCCTTACCTCCAAGCATACTAGAGCCACAGTTCCTCAAAGTATGTTCTGAGAGAGTTGATAATTGTCCATGGGCATCAGTGCATAAAGGAAATAGTTATATCAGGACAACATTTTCAGACCTATTTT
This sequence comes from Orycteropus afer afer, assembly GCF_000298275.1. NCBI lineage: Eukaryota > Metazoa > Chordata > Mammalia > Tubulidentata > Orycteropodidae > Orycteropus > Orycteropus afer. Next base: position 2,246,182 of record NW_006921901.1, on the reverse strand, counting down.
GGCATAAGACATTTTGATGTGGAACTAGATGGTGCCCAGCTACCACACTTGATCAGAATCACAGTGGAAGGTCCTGGGCAGAGTGGGAGAAAAATGTAGATCAAAATTCAAAATCATAAAAAAGACCACACTTACTGGTCTGGTAGAGACTGGTTGTTGCTGTTATGTGCTGTACTATGGCCCTTAGATATCTTTCAAACCTGGAACTGAATCCACCCCCCGTGGATCACCTTTCAGCCAAACAATAGACAGACCTATAGTGAAAAATAATACCCATGAGAAATGTAATCCTTAGAATAATCAACCAAACAAGATCAAAAGAGCAGCATCTACAAAAAAAAAAAAAAAAAAGCTCAGAAGGCTGGAAGGGTCAGGAAAGAAATAGGAATGGATACAGGGAACACAGAGAGGAATTGGGAAGAGTACTACTACATTGAGGGGTTTGTAATTCATCATGGGGAAAAAAATGAATAAATTGTTGAATGGGAAACTAATCTACCCTGAAACCTTTACCCAAACCACAATAAAATAAATAAATTTTGATGTGATTTTCACATTGGGGTTCCTAAAAAAGAATACTTTTCTTCCCATTATTTCCTGGGAGGTTTTGTTAAGAGGTTATAATGATTGTCATTGCCATCATTGTTATTGTTTTGTGATATTGTTGTTGAGTGGTGGCAACAATATGGGAATGTGTGAAGTGTATATTCTATGGTGCCAAAGTTGTCCATGGTTTGGAAATATTTGAGAGGGACTGGTTTAGTGATTCAGTCTAATCATAATGTCTTTATGATCACTGGCCAATGAATGTTGACAAAACCTAGCCTCATCCTTTTAGGGAAAATGATATGCCACACTGTCTAGAGTTGTCAGCGGGCCTACTGGGAGGCAAGAGAAAACTGTCAGTCTATGCTCTGTCATTTCCAGTAATATATCAGACAGTGTTTCATTGCTATTCATAAAGTTTTCACTGGCCAATTCTTTGAGAAGTGGATGGCCTCTTCCTTCTTCCATGTCTGTCTTATTCTGGAAGACATGACAAGATAAAGGAGTTGAACAGAAGATTTCAAAGAGCAGCTTGAGAAGACAAAGTACATTATTATAATGAAATGTGCAAAGACCTGGAGTTAGAAAACCAAAAGGAAAGAACACACTCGGCATTTCTCAAGCTGAAAGAACTGAAGAAAAAATTTAAGCCTTCAGTTGCAATATTGAAAGACTCTGTGGGTAATATATTGAATGATTCAGGAATCATTGAAAGAAGATAGAAGGAATACACAGAGTCACTGTACCAAAAAGATTTGGTCGATGTTCATCCATTTCAGGAGGTGGCATATGATCAAGAACCAATTATATTGAAGGAAGGAGTCAAAGCTGCACTGAAGGAATTGGCAAAAAACAAGGCCCCAGGAATTGACAGAATACCTATTGAAATGTTTCAACAAATGGATGTCGCTCTGGAGGCACTCATTCAGCTATGCCAAGAGATGTGGAAGACAGCTACCTGGCTAACCAACTGGAAGAGATCCATATTTGTACCCATTCCAAAGAGAGGTGATCCCACAGAATATCGAAATTATAGAACTATATCATTAATATCACATGCAAGTAAAATCTTGCTGAAAATAATTAAAAAATGGTTGCAGCAGTATATTGACAGAGAACTTCCAGAAATGCAAGCTGGATTCAGAAGAGCACATAGAACAAGGTATGTCATTGCTGATGTCAGATGGATCTTAGCTCAAAGCAAAGAATACCAGAAAGATGTTTACTTGTGTTTTATTGACTATGGAAAAGCATTTAATTGTGTTGATCATACAAATTATAGATGACATTGAGAAGAATGGGTATTCCAGAACACTTAATTGTACTCATGAGCAAACTGTACATAGACCAGGAGGCTGTCATTTGAACAGAACAAGGGGATACTGCATGGTTTTAAATCAGGAAGGGAGTGCATCAGTGTTATATCCTTTCATCATACTTATTCAATCTGTATGCTGAGAAATAATCTGAGAAGCTGGACTATATAAAGAAGAACGTGGCATCAGGCTTGGAGGAAGACCATTAACAACCTGCAATATGCAGGTGACAAAACTTTGTTTGCTAAAAGTGAGGATGACTTAAAGCACTTATTGATGAAGCTTGAAGATTGCAGTCTGCAGTATGGATTACACCTCAATATAAAGTCACTGTTTACCAAAGTAGGGTGTAGAACAGTGTTTTTGTATAGTATGTTATGCCAATTGAGCTTGATGTCGCCTGCGACCATGGTTCCAACTCCACAGGTCCAACTACTTGCTCCCTCAGGGTGGTGGCTGTGGTCAAGAAGTTATCATAACTTTGCTCCTTGTTATATCCACTATCTTTTTGGACATTCTTGTAAGTACTGTTTCCTTTGACTGTCTCAGAACTGAAGAACAAAATTATATGTCAACGTTTTCCAAATTTTTTTTACTTACTAGTTTTCAAATATAATTTTTTGTATTAATACCCACATTTGGATGTAAATTTTATTTTATTAATTTTACTTTTTATATATTTTATTTATATTCAATTATTCAAATTTATTTGCTATGACAGAACCAAATTTAAAAAGTGACATAATTTAGATCCAGGTAAAATGAAATGGCAACAACTAAGTAGAGCACAAAAAACAACAGCTAGTAGAAGATAAAAAGAAAAGGATTTCTGAATCCTTAAAGACAATTCCAAAAGTGCCTTCCTTTTTAAAATGTAATGAATGAGTTATTGTAGTATGACTGCCAGTGCTGAAATTACTGGTAGAAATACAAATATAACAGAATTTGTTTCAAATTCTGCATCCACTCCTTGCTGTAATAAAAAAAAAATTAATAATTGTGTAGAAAATGAAACTCTTTTAGAATCTGAAGTTACTGCATCTGCAGACCCCATAAATAACAGAAATACAGATCCTGCTTTGTGGAAGAACTTTTTTTTCTAATGATGTAAATTGTTGATCAAAGAGGGACAAGCGATTGTCAACATCACAGTGGACCATTTGAAAATTTGTGTAAAAAATTTCTGGATGGTAAGCAAAGATGGGTCTGTAGCCAGAATATATTTCTAGGGTGCAAAGTTAATGGTAAAAATTGTAAGAGGGAGTGGCTAGTGTATTCTCCATTGGTTAGCTCTGTATGTTGTTTTGTTCGCAAACTATTCAGTCCTAAATCATTTAATTCTCAATTTGCTATTGATGGATCTAGTGATTGGTGCAACTCAAATATGACTGATAATCATGAAAGCAGTTCACTTTTCAGAGTTTGTATGCTGTCATGTTTAAAACAAAGACATAGTTTTGGCCTAACTCATGAACTGGGAGCACAAATTAATGAAGAACATAAGTATTGGAAAGCCATTTTACAATGTGTTGTTGCTGTCATTATAACAATCACTAAGTGTGAACTATCTTTGAGGAAGAAATGAAGTGTTTTGGTTTCCACAAAATAGGAATTTTTGGTGTTTACTTAAACTTACTACTTAGTTTGATCCAATTTTAGCAGGTCACATCTCAAAATATGGTAACACAGGAAAGTGCTACCCATGATATATGTCTAAACCAATGTGTGTAGAATTAATACACTTACTAAGTAATAAAGTTAAATCAACTATTTTCAGTGAAATAAGTGTTGTTGTTATGTGCCGTCGAGTCGGACCCGACTCATAGCGACCCCTCCTTGGGTTTCCAAGGCAGTATCACTACAGAAGTAGATTGCCCCATCTTCCTTCCGAGTACAGCTCCATAATTCAGTTTGTCTGCAGATTCCACTCCTGATCTTGCTCATACAGATCAGCTAAGTATTGTTTTAAGATACGTATCTTCAACAGATAGAAAACCTGTTAAGCAGTTTATCATATTTCCTAGCTTAAAAAGTCATACCGGTGAAGAAATTGCATATCAAGCACTTCACTATTTATGTGACATTTCCAAAACTGGTTTTTTCTAAGTTCAGAGGCCAGTCCTATGCCAATGCTGCCAACATGTAAGGGCATTATAAAGGTATGCAACTTTTATAAATATATGTAAATTTTAGAATGTAACAAATATGCAATTTTTATATTATGTGCTTAATTTTGTTGTCTAGAAGTAGTAGAATTTTATTCTACTGTTCAGTTACTTTGCACATTCTTTGCCATCTTGGCTCATTGATGGGCAGTTCTTAAAACAATTCAGGCAATGATTGAGTATTAAAATGTCTGTAATACACGTTGAGAAGCACATGCTTCAGCAATGAGTGCAATCCTGGAATTATGCACTCAGATTCTAGATGCCTCAGAAAATATTGCTGAAGACCAGATAGAATAAGGAGATACCAAAAGAGAAGCTGAAAACATTGCCAACAAGATGCAAATACTAGAGTACATATTTATATTGGTTATGTGGACTAATATATTAGAAACTTTCACCAAACAGGTAAGCACTCCAAGATTCAGAAGTAAATGACATACACAGATGTCTACCAATCATTAACATGGCATTTACATAATGTAAAAGAAGATTTTGAAAACACAACAAAACCAATTCTGCCATATATTGAGTATCAAGCAATTCACTGTTGGCAGTAGCATTAGGAAAAAACAAGTAAATGATGGAAATTCTCTACAGGTATTGAGTGTCAAAGATCAATTTTTCATAATCCCATACTACATGATCATTGACACACTTGACTGTTGCAAGAAAACAAGGGCAAAAGTGTATGAAATTCTTTCAAATAGAATTTCCTTCTTAAACAACGTAGATATACCTGATGAAGAATGCACATAGACTTCCGAGAAATTAGTGCAGGCTTATCCTGATGACTTAAATACAAACCTTTTTGGAGAAAGGCAACAATTTCATTCTTACATGAGAACTAAGTTTACAGACTCAGGAAATTTTTATTCACACAGAGTAGTATGTTTCCATAATAGATGGTAAAATATAATGTGTATTTCCCAATGTTCAAATTGCTTTACACATATTCCTGACTTTAATGATCACAAACTGTGCAAAAGAATGCCCTTTTAGTTCATAGAGAGACTCAAAACCCCTCAGCATATGACAGTGATTCAAGAAAGACTGGACTCATTATCCTTATTTTGTATGGAAGAAGATACTGATTGGCAGCTTAATTGTGATGAAATCATTGAAGGATTTGTAAGCGTAAAGATAGAAAGAAATGTTTTTAATTATGACTTGTGAGAAATGAAAGATCTATCTAAAAATAAAAAATAGTAATTAGTTGTAATGTTTGTTTTATGATCATTAATTTTATTTTCTGACATCTTTTTATTCATTTATGGTTATAGCATTTGTTAAGAAACAAGCATTAAAACTGAAATATGAGCCATTTAAAGCAAAATTGATGAAAGTCAATTTTTTATTGTGGGACATCAATGGAATTTTACATTCATTGTTGAAACAACTATGGTCACTGACTCATTTTCTTTGACGTAGAGTATGTGGAATATTCTTTTTGTAGAAAATGTGATATAGAGTCAAAGTCTCAGTATCTTGCATCCAGTAAAAATTTTATAATCCAGTTCATCTCATTCTAGTAAAATGGCATATGCCAGTTTTGCATATAATAGCTAATATTAGGAAGCTCTGGTAGCATAGTGCCTCAGGCATTTGACTGCTAAACAGAAGGCTGGTGGTTCAAATACACAAGCCACTCCTCGGAAGGAAGATTGGGCAATCTACTTCCGTAGAGATACCACCTTGGAAACGCAAGGAAGGGTCACTATGGCTAAGACGTACATATGCATGTATCTCACATATCCTGTTCGAATGTATGAGTAAGCACAGTAGAGGGAACCACAGATTTCAGTGTTTAGGATTCTTACGTGCCTTAATCCAGCCCTGCCGTCTCGTTGAGGATCTTCCTCTTTTTCACTCACCCTCCACTTTACCAAGTATGATATTCTTCTCCAGGGACTGGTCCCTCCTGACAACATGTCCAAAACGTGAGAACAAATTTTGCCATCCTCACTTCCAAGGAGCATTCTGGCTATACTTCTTCCAAGACAAATTTGCTTGTTTTTCTGGCAGCGCATAGTGTATTCAATATTCTTTGCCAACACCATACTCGAAGCATCAGTTCTTCTTTGGTCTTCCTTATTCATTGTCCAATTTTCATACGCATATGAGGCAATTGAAATAACCTGGCTTTGGTCATGCACACCTTAGTCCTCAAAGTGAAATCTTTGCTTTTTAACATTAGAAAGATCTTTTGCAGCAGATATACCAAATGCAATATGTTATTTGATTTCTTGACTTCTGCTTCCATGGGCATTGGTTGTGAATCTAAGTAAAATGAAATCCTTCACAATTTCACCATTTTCTGTTTTCATAATGTTGTTTGTCGGTCCAAGTGTGAGGACTTTGTTTTCTTTATGCTGAGGTGTAATCCATACTGAAGACTTTTTTTTTCTTTCTGCATTAAATTATTATTTTTATTTTTTGAATTTTTTATTGTGGTTTGGGTGCAGTTTTACAAAGCAGATTCGTTTTACATTCAACAATTCATATACATTTTGTTTCACTACCGTGATTGCAATCCCCACAATCAAAATCTCTCCCTCTACCTCCTTCCTATAGTTACCCCTTCCCTGTGTCCTTCTTACCAATTCATTCCTGCCTGCCTAGCTTTCTCCTCTGCAAATGCTACCCTTCTATTTCTCATGGTTAACACCCTTCTGTCTCTCATGGTTGACTGCTTTAAGGAGTGCATCTCTCCGGTGTAGTTGTTCACCTCATAGGCCTATCTATTGTTTACCTGAGAGTTAAGCCATTGGAGTGAGTCCAATTCCAGGCCCTAAGGGTAACTCAGGGCCATAGTCTCAGGGGTTTCTTGAGTCTCTTTCTGACCACCAAGCCTGGTCTTTTTTTATGTTTTTGAATTTTGTTTCACAATGTTTCTCCTACTCTATCCAGGATTTGCAATTTTTATCCCTTTCTGAGTGTTTGGCATTGGTAGCTGGGCACCATCTAGTTCTTCTGGTGTCAGGGTCATATAGGCTGAGGTTCCTGTGGTCCATTAGTCCCTTGGACTAATTGTTCCCATACATCTTTGATTTTCTTAACTTTTCTTTGCTATAGATGAGGAGAGAACAATAGTTGCATCTTAGATGGCAACTCACAAGCTTTTAAGACCCAAGTCACTACTCACCAAAGTAGGATGTAGAACAATGTTTTTGTGCACTATGTTGTGTCAATTGAGCTTGATGGCCCCATGACCATGGTCCTGAGCCCACAGGACCAGTGTCTCTTCATCAGTAATTGCTTCAAGTCCTTTTCACTTTTAGCAAACAAGGTTGTGTCATCTGCATATCTTGGGTTGTTAATGAGTCTTCCTCCAGTGCTGATGCTGTATTCTTCTTCCTATAGTCCAGTGTCTTGGATTATTTGCTCAGAACACAGTTTGAGTAAATATGATGAAAGGATACAACCCTGATACACACCTTTCCTGATTTAAAATCTTGCTGTATTCCCTTGTTCTGTTCAAACAACTGTCTCTTGGTGTATGCACAGGTTCCACATAAGCACAATTAAGTGTTCAGTAATTCTCATTCTTCAAAGTGTTATCCATAATTTGTTATGATCCACACACCTTTTCATAGTCACTAAAACACAGATAAACATCTAGAAGAGAAGGTAACCAGGAAGAAAAATAACCAAAAGTGAATTACTTCAATGTGTATCATGTTGATGAATAATACATACTTCTTGGTTGCAGTTTTCTTTTGCAGTTACACATCAACATACACTACAGTGCAAATACATCATTAAGCATATCATCCTGAGGTAGCACCTCTTTCTAATTTCATCAGCTAATTAAGATTCAATATTTCTGGTTTGGTAAACAGTAAGTGAAAAAAATATCAAGCTAAATAAAGTTGGCAGATGTTTTGCTTTTAATGCATAAACAACTGTCTCCCCAACTTGAGTGTAACTTAAATTTTCTGGAAAAGTTCAAACATGCTTTGTAGTTTTTGACAGTAGTTAAGCATTTTAAGTACATGGGATAAAAATATTTCTTCTTAAGTTTTTCTTTCTTTGGCAGAACTTTCATAATGTATGGAATGAATAAACTGTACAGAACAAAGTATATCAGATAAAATGTACCCTTTCCCTAGTATTGTCTTCACCTCCTCTAATACCACCCCTCACAGTTAACCCCTCTAATTTTCAGGTATTTCTTATGTGCATATGGTCTTGTTTTGTTAGGTGCCATCAATTTGGTGCTGACTCATATTGAAACTATGTACAACAGAACAAAACACAGCTTGATCCCGTACCATTCTCACAATTGTTGCCGTGTTTGAGCTCATTGTTGCAGCCACTGAGTCACTCCATCTCATCGGGGATCTTCCTCTGTTTCTCTAACCCTCCACTTTACCAAGCATGATGTTCTTCTCCAGGGACTGGTTCATCCTGATAACATGTCCACAGTATGAGAGGCCAAGACTCTCCTCCTCACTTACAAGGAACATTCTGTCTGTACTTCGTCCAAGACAGATTTATTTGTTCTTATGACAGTTCATGGTACATTCAATATACTTCCCCAATACCATAATTCAAGGGCATCAATTCTCCTTCAGTCTTCTTTATTCATTGTCCAGCTTTCACATGCATATGAAATGATTGAAAATGCCATGACTGAGGTGCACCTTAGTCCTCAGAGTGGCATCTTTGCTTTTTAGCATTTTAAATAAGTCTTTTGTGGCAGAATTGCCTAATGTAATGTGTCATTTGATTTTTTGACTGCTTCTTCCGTGGGCATTGATTGTGGATCCAAGTAAAATGAAACCCTTGACAACATCAACATTTTCTCCATTTTCGTGATTTGCTTATTGGTCCAATTGTGAGGATTGATTGATTGATTGATTGATTGATTTATACATACATACATACATACATACATACATACTGTGATTTGGGTGAAGATTTACCGAGAAAATTCACTTTCCATACAGCAGTTCACATATACTTTGTCTCATGTCATTGACCACAGTTTACCACAATGCAACAGCCTTCCCTCCCACTTCCTCCCCATAATTACCACTTCCCAGTGTACATCCCTCCATACACTCCTGCCCCTTGAGCTGTCTCCCTGTGCATAAGCAGCCCTTCTTTCTCCCATGATTGTTCTCTCCAAAAAGTGTATTTACTTGAGGTAAATGTTCAACTCATATGCCAATTGTGAGGATTTTTTGTTTTCTTTATGTTGAGATGTAACCCATACTGAAGACTACAGTCTTTGATCTTCATCAGTGAGTGTTTCAAATCTTTTCTTTCAGCAAGCAAGGTTGTTCCATCTGCATATCACAGGTTGTTAATGGGTCTTCCCCCAATCCTGATGCTGCATTCTCCTTCATATAGTTCTGCTTCTTGGATCAGTTGCACGGCATACATATTGGATAAGCATGGTGAAAGGATACAACCCTGGTGCACACGTTTCCTGATTTTAAACCGTGCAATATACCCTTGCTCTGTTTGAACAAGTGCATCTTGGTCTATAGATGAGTTTCTTTCTTTCTTTCTTTTTTTTTTTATTAGGATTTGGGTGAAGATTTACAGAGTAAATTCACTTTTCATACAGCAGTTCACATATACTTTGTCTCATGTCATTGACCAAAAT
>NW_006921901.1:2219129-2236063 GCF_000298275.1 Orycteropus afer afer | reverse complement strand
TATGCCGTCGAGTCGGCCCCGACTCATAGCGACCCCTCCTTGGGTTTCTGAGGCAGTATCACTACAGAAGTAGGATTGCCCAACCTTCCTTCCGAGTTTGAACCGCCAGCCTTCTGGTTAGCAGTCAAGTGCCTTAGGCACTATGCTACCAGAGCTCCCATATTATTCATAATTTGTTATGATCCACAGAGTCAAAGCTTTTTCATAGTCAATAAAATACAAACTTTTTTTTCTGGTATTCTTTGCTTTCATCCAAGATCCATCTGACATCAGCAATGACATACTTCATTCCACATCCTCTTCTGACTCTGGCTTGAATCTGGTAGTTTCCTGTCACTATAGTGCTGCAACTGTTTTTGAATTATCTTCAGCAAAATTTTACCTATGTGTGATATTAATGGTATTGTTCAATCATTTCTGCATTCTGTTGGATCACTTTTCTTTGGAATGTGTGCAAATATGAATCTCTTCCAGTCAGTTGGCCTGGTAGCTATCTTCAAAATTTCATGGCATAAACAAGTGAGCACCTGTAGCACTGCATCCTTTTGTTGAAAAATCTCAATGGATATTCTGTCAATTACCAAAGCCTTGTTTTTCATCAATTCCTTCAATGCAGTTCAGAGTTCTTCCTTCAATACTATCAGTTCTTAATCATATGCTACCTGAAATGGTTGAATGCCGACTAATTATTTTTGGTACAGTAATGGTATATTCCTTCTATCTTCTTTTGATGTTTCCTGCATTGTTCAATATTTTGCCCATAAGATTCTTCAGTTTTGCAGTTTGAGGCTTGAATTTTTTCTTCACTTCTTTCAGCTTGAGAAAAGCACAGCATGTTCTTCTCTATTAATTTTCTAACTCCAGGTCTTTGCACATTTCAATATAGTACTGTGGCAGTTCAGTTTGTGTGTCAACTTGGCTGGGCCTGGTTGAGTGGCTGGCAGCTGGATGTAGTATTTCCCATGATGAAACTGGTAATCAATTCCGTGGTGGAATCTACTGTGAGCAGCTGAGTAGCTGCCTTAGGGATGTGGTCTGCTTTCCGTATATAAAGAGAAGGCTTGGGGAACAGTCTCTATTTTATGACATGCCTGAACCCTGCATGTAGCTGAATCATTGTTCAGCAGCCTGCCATGCTCTGCTGATCTTGGGGTTTTCAATAGACTGGAATTAATGGCCTGTCGTGTAGTTTGGTAACATTGAGACTGTGCCTTTTTACTTGTCAACCTTGGGCTTGTCAGTCTCAGTAGCCAGCAGCTGACTGAGTGAAGAAAAGCCTCTAGCTCCAGTGGACTGTGAGCAGGAGGCAGAGTTGAAGCCCAAGTTTGAGGGGCTTTCACCCAGCCCCTAGAATCTGGCACGTTGAACGTAGACTTAAAGCCTCCAAACTGTAAGAGAATAAACTCCTGTTTCTTCAAGCCATCCCATTTGTGGTATTTTCTTGTCAGAGTGGTTCGAGGTAACCAGAACAAGTACTTTACTTTGTCTTCTTGATCTGCCCTTTGAAATTTTCTGTTCAGCTCTTTAACTTCATTATTTCTTCTCTTCAGTTTGGCTACTCTATGTTGAAGAGCAAGTTTTAGAGTCTCTCTGACATCAATTTTGGCCTTTTCTTCCTTTCCTGTCTTTTTAATGACCTTTTGCTTTCTTCTTGTTTTATGTCCTTGATATCAGTCATTGGTGTTCAATGATCAAATCTATTCTTGAGATGGCCTCTAAATTCAGGTGGTATATACTCAAGGTTGCATTTTGGCTCTCGTGGATTTGTTTTAATTTTCTTCAGCTTCAACTTGAACTTGCTTATGAGCAATTGATGTGTGTTCCATAGTCAGCCCCTGGCTTTGTTCTGACTGATGATACTGAGCTTCTCCATCATCTCTTTCCACAGATATAGTCTATTTCATTCCTGTGTGTTCCATCTAATAAGGTCCATGTGTATAGTTGCCATTTATGTTGTTAAAAAAGGGTATTTGCAATGAATGAGTCATGCTATCTCTAGTGTTATTTCTATCACCAAAGTCATATTTTCCAACTACTGATGCATCTTTTTCCCCTCACTTTTGCATTCTAATTACCATTAATTATCAATGCATCTTGATTGCATGTTTGGTCAATTTCAGACTGCTGAAGTTGGTAAAAGTCTTCAATTTCTCATCTTTGGTTTTTGTGGTTGAAATGTAAATTTGAATGATAGCTGTGTTAACTGATTTTCCTGGTAGACATATGGATATTATCCCATCAATGACAGCTTGTACTGCTGGACAGATCTTGATATGTTCTTTTTGGTAATGAATGTGACTGCATTCCTCTTCAATTTGTCATTCCCTACATAGTAGATGGTATAGTAGGCATTTGACTGCTAACCAGAAGGCTGGCAGTTCAAACCCACCAGCCACTCCTCAGAAGGAAGGTTGGACAATCTACTTCCACAGTGATGCTGCCTCGGAAACCCAAGGAGGGGTCGCTATGAGTCAGATCTGACTTGATGGTAGTGAGGTTTTTTTTTTTTTAGTAGACATAGACCATATGATTGTCCAATTCAAAATGGCCAATACCCATGCATTTAAGCTCCCTAATGCTTAGAATATCTATCTGTTTGCATTCCATTTCATTTTTGACAATCTTCCAATTTTCCTAGTTTCATACTCCATACTTTCCTTGTGATTATTAATGGATGTTTGCAGCTGTTTCTTCTCATTTTGAATCATGCTACATCTACAATTAAAATCCTGAAAGTCCATACCATTAAGGCAGACTGTACTTTGAGGAGGCAGCTCTTCCCCAGTTGTATTTTGAGTACCTTCCAACCTAAGGAGCTCACCTTCTTGTACTATATCAAACAATGTTACCCCGGTTTTCATAAGCAAATATTTTAAGAAGTGGACCTGGCCATGTCCTTCCTTCTTCCTAGTTTGTCTTAGTCTGGAAGCTCTGCTGAAACCTATCCACCCTGGGTGACACTGTTGGTATTTGAAACACTGGTGGCATAGCTTCTAGCATCACAGCAACATGCAAGCCACCACAATACGACAACCTGACAGAGAAGAGGGAGATTATGCAGACACAAAAGTCAGTCTGCAACAGAAAGCACCTTAGCCTCAGCAAAATGTAAACAGTAATTAAGGAGAAGATGTGGGTTTTGCTTAAATTATTAAGAGAGTTTCTTTGAGGTAGGAGAACAATGTGGTAAAATACTCTGGCTCTCTGTTTCTCAAAAATCTATTTCCAAGGTATGTGAAAAATTATTCTCATTAAGTACCAACAGTTGTTTCTATGTTAACATATATTTAGCAGTCAGTATGTTTATTTCAGTTTGTATATGTGGTTGTTGTTAGGTACCATTGAGTTGGTTCCGACTCATAGGAACCCTATGTACACAGAATGAAATACTGCCTAGTCCTGCACCATCCTCATAATCATTGGTATGTTTGTGCTCATGGTTGAAGCCATTGTGTCAGTCCATTTCATTGAGGGTCTTCATCTTTTTCTCTGACCTATTTACCAAGCATGATGTCATTTACTAGGGACTGGTTCCTCTTGATAGTATGTTCAAAGTTCATGAGACGAAGTCTCTCCATCCTCACTTCCAAGGAGCATTCTGGCTGTACTTCTTCCAAGACAGATCTGTACATTCTTCTGACAGTCCATGGTATATTTGATATTCTTCACTAATACCATAATTTAAAGGCTTCAGTTCTTCCTCGGTCTTCCTTATTAATTTCACACACATATGAGGCAAATGAAAATAACCATCCTTGGATCAGGCTCACCTTAGTTCTCAAAGTGAAATCTGTGCTTTTTATTTATTTATTATATTTGCAGTATTCCCTCCTACCCCTGGTAACCAACAAAGAAAGTTTCCTTTCATATATAAACTTTTCCTTGACTTTCACTATAATGAATTAATACAATATTTGTCCTTCTGTGATTGATTTATTTCACTCAGCATAATATCCTCCAAGTTAATCCACATTATGTAGTGTTTTGCAGATTCTACATTATTCTTTAGGATTGCATAGTATTCCATTGTGTGTATGTACCAGAGTTTGGTTATTCATTCTTCTGTCGATGGGCTCGGAAGTTGTTTGCATGTTTCTGCTACTGCAAATAGTACTGCAATGAACATGGGTGTGCATATATCTGTTCTGTCCCAACTCTCACTTCTTTAGGATATATACCTACTAATGGGTTTGCTGGATCAAATGGTATTTCTGATTCCAACTTTCTAAGGAATCACCACACTGCTTTCCACAGTGGTTGTATCATTTTACAGCCCCATCAGCAGTGTATGAGAGTCCCAATCTCTCCACATACTTGACACCATTTGTTATTTTCTGTCTTGTTGAACATTGCCATTAGTGCTGGGGTGAGATGGTATCTTGTTGTTTTGATTTGCATCTCTTTAATGGCTAATGACGTTCTGGTAGCATATTGCCTAAAGCATTTGACTTCTGACCAGAAGGTTGGTGGTTCAAACCCACCAGCCATTCTGCAGAAGGAAGCCTGGGCAATCTACTTCCATAGATTTATCACCTCAGAAACCCAATGGGGGTAGCTATGAGTCACCATCAACTTGTGGCAGTGATTTTTTTTTTTGAATGGCTAATGATCATGCACATTTCTTCATGTGTTTGTTGGCCCCCTGCAAAAAGGGCAAGGAGGCCACATGTTCTGACCTCCTCTAATCCCACAAGAGGAAGACAGGATTACCAGCAGTAACCCAAGGCTTATTACTGCAAGGCCAGACAAGCTGCCTCCCTCCAGCCCTTTCTCCAACCGTTCCTCCCAAAGCACCACCACCTCTCTCCTGGGTTCGATAATTCGCTGCAGTGGCCACACAGAGCTCACAGATTATGGGGTTTATTAGGGAAGCACCACAGACTACAATTCAAGTTCAGGAAAAAAAAAAAAAAACGCTCAGTCTCTCTCCCAGCCCACTGTCCCTCAGCCAACAGTCTCTCACAGTCTCTTTCCCAGCAGTGCTGGTCCCTTGGTGTCTCACTCAGCAATGTGTGTCTCTTGTGTCTCTTTCCCAGCAACACGTGTCTCAGGAGCCAGTGTCTCTTTCAGCAGCACGTCTTCCTCAACCAGCAGTCAGAGAGAGAGTTCTGCCTCTAGGAGGCCTCCTTTTGAGCCTGGCAGAGTGGCCAAGCTAGCCAATCATAGCATCAGAGCTCTAAGCAACTGAGAGAGAGTGGGAACCTCCCAGAACATTGTTTTGTGCCACTCCCAACAGAAATACTCCAGGTGGGCGACTTTAGCAATCAGGGTCTCCTCAGTTGCTCATAGCAATTCCCACCTTGGAGTTTACAAAGATTTATGGGTAGAAAAGCCACACTAAGTAATTTACTACACTGCACCCCCTGAATATCCTCTTTGGTAAAGTGTTTATTCGTGTCTTCTGCCCATTTTAAAATTGAATTGTTTGTCTTTTTGTTGTTGAGGTGTTGGATTTTTCTATAAATTTTGAAGGTAAGTCCCTTATCAGATACTGCCAAATATTTTTTCCCAATCTGTAGGTTCTCTTTTGACTCTTTTGGAGAAGTCTTTTGAAGCACATAAAAATTTAATTTTTAGAAGGTGCCATTCATCTAGTTTATCTTCTGCTGTTTGTGCATTTTGGGTTATTCTTGACAGTCTATTTATGCCATGAATTAGAACCCCTAAATTTGCCCCTATTTTTTCCTTGAGGAACTTTATAGTTTTATATTTCACATTTAAGTCTTTGATCCATCTGGAGTTAGTTTTTGTGTTTGGTGTGAGGTACGGATCTTGTTTCATTTTTCTGCAAATGGATATCAGTTTTGCCAGTACCGTTTGTTATAGAGACCATCTCTTCCCCATTGAATAGATTTCAGCCTTTTGTCAAAAATCACCTGACCATAGGTCAATGGATGTATTTCTGGGTTCCCAATTGTATTCCACTGGTCTACGTGTCTGTCTTTGTACCAATACCAGGCTCTTTTGACTACTGTGGTAGTATAGTAGGTTTTAAGATCCGGGAGTGTAAGACCTCTTATTTTGTTCTTAATCTTCATCAGTGCTTTGCTTATCCAAGGTCTCTTTCCTCTCCATATATAATTAGTGATTGTTTTTTTCCATATCCTTAAAGAAGTTGATGGGATCTGGATTGGGATTGTATTGAATGTGTAGATTGCTTTGGGTAGACTTGACATTTTCACAATGTTCAATCTTTCTATCCACGAGCATGGTATGTTCTTCCATTTATGTAGCTCTCTTATGGTTTCTTGAAGTAGTGTTTTGTAGTTTTCTTTGCACATGTCTTTTGTGTCCCTAGTGAGATTTATTTCCAAGTTATTTTATTTTTTGGTAGGTATTATAAATGGTATTGATTTCCTTATTTCTTTTTCAGCAATCTCTTTGCTGGTATAGAAGAATCCAACTCATTTTTGGATGTTGATCTTGTATCCTGCCACTATGCTAAATCTCTCAATTAGTTCCAGTAATTTTTTTTTTTTTTTTTGCTGGGACTATGGGGTTTTCTATGTATAGGAGCATATCAACAGCAAATAAGGATAGTGTTACTTCTTCCTTACCAATTTGGATGTCTTTGAGTTTTCCCTTTCTTGCCTAAAGGCCCCGCCTAAGACTTCCAATACAACGTTGAATGGAAGTGGTGATATAGGGCATCCTTGTCTGGTTCCTCTTCACAAGGGGAATGGTTTCAGTCTTGCTCCATTGAGAATAATGTTGGCTGTTGGTTTTGCATATATGCCCTTTGTTATGTTGAAGAATTTCCCTTCTATTTCTATTTGCTGAGAGTTTTTATTAGGAATGGGTGTTGGATTTTATCAAATGCCTTTTCTGCATCGATTGATATGATCATGTGTTTCTTTTCCTTTGTTTTATTTATGTGATGAATGATGTTGATTGCTTTTCTAATATTGAATCTTCTTTGCATACCTGATATGAACCCCACTTGGTCATAATGAATTATTTTTTTGATATGCAGTTGGAGTCTGTTGGCTAGGATTTTGTTGAAGATTTTTGCATCTGTATTCATGAGGGATATTCGTTTGTAGTTTTCCTTTTTAGTGATGTCTTTGCTTGGTGTTGGTATCAAGGTTATACTTGCTTCATAAAATGGATTTGGGTGGATTCTATCCTTTTCTATGTTTTGGAATAGTTTGAGTAGGATTAGTATCAGTTCTTCTCTGAACATTCAGTAGAATTCTCCAGTTCAACAGTCTGGGCTAGGACTTTTTTTTTGTTGGTAATTTTTTTATGACCTGTTCAATTTCTTCTTTTGTTATAAATCTGTTGAAATTTTCCACATCAGTCTGTGTTAGTTTAGGTAAATCGTATGTTTCTAGAAATCTGTCCATTTCTTCTAGATTTTCAAATTTGTTGGAGAACAGTTCTTCGTAGTATCCTGATATTATCCTTTCAATTTCTATTGGTTCTGTTGTGATGTCACCCATTAATTTCTTATTTGTGTCATTTGTATTCTCTCTCTCTTTTCCTTTGTTAAATTTGCCAGTGGTTTGTCAATTTTATTAATCTTTTCAGAAAACCAACTTCTAGTCTTGTTGATTTTTTCTGTTGTTTTTCTATTTTCTGTTTCCTTTATTTCTGCTCAAATCTTTATTTTTTCTTTTCTTTTGGTGACTGTAGGCTTTTTTGTGGCTCTTTTACTAATTGTTGGAGATGTTGGGTTAAGGTGTTTATTTTGGTTCTTTCTTTTTTTTTCAATATGTAAATTTATTGCTATAAGTTGGCCTCTGATCATTGCTTTTGCTGTGTCTCACACATTTTAGTATGTTGTGTTTTCATTCTTGTTTGATTCAAGGAATTTTAAATTTTCATTTTTTATTTCTTCTATCACCTGTTATTTTCAAGGAGGGTGTTATTCAGTTTCAATGTGTTTTCTTTTTCTGTTGATCTTCCTGTTGTTGATTTCTCATTTTATAGCATTGTGATCTGAGAAGATGCTTTGCAGTATTTTAATGTTTTTAAATTTATTAAGGCTTAACTTGTGGCCTAACATATGGTCTACCCTGGAGAATGCTCCATGTGCACTGGAAAAGAATGCATACTGTACTGTTGTTGGGTGAAGTGCTCTGTAGATATCTGTAAAGTTAAGTTGGTGGATTGTATTGTTTAGTTCTTCTACATCTTTATTGAGTTTCTTTCCAGTTGTTATATCTTTGATTGAAAGTAGTGTATTAAAGTCCCCTACTATGACTGTGGAGTCATCTATTTGTCTTTTCAATTCTGTTAAAGTCTAATTTATGTATTCTGGGGCTTTTTCATTGGGTGCATAGATATTTATTATTGTTATGTCCTTTTGTTCAACTGACCCTTTAATCATTATATAATGTCCTTCCTTGTCTCTTATGCTAGTTTTTGTCTTAAAATCAATTTTGTCAGAAATTATTATTGCCACTCCTGCTCTTTTGTGAGTAATCTTGTGCTTTTTAACACCTTAAATGCAATAAATTATTTGATTTTTGACTGGTGGTTCCATGAGCATTGTGTGTTGATCCAAGTAAAATGAAATCCTTGACAACTTCAATATTTTCTCCATTTTCATTATGTTGCTCATTGGCCCAGTTGTGAGGACTTTTCTTTATGTTGAGGTGTAATCCATAGTGAAGGCTGTAGTCTTTGATCTCCATCATTCAGTGCTTCAAGTCCTCTGCCCTTTCAGTAAACAAGGCTGTGTCATTTGCATATCACAGGTTGTTAATGAGTCTTCCTCCAATCCTAATACCATGGTCTTTTTCAGATAGTCCATCTTGGATTATTTGTTCAGCATACAGGTTGAAGAAGTTTGATGAATAGATATAACCCTGTCACACACCATTCCTGATTTTCAACCACACAATATTCTCTTATTCTGTTGGAAAGACTGTCTCTTGGTCTATGTACAGTTTCCACGTGAGTGCAATAAAGTGTTCTGGAATTCCTGTTCTTTGCATGTTATCCATAATTTTGTTGTGATCCATGCAGTCAAATTCCCTTGCACATCAACAAAACACAGGTAAACCTTTTTCTGGTATTCTCTGCTTTCAGGCAAGATCCATCTGATACCAGCAGTGACATCCCTCATTTCACGTCCTCTTCTGAATCTAGCTTGAATTTCTGGCAGTTTCCTGTCAATGTACTGCTGGAACCAATTTTGGAATATCTTTAGGAAAATTTTATTTGCATTAGTCTTGGGGGTTCCACCAGTCTCTTCCAGAACAGTAAGCTTTGTCTCTTTTTTCATTGCTTTGAGTCTTGTTCCATAATTTTCTCTCACTCTATCCAGGGCCTCTATCTCAGG
This sequence comes from Orycteropus afer afer, assembly GCF_000298275.1. NCBI lineage: Eukaryota > Metazoa > Chordata > Mammalia > Tubulidentata > Orycteropodidae > Orycteropus > Orycteropus afer. The sequence goes on along the minus strand of NW_006921901.1, from coordinate 2,226,774 downwards.
TTGTTAATGAGTCTTCCTTCAATCCTGAGACTGCATTCTGTGATCCCTTTCAGAGTGGTTGGCTGTGGTAGCTGGGCACCATCTAGTTCTTCTGGTCCAAGGGTTGTGAAGGTTGAGGTTCATGTGATCCTTTGGACTAATTGTTTCCTTGCATCTTTGATTTTCTTCATTCTTCTTTGTTCTGGACAGGGAGAGATCAATAGTTGCACCTTATAGTGCCACTCACAAGATTTTAAGACCCCAGTTGCTACTCACCAAAGTAGGATGTAGAACATTGTTTTTGTGGACTATGTAGTGTCTCCTGAGACTATGGTCCTGAGCCCCCAGGCCCAGAGACTCATTCCTTCAAGGTGTTTGGTTATGAATGAGTAGTTACCATAATTTTGTCCCCTGTATGCTCTACTATTCATGGATATATTTATAGCACATATAGATAATATGTAGAAATATCCTCGGTCAAACATCCTTCAAGCCTGGAACTAAGCTCATCTCCATGGCACTTTAGCTTTCATGGATTTGTTTTAATTTTCTTCAACTTCAACTTGAAGTTGCATAGGAGCAATTGATGGTCTGATCTGCACTCATCCCTTTGCCTTGTTCTGACCCATGATATTGAGATTCTCTATTGTTTCTTTACACAGATGAAGCCAATTTAATTTGTTTGTATTCCATCCAGTGAGTTTCATGTGTATATGTTTTTGAAAAAAGCTATTTGCAATGAATGAGTCGTTGGTCTTGAAATATTCTATCTATCACCAAGGTCTGTCTCTCTGTATTTTTAAAATTTACACAAATTATTTTTTCCTACCAGCTCTTTTCCATTACAATACAATGGGAAGATGTTCCTCTATTATCAATTATGATCTCCAGATTTTTTCTTTTTAATGTTTTTTGTTGTGCTATTTTTAATTACCAAATTAATACATGATCTAAATAAACAATATAGAAGTGTATAAAATAAAATTTCAAATCTTCCTCATCTCTACCCAATTCTACTTAAAAAAAGTCATTGATAAATAATTTAGCAGATATCCTTTCAGACATTTGAGAATTAGTTGCATTTATGAAGAAACCTTAGGGGCACTGTTGTTAAAGCACTCTAAGTCATTAAGCACTTCTACCTCCCTATTACCTCCTTGTTCCATGTTTCTTCATATCCAGGTTCTCCTCATTCTTTCAATGACCTTTTTTTGGTATTTCCTTAACATTCCTTGCCTCATGCTTTTGATCATGTCCTCTTTCCAAAGTGCCCTTCCCTTCCTTCCCCTTTTCTAAATCTTAAAACCCCACATCCGCATGGGACGTGAGTTCTTTTTTCCTTTGTTTTCCCTCAGCTTTCTGTACAAGGCTGCTGTATATCACACCCTGCATTCTACCATCACTGTTTAGAATTCTATATGATAATTATATTCCGCATTTATGGAGAGCAGAGACCCTTCAGCACCTCCTTCAGAGCTCAGAACAGAAAGAATCCTCAATGCTGGTTGTTTTTACAAGTGGGTATCAATGAAATGAAGGAAACACTAATTACCTTCTTGGGAGTTGCATTCCTTTCTTATTTAATCTGAAATGTGGCATACTGAGAGAAGAGTTCTTTCAGCTTAAGAACCTGTCTGAACCTGGTTCAAAGTCTGAGTCCCAGATGATTATTAGAGACTAGTTACTTTCTAGGGAGAGTGAGACAATTAAGGCAGGTCCCAGTACATAAATTCAGGATCAAGGTGAAGAAAGGTGTCCTTCTAAAATTTAGAATCTAAACCTCTAGGTTTCCAATTTCAGTGTGTATCAGATTTACCTACATTACATTTAATATTTAATTAATATGATTTTTTTTACTTCCTGCTTGCGTGAATCAAGTGATTTTGAAGGTAGGAGAGTATACTGAAAATCCTTAAATCGTTTAAAATAGTTTAGACCTGCTATTAGTTTTATAAGGAGCTCTGGTGGCACAGTGCATCAGGCATTTGGCTGCTTAACCAGAAGTTCGGTGGTTCAAACCCACTTGCTTGAGGAAGGGGAGGCAATCTACATCCATGTAGATTTACAGCCTTGAAAACCCAATAGGGGTTGCTATGAGTTGGAATTGACTCAATTGCAGTGGTTATTTATTTATTTTAATTTAACTAGTTTTATATTACAAGTGAGTCACTGCTTTTTTTTTTTTTGATGTATATCTTTTTTTTTGTTTGTTAAGTGTATGTATAACAAAGTTTTTGCCATTTTAGTATTTTTTTACATTTATAATTCAATGACATTATGTTCATTCATCATTTGTGCAACCATCATCACTATCCATTTGCAAATTTTTCCATCACCTTTACTAGGACCTTAGTGCTCCCTAAACAATGACTCCTTCTTTTCCATACCTGACAACTACTATAAGCTTTGTTTTCTATATATTTGGCTATTCTAGATATTTCATATATGTGTGATCATGTACTATTTAACAAGTTCCCCAGGTGAGCGTGAGGCACAAATGGAGAAGTATTGTTAGAGAATATTTGATGATATACTCTGAATACAGTGAAAGAAATTTGGCTTCTGCTATAGGCCAGTAAGCTCCAGACTTCAAGATTCCATCTAATCATGGCCCTTTGAGCCTGGCTTAGATTCTTGCTCTCACATCTTCTCCTAGCTCACAGTCAAGGCCTCTGTGCTTTCCTTTGCCCACTCAGTCTGGCCCCAGGCTTGGGGACCAATCGGGGATGGAGGGAGCTCTGGGTCAGTCCTCTGCTGACTTAGCGTCAGGTCACTGTGACTCAGCACCATGTTGCAGCTGTTCCTCTTGGTCTGATCTTGTCACCCAGCTCTGACCTTGCTCCCATTTTATATCCCAGTTTTGATAATTGGATCTTTGTTTTCTCACAAACCCCTGTCCTTTTCTTGCCAATTTTCTCCCACGAGACTGCTCCTGAACATTGGTCTCAAAGCAAAGTTTCTCCTGTCATGGCTCAGTTTTTTTATTAAAAGCACTAACCTTCAGCATAGTGAAGCCCCACTTTACTCCCCAATCCTTCCCCATTTCCCATACCCTTCTCTAATATATATATATATATATATATATATATGTTGTTGTTGTTATGTGCCGTCAAGTTGGACCCGACTCATAGCGACCCCTCCTTGGGTTTCCGAGGCAGTATCACTACAGAAGTAGATTGCCCAACCTTCCTTCTGAGGAGTAGCTGATGGGTTTGAACCACCAGCCTTCTGGTTAGCAGTCAAGTGCCTTAGGCACTATGCTACCAGAGCTACCCCAATATATATATACTTCTTTAAATTCTCTCTTCTCTCCATTTGATAGCTAAGTGTTTGGTGCCTTCTCTAGTTCCCTGCTTCCTACCCCATCTACCTTTCTGTGACCTCCATCCTATAGGTCTACCTCAGCAAGCTGCACGTCAGCTGTGGAGGTGTGTCCCTGAACATGCAACCCTGTCTTTATTCTCTACAAATTGCCTTCTCTTAAAGAGCTCTGGTGGCACTGTGGTTAAGGCATTGGGCTGCTAACCAAAAGGTTGATGGTTCCAACCCACCAGCCTCTCCTTGGGAGGAAGATGAGGCAATCTACTTCTGTAAAGATTTACAGCCTTGGAAACCCAAACGGGGTTGTTATGAGTCAGAATTGACTCCATGGCAGTGGGTTGCCTTCTCTTGGATTCCCTGGCCCTGGGCTTTGCTCAGCTTCTGCAGAACTACTCCAGGTTTCCTGCAGTCCATGAGGGGAAAGGGACAAGGAACTAGTAGTTATAGACCTTGTATTCATTTCCTAGGACAGCTATAACAAAGTACCCCAAACTGGGTGGCTTAAAGCAACAGACATTTATTGTCTCAGAGCTCTGGAGGCTGTTTTTGTTGTTGTCAGCTGCTGTCTAGTTGAGTCTGACTCATAGCAGCCCTCTGTACAACAGAACAAAACACTGTGCGTTTTTTCGCCATCCTCACAACCCTTGTTGTACTTGAGCCCATCATTGCAGCCACTGTGTCAATCCATCTTGTTGAGGGTTTTCTCTTTTTTCACTGACCTCCCCCCCAACACACACACACTTTACCAAGCATGATATCCTTCTCCAGGCAATGGTCCCGTCTGACAATATGACCAAAGTGGGTGAGATGAAGTCTGACCATACTTACTTTCAAGGAGCATACTAGCTGCACTTCTTCCAGAAAGATTTGTTTGTCTTTCTGGCAGTCCATACTACTTCCAGTATTCTGCAACACCACAACTCAAAAACATCAACTTTTCTTCAGTCTTCCTTATTCATTGTCCAGCTGTCACATGCATATGAGGCTATTGAAAATACCATGGCTTGGGTTAGGAGCACTTTAATCTTCAAAGAGACATCTTTGTTCCTCAACACTTTAAAGAGGTCTTTTGCAGCAGATTTCCCCACTGCAATATGATGTCTGATTTCTTGACTGCAGCTTCCATGGGTGTGATTGTGGATCCAAGTAAAATGAAATCTTTGACAACTTCAATCTTTTCTCCATTTATTATCATGCTGCCTATTGGTCCAGTTGTGAAAATTTTTGTTTTCTTTTTTGTTGAAGTGTAATCCATACTGAAGACTGTAGTCTCTGATCTTCATTAGTAAGAGTGTCAAGTCCTCTTCACTTTTAGCAACCAAGGTTGTGTCATCTGCATATCACAGGTTGTTAATGAGTCTTCCTCCAATCCTGACACCTTGTTCTTCTTCATATAGTCCAGCTTCTGGGATTATTTGCTCAGCATACAGTTGAATAAGTATGGTAAAAGGATATAACCCTGATGCATACCCTTCCTGATTTTAAACCTTGTAGTATCTCCTGTTCTGATCAAATGACAGCCTTCTGTTCTATGTATAGGTTCCTCATGAGCGCAATTTAATGTCCTGGAATTCCTGTTCTTTGTAAGGTTATCCATAATTTGTTATGTTCCTATGGTAGTTAAGGTTATGTGTCAACTTGGCTAGGCCTGGTTTTGAGTGGCTGGGCAGCTGGATGTAGTATTCTCCATGATGAGACTGGTAATCAACTGCATGGCGGAATCTACTGTGAGCCGCTGAGAAGCTGCCTTAGGGATATGGTCTGCTTCCAGTATATAAGGAGAAGTTTTGAGAAAGGTTTCGGCAGGTTTTGGCATGCTTGAATCCTGCATGTAGCTGAGTCATCATTCAGCAGCCTGCCATGTTGTCTGCCAATCTTGGGACTCTTAATGGACTTGAATCAATGACCTGCCCTGTGGTTTGGTAGTAGTGGGACTGTGCCATTTTATTTGTAGAACTTGGGCTTGTTAAGGAGCTCTGGTAGCATAGTGCCTAAGGCATTTGACTGCTAATCAGAAGGCTAGTGGTTCAAACCTTCAGCTACTGCATGAAAGGAAGACTGGGCAATCTACTTCTGTAAGATTTACCACCTTGGAAACACAAAGGATGTTGCAATGAGTTGGAATCAATCTGATGGCAATGAGTTTTTTTTTTTTTTTTTTTTGGTTTGGGCTTGTTAACCTTAGCAGCCAGCAGCTGCCCCAGTGAAGAGACACCTCTATCTCCACTGGGCCAGGAGCAAGAGGCAAAGCTGAAGCTCAAGGTTGAGGGATTTTCACCCAGCCTCTAGAGTCTTGCACTTTGAACTTGGACTTCTAGCCTCCAAAGCTGTAAGAGAATAAACTCCTGTTTGTTAAAGCCACCCTTTTGTGGCATTTTCTGTTAGAGCAGCACTAGAGGTAACCAAAACAGATACATATAGTCAAATGCCTTTGCATAGTTAATAAAACACAAGTAAACGTCTTTCTGGTATTCTTTGCTTTCAGCCAAGATCCATCTGACATCAGCAATGATATCCCTAGTTCCATGCACTCTTCTGAACCTGCTTGAATGTCTGGAAGTTACCTGTCAGTATACTGCTGCAATTGTTTTTGGATTATCTACAGCAAAATTTTGCTTGCATGTGATATTAATGATATTGTTGAATAATTTCCACATTATGTTGGATCACCTTTCTTTGGAATGGATACCATATGGATCCCTTCCAATCAGTTGGTCAGGTAGCTGTCTTCCAAATTTCTTGGCATAAACAGGTAAGCTCCTTCAGCACTGCATCCATTTGTTGAAACATCTCAGTGGGTATTCCATCAATTCCTGGAGCCTTATTTTTCACCAGTCCCTCAGTGCAGCTTGGATTTCTTCCGTCAGTATCATTGGTTTTATTTATTTATTTATTTATTATTGTGATTTGGGTGAAAATTTACAGAGCAAATTCACTTTCCATACAGCAGTTCACATACACTTTGTACCATTGGTTCTTGCTCATATGCTATTTCCTGAAATAGTTGAACATTGACAAATTCTTTTTGGTACAGTGATTCTGTGTATTCCTTCCATCTTCTTTTGATGATTCCTGTATTGTTCAATACCATAAGAATCCTTCAAAATCGCAACTTGAGGATGAACTTTTTCTTCATTTCTTTCAGCTTGAGAAATGCCGAGCGTGTTCTCTTTTGGTTTTCTAACTCCAGGTCTTTGTGCATTTCATTATAATAATTGACTTTTTCTTGTTGAGTTGCCCTTTGAAATCTTCTGTTCAGCTCTTTTATTTTATCATTTCTTCCATTCACTTTAGCTACCCTCTGTTCAAAATCAAGTTTCAGTGTCTCTTTGACATCCATTTTGGTCTTTTATTCCTTTCCTGTCTTTTTAATGACTGTTTGCTTTCATCATGCATGATGTTCTTGATGTCATCCCATGACTCGTCTGGTCTTCAGTCGCTGGTGTTCTGTGAGTCAAATCTGTTCTTCAGATGGTCTCTAAATTCAGGTGGAATATAATCAGGGTCACATTTTGGCTTTCTTGGACGTGTTTTAATTGTCTTCAGCTTCAACTTGAATTTGCATATGAGCAATTGATGGTTTGTTCACAGTCAGCTCCTGGCCTTGTTTTGACTGATGACAGAGCTGCTTTTTTCTTTTTGTGTGTGTATGTTATGGCTGCTTTATTTACTGGTACATTATTTGCAAGGGTACGTTAAAGAACAAGGAGTCAGGCCAAACAATACCAGTTACTGGTTTGCTGAGTCTTTTGAAAAACACTACCAAGTTCTCAAATTTTGCCACCATCAGAAAAATTAGTTTTAAGTGAAACTTTTTTATTTATTTTATTTTGATTTGGATGAAGATTTACAGAGCAAATTCACTTTCCATACAGCAGTAAGTGAAACTTTTTTGTTATAAATTTGATACAGGTCATTTAAGAAAATCACAAAACACAGAATAGGGAAAAGCTGCTTACACAACAAATGCTGGCACTTTATATCGTTTCAGACTTTTCCCTCCATGTTTTCTTTTAAATGCATTTTATTGAAATATAATTTGTGTACAGTGAAATACACAAAACTTAAGTGACATGGGTCAATGCATTTTTTTTTTTTTTTTGCAGTGTTCCCTCCCCTCCCTTCCCATCTCTGGCAACCAACAAAGAAAGTTTTCCTCCATATATAAACCTTTTCTTGACCCTCCACAACAATGAACTAATACTATATTTGTCCTTCTGTGATTGATTTATTTCACTCAGCATAATGTCCTCCAAGTTCATCCATATTATGTGGTGTTTTGCAGACTCTACGTTATTCTTTAGTGCTGCATAGCATTCCATTGTGTGTATGTACCATAGTTTGG
>NW_006921901.1:2191719-2217794 GCF_000298275.1 Orycteropus afer afer | reverse complement strand
TTTTCCTTGGTCTGTTTCTCAATCCTTTGAAGATATCTAAATATAATTCTTTTGAATTCCTTATCAGGGAATTCCAGTGCTGCATCTTCCTCAGGGATGTGTTTTGGGTCTGTATCCTGGTCCCTTGTTTCTCCTGCTTTATCTTGCTTCTTTGTGTGGACTGTGATACTCTGTTGTCTCTGAAACATTGTGACGTTTTCATGTTTATATTTAATTGGTGATTGTATGTTGGAATGACTTACCCACAATTTTCATTTTATTTGTTTTGTTTGTATGTTACCTACACAAGCAGGGTTCTGTGCTCCTGTATTAGCTAGATGACAACATTTATACACTCAGCACCTGTCTCTTTTCCTGTTGTCAGCCTCTCGTATGTCCCTGCCAACCTTGGCAAACAGAGCCTATTCTTAGGTCCCTGGAATCCAAATGAGAATGCTATCACTTTAAAATCCAAAATGGTTGCCACTTGTAAAGATTCAAAATGGCTGTGCCCTTGGTCACTTTAAATATCCAAATGGTTGCTGCTTGTAAACATTCAAAATGGCTGCGCCCTCCGGACAGTGGAAAGTCCACAGCTCAGGTTGTCTCCCTCCTTGCTGTTTCCCTTCCTAGTCATAGGCCACCAGCGCAGTCATCCCTGCAGCCCTTGGTGACTAGGGCTGATCTTTATGTCAATTCTCAGGTCCCAACACCACTTGCAAATATTTAGGCTGTTGGTCCAGTCAGAGTGGCTGACAATCTGCAGCTCTGACTGTCTCTGTACTCACTGTTTTCATTAAGGTTTTTCCACTCGTTGGTGCCTAATCCACTTCTATATAGTTCCTTTCAAAGTTCAGGGCTCTAGGATTATCTTCTGTATTGCTGTCAATTGTTTTTTCTTTTCTTTGTTGAAGAGAGTCTGTGTCGCTTGTCTGCCTATTCTTCTATTTTCCCAGAAGTCAAAGGAGCTCTGGTAGCATAGTGCCTAAAGGCACTTGACTGCTAACCAGAAGACTGGCAGTTCAAACCCACCAGCCACTCCTCGGAAGGAAAATGGGGCAATCTACTTCTGTAGTGATACTGCCTTGGGAACCCAAGGAGGGGTCGCTATGAGTTGGGTCCGACTCAACAGCACATAACAACAACAACATCTGGAAGTCGACAGAGCTTCTTAACCATCTTTCTGCAGTAGTTAATCTGATGGGAGCTCTGATGGCTTAGTGCCTAAGGCATTTGACTGCTAACCAGAAAGGTGGTGCTTTAGACCCATCAGCCACTCCTTGGAAGGGAGATTGGGCAATCTACTTCCGTAGACATACCACTTCAGAAATGTCAGAAACAACTCGACATTGGTGAGTTTGAGAGTTTTTTTTTTTTTTTTTTTTTTTAAGAGAAACTAGTGCAGAGCTCAGAACAGAAGAAAGTAGAACACTGGCTACTCATGATTGGCTTGAGACTCAAAAGAGCAAAGGTGAAGAGACTACACTTTTCCTTTTGGATTGTCTAGCTCTGCTCATCAGTCTTGGAAAGGAGACAAAGTTTACATCTGGTAATGTGGACTGTGAACTTGTCTGGTGTGTTTGTGTTCCTTGGTCAGAATCATTCAGGGTGCTGTGCTGTGCAGGTGTGTGTGTGTGTGTGTGTGACAGTATTGGTGATGCTAGTGGTGTGTGTATGGGAGACAATTGATGGAAGAACATATATGAAAAACTATATGTATATGGGGGCATTCAGGCTGGAGAATGATACATGCTAGGAGGGGTACAAGCTAGGGGGAATACATGGCTGGGAAGGATACAGGCTGGAGGCAGTGGTAGGTCAGCTGGGGGTTGATCTAGGTTGAGGGATACTGATGAAAAGTGATATAAAGTGATTTAATCCCTTGGGGGATTCAGTCTGGGTTGATTCAGGGTAGGCATACTGATTGAGGGGATATAGATCAGGAAGATACAGACTGGGGAAGGATCCAGGAAAGGGAATGGTGTATTAGTTTTCTATTGTTGTGTAACAAATTATCACACATTTAGTGACTTAAAACAACACCCATTTATTAGTTCATAGTTCTGTAGGTCAGAAGTCCAGGCATGGTGTGGCTGAATTCTCCACTCAGGGTATCACAAGGGTAAAACGAGGAGATCAGCTGGACTGTGTTCTTTTCTGGAGCTTAGGGTCCTCTGCAAGTTCACATGGTTGATGGAAAAGTTCAATTCCTTGAGGCAATAGAGCTGGGGCTCCCTCTTTCTTTCTGGCTGACAGCCAGGGGCCACTCTCAGCAGCTATACGCCACTTACAGTTCCTTGCCATGTGTTCCCCTCCATGTGCCCTCTCATGTTTTGAATCTGTCTGACTTCTCTGCCTCTAATCTCTAGACCCAAATTTAAAGATCTCATGTGATTAGGTTAGGCCAACTTGGATAATCTCCCTATTTTAAGTTTAGGACCTTAATCACACCTGGGAAATCCATTCTCAGCACTGAGATCAGTGTTTAATTGACTAACTGGGAGAGGGTGTGTATGAAATGGGCTGGGAATCTTGAGGGCCACCGTAGAATTCTGTGTGTCTCCACAGAGGGATGCAGGCTGGAGGACATGACTGGAGAATATCTGTGGGAGGATGCAGGCTGGTAGGAAGGCACATGGCAAGGGGTAATTCAGGCTGGGGATACAGGCTGGGTGGGATACAGTCTGCAGGGAATACTGGTTTGGAGTAATAGAGATTGGTGGGGGAATAGTTCAAAGGTATGTAGATTGGGGAGGTTACAGGCTGGGAGGATAAAAGTTGAGAAGCATACAGGTTGGGGAGTGGTACAGGCTGAGGAACAATACAAGATGAGGTATGATGCAGGCTGAAGAAGAAAGGATACAAGCCAGAGGAGTACAGATTAAGTGGAGATACAGACTAGAGGGAATATAGACTGTGGGGAGTTCACGGAATGAGGATTAACACAAGCTGCAAAAGGATACAGGCTGGAATTGAACGCAAGACATGGTTTACTGCAGTGCCTGTAGAGCACGGCTGCTTAAGACACAACTATTTTATATCTAAGTGGTAAAACAGAAGTGTGCCAAGATAGGACAGGGGGTCTGAAAAAGGGGCACTCAGCCTAGCTTAGGTAACCAGGGGTGGTTTTCTGGAAGGGATGCCCAAGGTGAGTCTCAGGGATGAATAAGCATCCTTAACCAGGCAAAGAAGAAAGGCAAGATTAGTGTTCAAGTCAGAATAAAGAACATAAGCCAAGGCACTGGAGTGACAATGTGTTGTTGTTGTTGTTAAGTGCCGTCGAGTCGTTTCCGACTCATAGCGACCCCATGCACAGCAGAACAAAACACTGCCCGATTCCGCGCCAGCCCCACAATCCCTGCTATACTTGAGCCTATCATCGCAGCCACCATATCAATCCATCTCGTTGAAGGCCTCCCCCTCTTTCGTCGACCCTCCACCTTACCAAGCATGACATCCTTCTCCAGGGAATGGTCCCTTCTTACAACATGACCAATGTAGATTATGATAAAAACAACAACAACAACAAAAAAAAAAAAACCCAAACCAGTTGCTGTAGATTTGATTCCATTTGGCAGTTCTATAATGGTGTCATTTGGCAAATGGTTAATGTGCTCAGTTGCTAATTGAAAGGTTGGAGGTTCGAGTCTACCTTCAGGTATCTCAGAAGAAAGACCTGGCAATCTACTGCTGAAAAATCAGATATTGAAAACCCTGCAAAGGACAGTTCTATTCTATCACACTTGGAGTTACCATGAGTGGAAACGGACCCAATGACACTGGTGATTGTGGACTCTCACGGCAGAGAAGGTGAATTTTTAATAGAAATCTTCCCCATGCTTCCCCTCCAATTATGTCACTGTTCTGATTCAACCAGGGAGGCTATTAAAATATGTTTAGCATGGCATGGTCACTGACCAATCAGAAGAGACTTCTGACTGTACCAGGCATTACCTCCCCTGATTTCTTTGATATCAAGATGGTTGGAAAGTGGTAGAGGAGTTAAGACTGGGGATAGGGGAGGCATTGGGAGGGCTTGGAGTAACATTTTAGGATTATGGCTTTTTACCAAATGATATAAAAGTGTTTTATTATTTCAACAGCTCATGTGATTGAACCAGTGTGTAAGCTAAAACTCTACCTCAGCTCATCTCCACTTGGCTTTCCAGAGGGAAAGATGCCTCTCAGGCATATCACCCCTAGTCCCCAACTATACCTCCTCAAAGTAGTGCTAATAAACCTTGTGTCTGCTCCTGAAGAAGGCTGTTGCTGTTAGTTGCTGTTGAGTCACCATGACCCCAAGTTTGCAGAGTTAAATTCTCCATAGAGTTTTCAAGGCTGTGATTTTTTGGAAGCATATCTTCCAATATATCCCCTTGGGTAGTTCAAACTACCAACTTTTCTTCCAGTAGTCAAGTGCTTAACCATTTGTGCCATTGTACCAAAACCAAGCTCACTGCCATCAAGTTGATTCTGACTTATAGTGACTCCCATTGGGTTTTCAAGGCTATAAATCTTTATGGAAGCAGACTGCCTCATCTTTCTTCTGCAGAGAAGCTGGTGGGTTCAAACCACCAACCTTTGGTTAGCAGCCAAATGCCTTAACCATTACACCACCAAAACTCCTTTTTAGGCCACCTGTTGTTACGTGCCATCGAGGCAGACCTGACTCTTAGTGACCCCTCCTTGGGTTTTCAAGGCAGTATCATTACGGAAGTAGATTGCCCAGCCTTCCTTCTGAGGAGTGGCTGCTGGGTTTGAACTGCCAGCCTTCTGGTTAGCAATCAAGTGCCTTAGGCACTATGCTACCAGAGCTCCCTTTAGGCCACCTAGAGACTCCTTAAAGTTAGCTAGAACTGAAAAAGAAGGAATCTAAGAGTCTTCTCTCCATCCCTTAACTCCTCAGTTGCCTTGTTCCTCCAGATCTAGAGTTAAAAACTTCATTTTCCCCTTCTGAAGTTTATCTCCAAAACTTCATTTCCCCCTTCTGAAATCCATCTCCTAATCCTGGAGGCAGAAATGGAGAATAAAAGGGGTAGAGGACAGTGATAACTATCTGTCATGGTTTGAATTATGTCTCCTAAAAATATGTGTCAACTTGGCTGGGCCATGGCTTGGCAGTTATGTAGTGATGTAATTTAGCAATGATGTATTGAAGTAATCATCCCTCATGCTGTGATCTCATGTGATCTGCCAATCAGTTGTAAGGAGATTAGAGTGGGATATAAAACCCTTACTCAGGTCACAGCCCTGATCTGATTTAAAGAGAGTTTCCCTGGGGTATGGTCTGTATCACGTTTTATCCTACAAGAGATAAAGGAGAGAGAAGTGAGCAGAGAAGGGGGATCTTCAGTACCAATAAGAAAGAGTCAGGAGTGCAGCACATCCTTTGGAGCTGAGATCCCTGCGCTGAGATCCTTCTAGACCCAGAAGAAGATTGACACCAAAACGCATGGAGATGCCCAAAGAACACCAAGCTCACAGATGTTCAAAGGAGACAAGGACCTTCTCCAAGAGCCTGCAGAGAAAGAGAACTCTCTTCTGGGACTTGAGCCCTGAATTTGGACTTCTATGAGAGAATAAATATCTGTTTGTTAAAGCCATCTGCTTGTACTATTTCTGTTATAGCAGCACTAGAGAACTCACTCACTGCCATTGAGTCAATTCTGACTCATAGTGACCCCCATTGGGTTTCTGAGGTGATAAATCTTTATGGAAGTAGATTGTCCCATCTTCTTTCTATGGAGTGGCTGGTGGGTTTGAACTGCTAATCTTCTGGTTAGCAGTCAAATGCCTTAGGCACTATGCCACCAGAGCTCCTTACTAGAGAACTAAGACATTGTATTTGTCTTTGTTTCTTTCTCTGGGATGGAGAAAATGGTTCTTTTCCCAATCTTTTTCATTTCTTCCATATCTTTGTTATTTCCTTTAGATGTCCTTCCTATGTGCCACATTTCTTCCTTCTAGATAGATGGAGAGGGAGAGTGGGAGAGACCAATTGCTTATACTTACTCTTTGGGCAAAATATTGTCCTGCAAAACTGCTTATGAATGAATAATACATTATACCACATGGCATTTGGTTATAGTCCTCAAGGCCATCTCAAACACAGCAGCATATTGAAATGAAAGGCTGCTTGGGCAAATAAAATGCCCAGGCTTGCATTGTGGAACAAGAAAAAGGGACACACTGGATAAGGCATTAAAGTTCAAGAGCAGCAGTGTAGAATCTAGGAAGCAAGGAGAAGTAAGAGAAAAGAAAACCAGGGAAATAGAATAGAAAGGAAAAATGGAGACTAACTAGGAGAAAAGCTTCAATACATTGATGAACTGAACAGAATATGATCTGAGTGAAATGTGCTCATCCATATAAGACTGACCACTGGGAACAGTCTTATAAAATGAATGTTAGCTGACAGAGGTAAGGGCCTTAAAATGCCTCTTGCAAAGAGAGAAATGGAAGGAAAACAAAACATGTCACTATGCCTGAAAACCATTTATAGAAAGCTCCTAAAAGCAAGAAGAGAAAAGAAAGGAAAGAACATCTCCTGATTACTTCATTTATCTTCACTGGGAATCTTTTGGAGGCAAATTCTTTTATTCTTTTGTGGTGAAGCCTCACACTTTAGACCACTTCAAAAGTAAATAATTGTTTCTGTATGAGACATGCTTTCAATCATTCTGATTCCAAAGGAAAGCTTTTATCCTTTGGCTACGTTTGTAAACAAGTTAGGGAGGAACTGCTTTGAACTGATTCTGCAAAGTGCATCTTTTATGTCTATATTGTAGGTCTCAAGAAAGAATAAGTAAAACAAAACATGTTGCTTTGGCAATTTCAAAAGATTTGGACTTGGATGGACTCTGAGTTCTGGATTTAGCAAGGAATCCGTCCCACCCACCCCAATCTGACACTTAAGTTATGTCTAGTTCATATCTTTAAGTGGATGTGAATTTTACCAATAAAAACATTACAGATGTGTGGTTAGAAGGGGCCTTGAAATATCAACCAGTCCAGTTCTCTGGTTTCAGATGGAACACATGCATGTATAGATTAACTCATTCTAATAGAAAGTAAAAATATAATTAAATCATGAGTCTGAGATCCAGTTACATTGGAATATCTTTCCAGCTTATATAAGATTATTATAAAATATTCTGAAGGAGGTCAAACTTCTTTTACACATCCAGAATATGCAGTTCATGCTTCATAGTTGTAAAGTGGTGAGCATCACTGTGTTACATATTTATTTTGGTAATGAGCTTATGGCCATAATTAAACAGTCAACAGACACTTTTTGAACAGCTGCTGTATTAAGATAATGCTGTAGGTGTGGTGGGGGATGTGAGACTATATAAAACACACTGCCTTCATTCAAAAAGCTTACAATTTTTTTTTGGGGGGGAAGACAGTTACAGATATACATATTAACAATATGAAGACATGGGCTTTCTACATATGGTTTATCAAATAATTCCTGCCTGTAGTAGTGTCACGAAAAAAACATGATGAAAATCGGTACTGCTTTTAAACTGCTGAAGAAGCGTATAAAGAAATTCTACATCATATATAATTGGTAATGCTTACGTGTATGTAGCCTTTTCCTCCCAACTAAATTTAAGGTCTTTGAGGAAAGTTGAGATTGATTCTATGTCTTCTTATATACTATACTCCAAAAACCACAAATACATTCTGATTGATTAACTCTAGAGTAAAGCTCAATACCAAAATAAATGCATATCCTACATTGAGTAATATAGTGTTCATTACTTGTCTTAGTTACCCACGGCTGCTGTAACAGAAATGCCACAAGTGTGTGGCTTTAAAGAACAGAAATTTATTTTCTCACAGTTCTAGAGACTAAAAGACCAAATCAGAGTCTCAGGCATGTAGATTCCTTCTGTGGGTCTCTTTCTTAGCTTCTGCTGTCTGCTGTCTTTCCTGGGTGTTCCTTGGCGTCTGTCTTCCCCTGCATGTGTCTTTGTCTACTCGGATCTTTTATAACTCAGAAGTGATTAGGTCTAGGATTCACCCTTCACTGGTATGACTTCATTAACATAACAAAAGAAAAACCCTAAACAGGATCACAGCCACAGGTACAAGGGCCAGGAACTCAACACATATTTTAGGGAAACAATTCAATTCATAATGCCACTTAACAACTCTGTAACCTGGACTCAATTCTGCTGTCATATGACACAGTTTGACCAGAAGAATTAGACAAAATTTTTAGGGACAAGGAATTTAGCAGGAGGTTGAGTGCCACATGGAAGGAAAGTCTTTTTTTGGCACTGATGTTTCATGCTATATTTAAATTCTGGTAAACCAATGTTTAAATAATTGATATTATTCTGGTTATGAGCCACAAGTACATCATCATTGCAATGGAGAAAATCTCCATTAATAGTATCCTATTCTTTGTTTTTGCCAACATGTTGCTAAATGAATATGCACTTGTGTATCCTGAACATAATGTTAATACCCGAATCATAATCTTTAAAAGTAACATAAGCAACATTTGATGAATGGAAGATAATAAACAATAATGTAATTAGCCACAGTAAATGTGTTTTTTGGTTTTCCCACATCTACACCTATCCCTGTCATTTTCTTGTTGGGTGAGCTAATGGTGTTTCATTAGAAAGCCATGACCCAGCTGGACTGAAATTCATCCTCCAACAAAAGATAGTACATAACTTCTCTTGCTAAGCTATTCCAGTCTCTAAGAACTTTCTCTGAGAAGAGTACTTCTCTGAAAGGGATCACATTAGGCGGTCCTGCATAGAGAGGGAGAAAAATGTGGAACAAAACTCAAAATCATAAAAAAAAAAAAGAGACCAGACTTACTGGTTTAATAGAGACTGGTGGAACCCCTGAGACTATGACCCTTGGCCTCTCTTGCAAACTGGAACTGAGCTTACTCTGGTAGCTCAGTTTTCAGTCAAACAATAGGTCTACAAGGTGAACAGTAACTCTAGGGAGGTACATACTCCTTAGAACAACCAACCAGTCAAGGTCAAAAGGGCAGCATTTGCTCAAGGACAAAGTTCCGAAGGCAGGAAGGGTTAGAAGAGAAGGAGGAATGGAAGCAAGAAACACAGGGAGGAAGTGGGAGGAATGATGTTACATTGAGAGGATTGCAATCAATGACATTAAATAAAATATGTGTGAATTGTGGAATGGAAAACTGGTTTGCTCTGTAAACTTTCACCCAAATCACAATAAAAAGTTATTTTATTTTTTTTTAAAGAGAGTGCTTCTTGAGCCTGAGCTTTGCTGCTCCTGGTAAAATCACTTCAATTCTATTCTAAATAGAAGCAAAGAAAAGTAAATAATCTTTGTTTGTTTGAAATATAGGCAATAGATAAGCACACTCAACATGTCAATAATAGCCCACACTTATTGTTTAAAATAAAGAATATATGAGAGTCACCGATTTATTTATCAGTAGCAGTCAGGACATTAGACGACGTGTAGCATTGGGAAAGTCAACTGCGAAGGAACTGTTTCAAGTGCTGAGAAGCAAGGATATCTCCTTGAGGACTAAGGTGCACCTGACACAAGCCATGATATTTCCAATCGCCTGGTATGCATGTGAGAGCTGGACAATGAATAAGGAAGACTGAAGAAGAGTTGATGCTTTTGAGTTGTGGTGCTGGCGGAGAATGCTGAAAGTACCGTGGACTGCTAAAAGAACTAACAGATCTGTCCTGGAGGAAGTGCAGCCAGAATGCTCCTTGGAAGCAAGAATGGCCAGACTTCGTCTCACCTATTTTGGTCATGTTGTAAGAAGGGACCATTCCCTGGAGAAGGATGTCATGCTTGGTAGGGTGGAGGGTCGATGAAAGAGGGGGAGGCCTTCAAGGAGATGGATTGATACGGTGGCTGCGATGATGGGATCAAGTATAGCAGGGATTGTGGGGCTGGCGCAGGATCGGGCAGTGTTTTGTTCTGCTGTGCATGGGGTCGCTATGAGTCGGAAACGACTCGACGGCACTTAACAACAACAACAAGCTCTGGTAGCATAGTGCCTAAGGCACTTGACTGCTAATCAGAAGGCTGGAGGTTCAAACCCACCAGCCACTCCTTGGAAGGAAGCTGGGGCAATCTACTTCCGTAGTGATACTGCCTCGGAAACCCAAGGAGGGGTCGCTATGAGTCGGGTCCGATTCGATGGCACATAACAATAACAACAACAAGCAAAAAAAAAAAAAAAAAAGAGAGAAAAGAAAATAGACAAGGATGGAGCACAACACTCTTTTGTTTGACAACATAAAAGGCAATTAATGTCTTTTCTAGACTGATAAATGCCATTTTGAATATAGTTACTTTTGATGACCGGTTCATTTAGAATTAAAGGGTATATCTCATAGGAGACATTAGATCTTTGATGTTCAAATATCTTAAAAAGGACCTTTACAGTCTCACAAGGACATTTTCACGGCTATTAAAAAAAAAAAAAAAAGACTTTTCTTTCTTGTAAATCTTTTCAGCCCCTGACTTTATCTAAAAAGTTTCTTTTCAATAGCTATACTGTTTAGAAGTTTTCTTTCTGTATCTGCGTTAGTAGCCCTTTCTTCTCTTATCTTGCTTTTTCAAGGCAACAGGAAAAATTACATTTGTTAGAACTGAATCAAAAAAATTCAGAGCCTAAAGAAATCTAACATTCAATAAAAAAGTATGGCAAATAATAGATTTTAAAGAAAAGACTATAGGCATATACTGTTCTGCTTCTGCCATGATAATAGGTTTTTTTGGGAGGGCAGAGAAGCAAGAGGAATTCAACATTGTGCCTGCATGATAAGATTTAAGTAATAGAGATAAGTATAATGGTATCTTAGTTTCTTAGTTCTGCTATAACAGAAATACCACAAGTGGGTGACTTTAAGGAACAAAAATTTATTTTTTTCACCGTTTAGCAGAATAGGAGCCAAATTGAAAGTGCCAGTTCTAGGGGAGTCTCTCTGTCCACTCTGGGGAAAATCCTGTTTAACTTCTTCTTAAAAAAAACCTCAAACTACTGCCATCGAGTCAATTCCGACTCATAGCAACCACTTTTGGGTTTCCAGGGCAGTAAATCTTTACAGAAGTACATTGCCTAGTTTTCCTTCCACGGAGTGTCTGGTGGGCTTGAACTGCCAACTTTCTGGTTTGCAGTCAAATGCCTTAGGCACTATGCCACCACAGCTCCTTCTAACTTCTTCTGGAGAATAGAAAAGTTGGAACATTTGGCAGGCCTGGGGAGTGGAGTTGTTTTGGGGCTTAGCGCATCACGTGGCTGATACAAGAACACTAATATATCAGAGAGAGATGCAGAGAGGGAGGCAAGAAAATGTCAAAGAAATAGTGAGTTTTTCACGTTTGTGTGAAGGGCAGGCCCTAAATGTGTAGGGAGCAGGGCTCTCTTCCTGCTATCTGCTTGGCCCTCTGATCTTAGCACATAGCACTCAGATTACTTTTATTAGTACTGTTTTGTGGGCTAGCTGAGAACCTAATCATATTATACAACAGTGTTTGTATAAGAAGGAGTGGTCTGGGTTTCAAAATGACTTAAAAATAAAATGCTGAAACATGACTTGGTCAGGCTGGGTGTGGCTTATCCCTTTGGTAGGTATTGAATCCAGGTAGAAGGCCTAGTCACAATACAATGTCTTATATTGTATTACATTCAAACCACATCAAAAACAGGTTTTATACATTCAATTCAATTCAATCCAATCACATTTCATTCAACAAATCTGTTGACTACTCTTCTGGACTTAAGATCCAATATATATCAATGCGACTGCTAAAAGAGCTAACAGATCTGTCCTGGAGGAAGTGCAGCCAGAATGCTCCTTGGAAGCAAGAATGGCCAGACTTGGTCTCACCTATTTTGGTCATGTTGTAAGAAGGGATCATTCCCTGGAGAAGGATGTCATGCTTGGTAGGGTGGAGGGTCCACGAAAGAGGGGGAGGCCTTCAACGAGATGGATTGACACGGTGGCTGCGATGATGGGCTCAAGTATAGCAGGAATTGTGGGGCTGGTGCGGCATCGGGCAGTGTTTCATTCTGCTGTGCATGGGGTCGCTATGAGTCGGAAACGACTTGACGGCACTTGACAACAACAACAACAACATATATCAATGCATTATGTTAGGCATGGGGTCAAAGGTGAACAAGACGTTGCTCTGACCCCAAAGTGTTTACAAATAACTACAAAACGCTCACCAGCCACTCCTCGGAAGGAAGGTTGGGCAATCCTACTTCCATAGTGATACTGCCTCGGAAACCCAAGGAGGGGTCGCTATGAGTTGGGGCCTACTCGACGGCAAATAATAACACCACCACAAAACGCTAAAAAGACAGCTGTTATAAAGAAGGGAGTTATTTATGTAACTGACAAGGAGAAGTTTGGTGGTTCAAACCCACCAGCCACTCCAGAAAGGAAGGGGGGCAATCTACTTACATAGTGATACTGCCTCGGAAACCCAAGAAGAGCTCGCTGTGAGCTGGAATCCACTCAGTGGCAGTGGGTAATGTATGTGGAAGATGCATTGCGAATATAAAGGGCTGTGGAAGTCGTTCTGGGATGGTCTTTAATGCCTAAGGCACTTGACTGCTAACCAGAAGCCTGGAGATTCAAACCCACCAGCCACTCCTGGGAAGGAAGGTTGGGCAATCTACTTCGGTAGAGACACTGCCTCAGAAACCCAAGGAGGGGTCACTATGAGTCGGACCCGACTCCATGGCAGTGAGTTTTTTTTTCTTTCTACTTACAATCAGGAGTAACAGAGAGAGTAAACTGAGGTCATGAATTCCTAGTGGCCCTACTAGCCGGACAACCATTGGCAATTTACACAGCCTTTCTGCCTCAGCTTCCTTCTCTCTTCCTGTTAAATGGAGATTCTAATATATACCTTCTAGGGTTGTGCAAGGAGTTCTGGTAGCGTAGTGCCTAAGGCACGTGACTGCTAACCAGAAAGCTGGAGGTTCAAACCCACCAGCCACTCCTCCGAAGGATGGAGTCACAATGAGTCAGGTCCGACTCCACAGCACATAACAACAACGACAGGGTTGTGCAGATTAATCAGGTAAAGAAATGAGTGTAGCGCCTAGCATTGCGCCTGGCACGAGTAAGTCCTCAGTAAATTGTACTTATTTTCAACTTCTCTCAGTGACTGAAAAGGGAACACTTCACGAAGGATTCCTTCACAGGGTCCCTACTTAGGGCGCGGCAGTGTCACAGAAGCCGTACACAGTACCCAAAGAAACATTCTGAAGCCTGCGACCCGTGCCTTTTGCTCCAACCAAGGACCAGAGAAATGAGAGCTCTTCCTGCGAAAACAATGTCCCTGGTCTCTTCTCCGTAAAAACGGAGCAGGAGCTGCCACAGAAGGCGAGGCTTCGAGGAGGGGTTTCTGGATAGTGTGTCCCCAGAAGGTCCCGATGCGCCCTGGGGCAGGAACCCCACAGGACCCTCGCCCAGCACGCGCGGTTCGGCCCCAGCGCAGGAGCGGAGGCGGGGAAGCTGGCGCCGAGGGGCGTGGGGCGGCAGCTTCGGGTGTCAGGGCCAGCGGAGTCGGGGCGGGCACACCTTCCCGCCGCCCAATCCCCAGCGGTGGCCGCGGCCTTATGAATAAGCAACTAAGCGAAGCGCCCTCCCCCCGGCGTCCCAGACAGCCGAGGGAGCCGCCGCCGCCGGGGCCGCCGCAGGGGCCGCCGCGGGGATGCCTAGTGTCCGCGCCGCCGCTCTCCTCCGCGCGCTGCTTGGCTGAAGGCGCACAGGTGAGGACTGGCCGGGTTGCTGTCCCTTGGGCTGCCGGGGCAGCAGAATGGGCACCGGGGCTGGGACAGAACCGGAGCCCCGGGCGGTGCGGGGTCGCACCAGGAGAGGTGCAGTCCCAGGAGCTTATGCCCTGCGCCCCCGGCGGAACGCTGTGCCCGGGCGCAGGGAGCGCGGAGGCAGCTCTGGACGCGCTGGGCGCGGCAGGCAGGCCTCGGAGGAGTAGCCGCGCTCCTCTTCGCTTTAGCCAGCCTCTCGGCTCCGCACCGGCGAGCGGGCCTTTGTGCTGGCGGAGCTTTCAGGGCTGGCTGCCTTTTGTGTGGGCTTTTCTTTCTCTTCCTCCTTTTCCAGTCCTGCAGCGGTGATGGAGAAGTTCCCAAACATTAAGGTTTGCTCCTTTCAAACCTTCGATCACAAGGTTCCCAGTGCCACTCATCTTCCAGCAGCCAAGGAGTCAGTGGGGGCTGCGGTGGCAACCGAAATATGTTTTGCTACTTTGCAGAAAACAAACAGTTGAGTGTTTAGCACAGAGATGTCACGGAACCTCCTTGTTCAGACCCTGACCAGTCCTCCAGGACAAGGTTGGAGGTTGCTGCCTGGAAAGGTCACTTAATTAGAAGGAAGGCCTGCAGCTTAGACCAGAGGAGGTGAGGCTCTGAGACCCCAGAATGGTTGGAAAGTGCTGCCCGGAGCTGCCCAGATGCCGCATGTACGTCCTGGTGGCTGACAGAACCCCCGATCTGTGTAGATTCCAAACATGTAAAGACCTGGCTGATGAGGAAGCAGTCGGGGGGTTAGCAAAATACAGGATCCGCAAGAGTTTGGTTCCTCAGAGATGAGAAGTCTTTGCCTTCTTAAGCTGATGTCGTGGATCTCCTGGGATCCTGGCTCCTATTTTCGGTGCAGAACTCATGTGGAGGAAAGTGGCTGGTTTAAAATGATGTGCCTTGTTTCTTGGGAAGTTTTGGTTTGAAACTTAAGGGATAGGGGCTCACAAAGCCATCTATAGAGCTCTGATGCTCTTTGTGTATTTCTTTGCTCACAAGTGATGTTGCTGTATCTACAGAGTCATTGACTGACTTCTATGTGTTGGTCAGCAGAACCCATTGTAGCATCCACTGAAAGAAACTCATACCCAGAGAGATTTCACAGTATCAGAGCAATTCTGCTTTAATACATAGAGAGTTACGGGTAGTCTGATTTACTGTTATGAATAAGGTAGGGTTTATTATATTTGTCAAGATAATGAGCCAAGCACTTATGCAACAGACTTGATATTGATTGCATTTATTCACAAAATTCCCAAGTCACTGGGTTTCTAAGGAGTTACAGCAACAGAGCCAATTAGGGAGATGTGGATTTGCCTTTGTTTTCATGGAAGGCTTCTTGCCATATATTCCAGCATTTCTTGCTAGACTTTTGTAATATCATCATTTGGTATTTAGAAATGGTTTGATACTAAATATAAATATAGCATCAAGATGAGGAAGACAGGCTTATCTGTTAAAGAAAATTTCTACTCTTCAACTAAAGGTGTACTTCACCCTTTATTCAGCAAATATTTGCCAGAAAAGTTGTGTATGGGATTGTATTTTTGCTAATTGAATTTTGTTTATTCTCACCTAGGCAAGCTGGCTATTTAGAGGGAATCTGGGTTTAATCCTTTTAAAGTGAAAACTTGTTCCCTAATTAAGGTGTGTGGTAGATCCTGTTTTTCTATTTTGTGATTATAAGAAAAGTATATGAATCTAGTTTTGGCTTGAAATATGAGTTATGTTTATTCCTTGAAATATTTACTTGGAGACTACCTTCCCTTTAAATGTTAACTAGTACTAAGATTTTGTCAAGCAAGTGAGGTTTGTAAACCACAAAGAACAAAAATTGAAGTGTCAGATGGACATCAAAAAGACCTGTGTGATGGAAGAATGAGAACTTGAGTTTTTAAATCTCCAAATCTAGATTCTTTACCATGATAAGCTAAGGTGATAAGCAAAGCCATCTTTGTTTGTCTGTAATGCTAAATTGCAGAGAATGAAGCTGTGGGCTTAATATGTAGAATTTAGTTGTAGTCTGCAGAGATGGTAAAGCACTTTACTGGTGGTTACCAAGTAACCATCCTGACCCCAGCTTACTTACCCTCTTTGCTGTTAGCACTGATGCCTGTTTCCTCCTGGGAGGCCAGGGTTTTCTTTGTGATTACTCCATTCTTCTTCCTTCCACTTTGGTAGAACATGCTGCTGAAAGGATCATCTGTCATTCCAGCTATTTAAATTATGATGAAGGATGACCGTCCCAGATCAATATAACAGACCAGTGACAGTTGTCAAAAGCACAGTGAACAGAACTGTGATATCTAAAGGCTGTTTGTCACAGCAGGATTAATAGGGTCAGAGTCTTGATAAGCTCAGCTTTAAACAAATGAAATGATATGATAATGAGAGCCTTTGACACACATAACAACAACAACAACAATGGTTAAAAAGTGAAAGGGTAAGATTATGACACATTATTGTTGAGGATCATGAAAAGCACAAAATGGAAGGAAGGTTACTAAGACAGAGAAGGAAAGGAGTTTCATTTTTTCTCATCAATTAGAGTCAGTAATTGGGTTTTAAAAGGTGAAATAGTAATTGGGAAGCAAGTCGACATGAAGCACTGAGACTTGTTACTGCTGTTTTTTTTTTTTTTTGGTGAAATAAACTCTGAACACCTAAAATATAGCAGAAATGAGAATACAGAAGTTATTACTATTATTAAAATGTTACATTGAATAAGTGGCCAAAATAGGCTAGGTGCTGAACGAAACATATAGTTACATGTGGGTAGACCATGAAATGTCATTGACAATCTTATAATTCAAAATGGAGACTCTAAGCATCCTTTTTCACATTCTTAAATGGCTATTTATATTCACTTCTCATCAGTAAATATTTGTTGAACACCTCCTCTATGTGTCTACCATTATTAGTGGTTATATGGCAAACATTCCCTGGAGAAGGATGTCATGCTTGGTAAAGTGGAGGGTCAACGAAAGAGGGGAAGGCCTTCAATGAGATGGATTGACATGGTGCCTGTGAGGATGGGCTTAAGTACAGCAAGGATTACGGAGCTGGCGCGGGATCGGGGGTGTTTTATTCTGCTGTGCATGAGGTCGCTATGAGTCAGAAACAACTTGACGGCACCTAACAACAATAAGAACATGGCAACAAAGGAACCTTAAAGACTAGTGTTTGGGTTCAAGAAACAGAAACAATTTTATTTGAGGTGACAAGACTTACAGACGTGATTTGTGCTAGGAGAAGGGTGTAAAGAGAAGGGGCAGATGTTTGGTGATAGCAGTTAGTAATTGCAATGTGTCCTGGGGGTCAGTGTATAGATAACTCGGGTAGGGAAAAGGAGGAAGGGAGCATTCTGGCTAGTGTGGTGGTATGAGCAAAACTTCAGAGCTTGAGATGAATATGGTACATACGAAGGCAACATGGCTGAACTGGCGGCGGTGTCTGGAATGGCCACCAGTGGTGTGGGCTTGCATTACAGATATTGTGTAGCAGTGATATGTGAAGAGCCATTTTATGATGTATTGTGGGAAGGCAGAGAGTTGTAGTGGCAAAGGCAGGCAGGGACTTTGAAGTCTGACAGAATTGAGTTATGTGGTAGTTAAGGGTATGTGTCAACTTGGCTGTGCCTGGTTTTGAGTGGCTGGGCAGCTGGATGTAGTTATTCTCCATGGTGAGATTGATAATCAGCTGATGTGGTCTGCTTCTTGTGTATAAAAAGCAACTTTGAGGAAAGTCTCTAGCTTTTGGCTAGAGTCAAGTTGAGTCGTCAGCAGTCTGGCATGTTGTCTGCTGATCTTGGGACTCTTAATGGACTTGAATCAATGGCCTGCCATGTGGTTTGGTAATGTTAGGACTGTGCCTTTTTTACTTGTTAACCTTGGGTTTGTCAGCCTCAGCAGCCAGTCACTTTCTGAGTCAAGAGATGCTTCCAGCTTCAGTAGACCAGGAGCAAGAGGCACATCTGAAGCCCAAGGTCGAGGGGCTTTCAGACGTGTAGCCTCCAAAACTGTAAAAGAATAAACTCCTGTTTGTTAAAGCTATTCCACCAGTGATATTTCTGTTAGCGCAGTATGAAATAACCAAAACAAGTTAAAAACAGACACTGCCACTTAAGCAAGTTAAGTATCCTCTATAATTATCTTCTTCTCATTAAAAAAAAAAAAAAATGGGGATAATGGCAGTACCTCCCTCATTAGGTTATTGTAAAGATTAAATGGGAGCTTTGGTAGCATAGTGCCTAAGGCACTTGACTGCTAACCAGAAGGCTGGCGGTTCAAACCCACCAGCCACTCCTCGGAAGGAAGATGGGGCAATCTACTTCCGTAGTGATACTGCCTCGGAAACCCAAGGAGGGGTCTCTATGAGTCGGGTCCGACTTGATGGCACATAACAACAACAACAAAGATTAAATAAAATAACTTACCTAAGGTACTTACAACACTTGGTACATAGCCAGCATCCCCCAAATAATGGACATTTTGGTTGTGATTATTGTCACTTTTTTTCTTAAGAATAGATATCAGGATTGTATAAAGTGGATTGAAGGGGAGAGAGTCTGAGCGGGGTCATCAACTAAGAGGCAATTAAAATAACAGTCCAGTGAGGTGATGAGAAGAGACATTATGAGAGAAGTATCCACAGAAATCCTGAATCTAGAATGTAAAGGAGAGAAGAGTTCAAGGTGACACCAAACTTTAAGCCTCAGGAGAAGACAGTGCCATCAACTGGAAGAGGAGAAGTCAATTACATGATGAAAAGGGCTTAGTGTTTGAGCCATCCAAGTGGAAACTTCCAGTAGACAATGAAGACCTAAGATTAGGTTCCTTGCCCTGCTCCCAACTTTTATTTTTTTTAAAACTCTGTTTGTGTTTGTAGTGAGAAAAGGAAAATAGAAGGCAGTTTGTCACCAGTTTATTGACGTACTCTATGGGCCTCCTGTTATCTTAAGTACTGTTAGTGCAAATGTTCATGCACCTTATAGATTATACACAAAACGCAATTTACTTTGGAAATGATAGTTTTGCCACTGATGTTAATGTTTCAACATGCTGTTTGTTGTTGTGTTATTGTTATGTGCCGTCGAGTTGTCCCCAACTCACAGTAACCCCTCCTTGGGTTTCTGAGGCGATATCACTATGGAAGTAGATTGCCCAACCTTCCTTCCGAGGAGTGGCTAGTGGGTTTGAACTGCCAGCCTTCTGGTTAGCAGTCAAGTGCCTTAGGCACTATGCTACCAGAGCTTCCCTTTTGTGTCTTCATTCTGGTGACACACTGAAATAGCAATAAAAATTTTATTTGGAAAAATATTGATGGAGACTTTTAAAAAATCTGATCATTAAGTCTAAGACTGCATTTTTTTTTTTTTTTCAGTCTTCCATCATTTATCTTTGAAAGTTGAATCCACTTGGATTTGACAACAAAACAGCTTCTGGACTATTTCTGTTTAAGACTGTCAAAGATGACACTTGGCAGAACAGTTGATGTGGTTGCCAGTGGCAGAAACGCAGTAAATTGTTCAGAGGACTGGGGAGCCATTAAGATACCTTGATAGGGAATGATAGTCAAAGTGCTACTGACTTGCTCTGAAGGGCATGCTTTTTAAGGTATTAGAAGCTAATATCCACTATCAGTTAGTAATTTGGCAAGAGTTTATTTATCTGAATTAATTTGCATTAAAGGATGTAGTGAAAAGAAAGCAGCATCCAACAGCAGTGTGAGAAAAAAGTAAGACAAATGTTCTTTCGTTTGTTGTTACATGTTCTGATGATTGAGTTCATTTAAGATAATTTCTATATAAGCAATGAAATCTCTACTTCCTCCACCTCCCTTCCCAAGCAAATCTGGGTAAGGACATTCATCTGTTTGGTCTGCAAATATTTACTGAGCATCTCCTCTGTGCTAGGCATTTTGCCAGGTAGGAAATACAATGTTGAGGAAAAATGAAAAGGCCCATAACCTTCAAAATAGGGTTACAGATAGTTTTTTGGGTTTAGAAATACTGTCATTGAATTGTATTGAATAAGGAGCTCTGGTGGTGTAGTGCCTAAGGCATTTGACTGCTAACCACAAGGTTGATGGTTCAAGTCCACCAGCCACTCCGTGGAAGGAAGACTGGGCAGTCTACTTCCGTAAAGATTTACCACCTTGGAAACCCAAAGGGCATCACTATGAGTTGGAATCAACTCGATGGCAGTGAGTTTTGTTTTGTTTTATCCTTTTTGTCATTGAATTCACCCTGACCAGTCTTTTCTTATTTTGCCTCTAAATTCACACAATTCCTAGTGTAGGACAGGTAGAATACATGGTTTGAAAGATGGAGAAAGATATAGAACTTGAAGGTCATCTATTATTTTATCTGAGTTACAGATTTGTTTTGTGCTGCTGTTCCTACAGGCTGTCTTTTTTCTTCTTTGAAAATTCAAGAGTTGCTTTGAATAGTGGGGAAAAGGAGCATATGGCCGCAGTACACAGACCTGGAAAAGCCTGGCAGTTCACTCCCACTTTTTCTGTTGTAATTGGATTTAGAAGCAGGTGGCCGGCACTTAATCACAGAAGGGAAGTCTTTTAAAGCAATGACAGAATTTCCTTCACAGAAAATTCTGAAATTCCAGATCTGGATGAAAATAAAACCCCTTGAAAGAAAATTTTGTTTTATAAAGACAGTTGGAACTCTATTAAATCTTTATCATCCCTGGACCCCAATCCAAATCTATTTTATTCATAAAATTCTTCTTGGTCCATATGATCCCAGAACATATAAATAAAATATACGTTCAGTCACCTGGATGCCTTGCCTATGTGATGGCAAAATTGTGGAAATATGGAAACATTTATATTTTTATTTTATCTCATGTAAATGAGATGTGAAGATAAAATCATAGTGGTAGAAGAGATTTCAAAGATTACATCATGTAACTCCTTACTTGTCAAAGGAGAAACTGAGGCCACTTGCCCAGTATCATATAGTAAGTTTTGACAACAATAAAACTATAACTCTGGAATCATTTTCCTGATGCAAATCTGCATAGCGACTGTCACTTATTATGGCCTGGAGTTTTCAGGTTTTTATCAAGAAACATGGGATCATACAGACCAAGCTTTCAGGCCATACCCTCTGTCTTCTGGGATGTTTAGTAAGATTATAACTGAATGGAAAAAATACTTGTTCATAAAAAGACTACTATCTGATGGAAATGAACCATAAAGTTCTATAGCTTTTGCATACCTTCAATTTATATAGATATAGTTTCACAGTTCAGCTTGTCTTCACTAACTCCAAATGTATAATTTCATCAGCAGTGAACACTCTTGTTTTTACAAGTTCTCATATATATTTTTCTTTTGTTTTAAGGAAGCAGAATAGAAACAGCAGGCCAAATACAGTGACCTATTACCTGTTTATGAACAAGGGATGCTTTGTGGCTCATCTTAAGTATAAAACCAATTGCCATGGAGTCAATTCCAATTCATGGTGAGCCCATGTATGTCAGAGTAGAACTGTGCTCCATAGGGTTTTCAATGGCTGATTTCTCAGAGGTGGATCACCAGGCCTTTCTTCCAAAGCACCTACCTCTAGATGGCCTCACACAGCCGAGTGCCTTAACTGTACCACCTGGGACTCCCATCTTAAGTATGTTGTTAGGTGCTGCCAAGTTAGTTCTGATTTATAGTGACCCTGTGTCACAGAGTAGAACTGCCCTTAGGATGTTCTAGGTTGTAGTCTTTACAGTGGGAACCCTGGTGACACAGTGGGTAAAGCACTCTGCTGCTAACCGAAAGGTCAACAGTTTGAACCCACCAACCATTCCATGAAGAAAGATGTGGCATAAAGATTACAGCCTTGGAAACGCTATGAGGCAGTTCTGTTCCGTCCTGTAGGGACACTGAGTCAGAATCACATTGAAGTAATGGGTTTTAATCTTTGTGGGAGAAGATCTCCAGGTCTTTCTCCCACAGGGTGACCGGGGGGGGGGGTTCTAACAGCTAACCTTTTGATTAGCAGCTGAGTGAGTGCTTAACTGCTGCACTACCAGAGCTTCTTATCTTATGTATAAACCAAAGCCAGATCCAATGCTGTCTAGTCAATTCTGACTCAGTGACCTTACAGGACAGAGTAGAACTGTCCTGCCCCATAGGGTTTCCAAGGCTGTAAATCTTTATGGAAGCAGTTTGCCCCATCTTTTTCCTGCAGCCCACCAAACTTTTTGTTAGCAGCCCAGTGCTTTAACCACTGTGCCACTAGAACTCCTTATCTTAAGTATACCAAAGCAAAACCCACTGCCATCAGGTTAGTTCTGACTCATAGCAACCCCCATTGGGTTTCCAAGGCTGTAAATCTTTACAGAAATAGCTTACCTCATCTTCCTCCTATGGAGAAGCTGGTGGATTTGAACCACCAACCTTCTGGTTAGCAGCCAAATGCCTTACCCACTACACCACTAGAACTCCTTGAATCTCACTGCCATTGAGTCAATTCCGACTCAGTGACCCCAATTGGGTTTCCAAGGCTATACATCTTTACAGACTTGGAAGGAAGGTTGGGCAATCTACATCTGTAGTGATACCGCCTCAGAAGCCCAAGTAGGGGGTCGCTATGAGTCAGGTCCGACTTCATGGCAGTGGGTTTGAAAGCTTTATCTTTCTTCTGTGGAGCAGCTGGTGGGTTCGAACCACTGACCTTTTTAGCAGCCAAATGCCTTAACCACTACATCGCCAGAGCTCCTTATCTTAAGTATAGTGTTAACTAATGGCCAGAATGTTGACATGCCTTGGCACGTGCTTGTTTCCCTTTCTCAAGTGTCTTTCCCATGTTCTTTTTCTTTTAGAAAATGATGCTAGCTATCTATATGTACTTTAATATTTAAATAAAATTGTTTTAAAGCTCCATCCTACCTACGAGGAGACTTTATGCCTCTCTTGTTATCACTGAGGATTTTTCAGGTGCAATGTTTCTCTTAGGTACTTTTGGCTTCAGTTTTTTTTTTTTTTTTTTTGATGCTAAGTTTATGATCCCTGCAGTACTTACTGTTCCTTTCCTGCATTTTGTATCATGGCACATCATAATCCATCCCATTCCTGTATTCCCCAAAGTGCTATGGACCCACAATATCTATTAACAAAGTAGTCCAAAACTTAGTAGTTTAAAACAATAATAAATGCTTTTATTATTTCATACCATTTCTGTACACCAGGAATTTGGAAGTAGCTTAGCTGGATGGTTCTGGGTTGGGGTCTTTCAGGAGGTTGCATTTGAGAGGTCAACCTTCTAAAATGACTCACTTCTGTGGTGCTGATAGTTGGCCTGAGGCTTCAGCTCTGAATCCCTGGATTCTTCTTTTTCTCACAAAGTCAGCCTTCTTTTTGTCTTCAATCATCTAGATTGTGCCCCAAGGATGTGACCTTTTATCTCAATAGGATAACCCAGGGAAGTTTTAAATTCCTTAAGTGGAGATGACCCATTGAAAATGTAAATTTTTAAATTTTATTTTGTATGTATAAATCACAGACTTAACTCTGATGGTTAATCTTTAGACATGGAGGAAAACCAAAGTATAACTTTCATAAAGACAAAGTTTTCATTTTGGAATATTAATTGCTGGCTTTAATTTTTTTTACAGCTTACATCTCTGAGAAATTTCTGATGATAGGAAATAGCAAAAGCCCTACTCAGCAAAGTAGATTAAAAAAAAATAAAAACTGTTAAGCTTTGAGGAAAGTTAGTTTTAATGTAGTTTTATTTGTATTGAGTGCCAGTGCTGTTTTTTTTAAATGCTTTAAATTTACAATGTTTATTCAGTAACCATTCCTTTGATTCTTTCAGAAAGCTTTTTTCCCTACAAGTATACTTATTCACATTGCTTAATTTTTTACCTTTCCTAGTTCTTGGATTTTGAAACACAAAAGTTTTGTCTACAATTTTTATATTTGTTGCAGATAAAAAGGAATGATTTAAACATTTAAAAGGCAATTTTAATTGAAATTCATTTATAGATTTTTAAAAAACTCCTGAATGTAACTGGCATTAGGTAATTTATGATGATAGTAAGTTTTAAAACAGACTTAAGAGGTTTTTTGAATGAATCTGCAAACTTCACTTTCTATATTCTGAATATTTTACTTTTTCTGTAGTCATTCGACTATATGGATAATGGAGAATTTAGAGAGAATATTGCAAATGTGAGTTCAAGGGTAGTTTATTTCAAGTAGGTGTTTTAACAAAAACAATTAATTTAGTACTTAATGCATCCTTAGTACTTATATGTATCTGTTTCTAGGGAGCTTCAAGTTAAATTAGTTGCAAAATTCAGCAGGGAAAAATGAATTAGGTTATCCATGTCTCAAAGGTACAAAGAAATAGAATGGCCTCTGTTACCTACCACCTCTGAGCATGAAGTCAAGGAGATTATTTTATTTATGGTTTAATTTAAAGGGGCTTATTTAAAAAAAAAAAAAAAAAGAAGAAGAAAAAAAGGAGCCCTGGTGGCACAGTGGTTAAACACTTTTTGGTTAGGCTGCTAACTGAGAGTTGGAGGTTCAAACCCACCAGTGGCTGTATGGGAGAAAGATGTGGCAGCCTGTTCCCATAAAGATTGCAGCCTTGGAAACCCTAAGGGCAGTTCTGCTCTGTCCTATAAGGTAACTATGAGTTGGAATCAATTTGATGACAAACAGGTTTGGTTTGGAATTCCAAAAAGGGAGAAAAGAAATGTCATATATATGACATTTTAATGTGTTTTTGACATTTTGATGTGTTTTATTTTTCTGCAGGGCTCAATTGTTGGAACTATCAACGCTGCCAATTTATGTACACATATCTCTTCCACTATGAGCAGACCAATTGTATTGCACATTTGTCTGGCTTTCTGTAGCCTCCTGATTCTCAACTTTTCCACACAATGTCTGGCCTTCCCCAAAATAGAAAGGAGGGAGATAGAACATATTCACACAGAAAAAAAGCAATTTCAGAGGATGGACATAGAAGACCTGGAAAATAACTCCAAAACTTCAAAACAAACACCCCAGCTAGTAGTCACTGAAGATCCAATGGTAATGTCAGAAGGACCCTCAGCAACATCATTAAATAAAGTATCCCCTATTAATGAAGGTACCTATCCTGTGGGAGCGAGGCTCACACAGCTTAATGGCCCTGGTGTTTACACTCCTACTGAGTCAGTGGTCCCGGCAAGTGAGGGACTGTTGGGTTCCAACTACCCACAGAGAATGTCTCCTGAAAGCAAACTTTCTAAGGCCATGTTAGCCGTCACTGTCACTGCAGCTGCTCCTCTGAATATTGATGAGAAGGAGGACAACTTTAGCAGTACCAACATTCTGCCCATTGTAGACGTGACCACAGAAGCGACACAAAGTTTTCTGAAGTATTTGGATGATCAGTTCTTTGCATCCGAAAGTCAGGAAGAAGTTAGTCTGGGACATTCACCTTCATCCTATGTAAATATGACAGAAATGGTAACCACCAATCTGAGGACTGAGAAATTTGAAGCAGCTACAGAGCATAAGGCAACTTCTGTTCCTGGTGTTGAGCCTACAGCAGGCACTGAAGCTGACAGCCTCACACTGGATGGAGAGAGGCCTTCACAGACGACAGCTGACAATATCCAGGCTACTGCTCCCAAGCCCTTGCTTGGCACCTCTGAGGATGCCCTGAGTGTTGAGCCGGAGACTGACAGCCTGCCTGGAACCCCAGAAGTCACAACCGGTGTCAGCATAGCTATTCCAACTGCCTCTGTCATAACTGATGAGTGGGATGACACCAAATTGGAAAGTGTAAGCCAGATAAGGGCCCCAGACCTTGGGGACAACACAGACAGTCAGGTGGGAATGGAAATGTCTCAGACAGCACAAGTCACCCATGATAGTATGAAAGGGGCTGAGCCTTTGACAGGGGCTGCAGATACGCCTGTGGGGCTGCCTGAAGGGGAAATACACACCGAGACAGCTTTGCTAATACCACAAGGGGATGAGAGAGCAGCTGCCTTCACCAATCAAAGTTCCTTTAGTTCCACAAGTCCGTTGGAAGATGAGAAACTTTCCGTAGTAAACCTGTTAAAAAATACAACAGACCTCATGGAATCCACCATGGAAAATGATGTCATGTTTTCCTTAGAGACCACTGTTTCCATCTCAGGATACGACATTGAGGCATATCAACCTTTGGGAAACACATTTAAAGGTAAATTAAAAAAAAAAAAAAGAAAAAAAAAAATATGTATAGGAGCTCTGGTAGCGTAGTGGCTAAAACACTTGACTGCTAACC
>NW_006921901.1:2189358-2191619 GCF_000298275.1 Orycteropus afer afer | reverse complement strand
GGGTCCGACTCGACGGCACATAACAACAACAACAAATATATATATATATTTAATACGGAATGTTTAAACTTTTTTTTAGTGACAATTAGGAAATAAGTCTTACAGATTTTAATGAAAAACAAAAGTACACAAATAATACGTGTATATTTTGTAGTAATTATACCCAAATATACCCTTGCATATAGATCAGTGATTCTCAACTGGGGACAATTTTGTCCTTTAGGGTACAGTTGACAGTGTCTGGAGAGAGTTTTGGTTGTCACAACTTAGAGGTGCTACTGGCATCTAGTGGTCCAGAGAGGCTGCGAAACATCCTATAATGTATAGGACTCCCCCCCGTCCCACCCTCACAAAGAATCGTCTGGCCCAAATGTCAGTATTGCTGAGACTGAGAAGCCCTGTTATAGACAAATTTTTTGAAACATTTTATTATGAAGATCTATAAATATACAGGAAAAGGTAAACAGTATGTTTAAACATACAGAATACTTATTTACATGTTGTAAAAAATACATCCCTGATATAGCTTACAAAAAAGCTTTAGGTATATATGTATCTTATGATATTAACATATGAATTCTACTACTTTATTTTCTCATAAAGAATTTTATTTAGGAACAAGGGGGAAAAAAAACCCCAATAAGGATAAATCATCTGCAGGCTTGATTCTGCACTTTCTACTTTCTACATGAATGAATGTTGTGAGCTGGTAAGCCTTATACTTGTTGCTGTGGGATAACATTTTTCTTTTATTTTGTGTAATTACTCAGATCATGGGATGGGAAGGAAAGGCTTAGTGTAATGTACATATGCTTGTTCCAAATTGTTTTGGAATAGATGCAATTTGTTACTTAAGCCAAGAAGCCCAATTAATGGAAATATCAAATTAGTAATACATTTTAAAGTGTTAAAAGATTAAATGAAAGTGAAAAAAAAGATTGATTTTTCCAATTCCGTTGTGGGCATCCAGTGCCGCTCTAACAGCAAATACCAAAGGTGGAGATGGCTTCAACAAACAGGGATTTATTCTCTTATAGTTTAGGAGGCTAGAAGTCCTTGTTCAAAGTGCCAGCTCTAGGGGCTGGGTGAAGGCTTCTCAACCTTGGGCTTCAGCTCTGCCTCTTGCTCCCGATGCATTGAAGCTGGCGGTGTCTCTTAACTTAGACATCTGCTGGCTGCTGAGGCTGACAAACTCAAGGTCAACAAGGAAAATGGCACAGTCCTAAGATTATCAAGCAGCAGGCCACTAGTTCAAGTCCAGGAACAATCCTAAGACTGGTAGACAACATGGTAAGCTGAATGAAAACTTGGCTACATGCAGGATCAAAGCATGCCAAAAAGCTCAGAGACCTTTCTCAAAGCTGACTTCTTATATCCTGGAAGCAGACCACATCCCTAAGGCAGCTACTCAGCTAGATTCATCATGCTAGAATCATGCTAGATTCCATCATGGAGTACATTGCCAGTGTCATCATGGGGAATAACTACATCCAGCTGCCCAGCTACTCAAAACCAGGCCCAGCCAAATTGATACACAACTTAACTACCACAATGTCCAATTCATTTTTAAAAGACCGAAAGACCTGTAAGTTTTCATAGATGCTTCTAGAAAAAGTTGGTTTTTAAATTATATTAAGAGTTGAGTCCGAATGACCAGGAAGGTATTAGATATGACTAAATAAGAAGGAAGAGCTCTGGTAGCATAGTGCCTAAGGCACTTGACTGCTAGCCAGAAGGCTGGCGATTCAAATCCATTACACTCCTAGGAAGTAAGGTTGGGTAATCTACCTCCATAGTGATACCGCCTTGGAAACTCAGGGAGGGGTTGCTATGAGTCAGGTCCAACTCGATGGCACATAACAACAAGAACAAGAAGTAATACAGAAAAAGAAGGGTTGCTGTGAGCTGAATCAACTCGATGGCAGTGGGTTTCAGTGGGAGTAAGTGGGTTATTTCAATTCTCTTTAACACTGTAAGATGTTTCTGAGATCATTAACTCATATAGTACCAATTTTTCATTGAACAATTAAATCTGTGATTCCTTTTTTTTTTTTTAATTGTGGTTTGAGTGAAAGTTAGAGAGCTTCACTTTCCATACAGCAGTTCACATACACTTTGTCTCATGGGATTGACTACAATTTACCACAATGCAACAGCTCCCCTCCCACTTCCTCCCGATAGTTACCTCTTCCCTGTGTCCATCCCTCCGTGCACTCCTGCCCCCTCAACTGTCTCCCTGTGCATAAACAGCTTTCCTTTCT
>NW_006921901.1:2186663-2188323 GCF_000298275.1 Orycteropus afer afer | reverse complement strand
GACTAATACAATATTTGTCCTTCTGTGATTGACTTCCTTCATTCAGCATAATGTCCTCCAAGTTAATCCATGTTATGCGGTGTTTTACAGATTCTACGTTATCCTTTAGGGTTGCATAGTATTCCATTGTGTGTATGTACCATAGTTTGGGTATCCATTCCTCAGTTGATGGACACCTAAGTTGTTTCTATCTTTTGGCTATTGTAAATAGTGTTGCAATGAACACGCATGTGCATGTCTGTTCTTGTCCTGGCTCTCACTTCTTTAGGATATATACCTAGTAATGGAATAGCTGGGTCAAATGGCTTTAGGATATATACCTAGTAATGGAATAGCTGGGTCAAATGGTATTTCTAATTCCAACTTTTTAAGGAATTGCCATACTGCTTTCCACAGTTGTACCATTTTACCGTCCCACCAGCAGTGTATGAAAGTCCCAATCTCTCCACATCCTCACCAGCATTTGTTATTTTCTGTCTTGTTGAACTTTGCTGTTGTTGCTAGGGCAAGATGGTGTCTCATTGTTGTTCTGATTTGCATCTCTAATGGCTAATGATTGTGAGCATTTCTTCAGATGTTTGTTGGCCATCTGAATATCCTCCTTGGTGAAGTGTCTATTCATTTCTTCTGCCCATTTTTTAATTGGATTATTTGTCTTTTTGCTATTGAGGTATTGGAGTTTTCTATAAATTCTGGAGATAAGTCCCTTCTCAGATAGGTCATTGCCAAATATTTTTTCCCAATCTGTAGGTTCTCTTTTGACTCTTTTGGTGAAGTCTTTGGAAGCACATAAAAATTTAATTTTTAGAAGGTCCCATTCATCTAGTTTCTCTTCTGCTGTTTGTACATTTTTAGTTATGCTTGATAGTCTATTTATGCCATATATTGTTGTTATGTGCTGTCGAGTTGGACCCGACTCATAGCGACCCCTCCTTGGGTTTCTGAGGCGGTATCTCTACGGAAGTAGATTGCCCAACCTTCCTACCAAATGCCATATATTGTTGTTGTTGTTATGTGCCGTCGAGTCAGCCCTGACTCACAGCGACCCCTCCTTGGGTTACCGAGGCAGCATCACTACAGAAGTAGGATTGCCCAACCTTCCTTCCAAGGAGTGGCTGATGGGTTTGAACCGCCAGCCATCTGGTGAGCAGTCAAGTGCCTTAGCCACTATGCTACCAGAGCTCCCAATACCATATATATAATGCCATATATTAGGGCCCCTAAATTTGCCCCTAGTTTTTCCTTGAGGAACTTTATAGTTTTAGGTTTCACATTTACGTCTTTGATCCATCTGGAATTAATTTTTGTGTATGATGTGAGGTACAGATCATGCATGTTTCATTTTTCTGCAAATGGATAGCCAGTTTTGCCAGCACCATTTATTAAACAAACATTCTCTTCTCCAATTAATGGATTTAAGTCCCTTGTCAAAGATCAGCTGACCATAGGTCGATAGATCTATTTCTGGATCCTCAATTCTATTCCATCGGTCAATGGGTCTGTCATTATACCAATACCAGACAGTTTTGACTACTGTGGCTGTATAGTAGGTTTTGAGATCCGGCAGTGTGAGACCCCTATTTTGTTCTTCAAGAGTGCTTTGTTTATCTGAGGTCTCTTTCCTTTCCATATAAAGTTAGGGACTGGTTTTTCCATATCC
>NW_006921901.1:2176483-2185764 GCF_000298275.1 Orycteropus afer afer | reverse complement strand
ACGGCACATAACAACAACAACAACAGCATGTGATGGATGACGTTGATTGTTTTTCTAATGTTGAAGCATCCTTGCATACTTGATATGAACCCCACTTGGTCATATGAATGATTTTCTTGATATGTGGTTGGAATCTATTGGCTAAGATTTTGTTGAAGATTTTTGCATCTATATTCATGAGGAATATTGGTCTGTAGTTTTCCTTTTGAGTGATGTCTTTGTCTGGTTTTGATATCACGGTCATGCTTGCTTCATAAAATGAGTTAGGGAGGATTCCATCCTTTTCTATGTTTTAGAATAGTTTGAGTAGGATTGGTGTCAGTTCTTCTCTGAATGTTTGGTACAATTCTCCCATGAAACCATCTGGGCCAGGACTTTTTTTGTTGGTAATTTTTTTATGACCTGTTCAATTTCTTCTTTTGTTATGGATCTGTTCAACTTTTCCACATCAGTCTGTTTTAGTTCAGGTAAGTAAATCTGTGATTCTTATGTAATGAACAAACAGACAAATAACCCCATCAGTTGTTGCTGAGTTGGATTGCAACTCATGGCAATCCTGTGTATTTCAGATTATATCTGCACTTTATAGGGTTTCAAGGGCTGTGATGTTTTGGAAGTGAATTCCCAGGCCTTTCTTCTGACTTGTCCCTAGGTGGATTCAAACTTCCAACCTTTTGATAAGTAGACAGTGTTTAGCTGTTTGTGCCACCCGGGGACTTGTAGACTTATGCTAGTTTGTATTATACAGCCTACGAGATAAATTGGATTTGGTAATTATCTGATTATTTTGATTGTTGTATATGCTCCTCCTCTTTCATAATCTCCACAGTAGCTGGTCTTTTAATAGGCAACTTGTTTTTATTTCCAGCACATAGCACTGTACGTGGCACATAATGGTGCTCAATCAGTTCCATTCAGTGCGTGAGTTAATGAAGATAGAGAAGCACTCCATCTGGAATGATCTAATACAGTTTCTATTTCATCCAAATTAATCAAATAGCTTCTCAGTGATCTGTGTAAAGAGAGGAACACTCTAGCAATTCCTTTCACTTTAGTTTTTTGTTCTCAAGAGTTCAAAAGAATATTGTGGTGGTTACATTTGTGTGTCAACTTGGCTGGGCCTGGGTGAGTGGCTGGGCAGCTGGATGTAGTATTCCCCATGATGAGACTGGTAATCAATTCCAAGGTGGAATCTACTGTGAGCAGCTGAGTAGCTGCCTTTGCCTATGTGATCTGCTTCCCATATATAATAAACAGCTTTGGAAATGGTCTGTAGCTTGTGGCACGTTTGGACCCTGCATGTAGCCGTGTTGTTCAGCAGCCTACCATGCTCTGCTGACCTTGGGGCTTACAATGGACTTGAATGAATGGCCTGCTGTGTGGTTTGGTAACATCAGGACTGTGCCTTTTACTTGTCAACCTTGGGCTTGCCAGCCTCAGCAGCCAGCAGCTATCTGAGTGAAGAAAAGCCTCAAGCTTCAGTGCGCCAGGAGCTGGAGGCAAAGCTGAAGCCCAAGGCTGAGGGGCTTTCACCCAGCCCCTAGAGCTTGGGACTTTGGACTTGGACTTTTAATGCCTCCAAATTATAAGAATAAACTTCTGTTTGTTAAGACCATCCCATTTGTATATTCTTGTCAGAGGGGTACTAGGTAACCAGAACAATTTGTTCTCAAAAGTGTGTGTTACGCTTATAACAATGAAGACAACACAGAGAACTCCTACTGCTTAAAATGATCAAACTATGTCATTATCATTTCATGGCAAACAGAGCACTGTCCTAGGTTCTGGAGATTAAAAAAAGAGCAGCAAATTCAGGCTCTCAGGAGATTTATAATCTTCTTAGAGAAGGGTAAAAATAAATAAATAAATAAATAAATTTAAGATTCAAGGCACAAATATGAAGCACACGTGAAAACCTTATCCTAATGCACATAAGGAGCTCTGATGGTGCAGTGGTTAAGGCATTTGGCTGCTAACCACAAGATCAGTGGTTCAAACCCACCAGCTGCTTGGCAGAAGAAAGATGAAGCAGTCTGCTTCTGTGAAGATTAACAGCCTTGGAAATTTTATGAGATAGTTCTATTCTGTCCTATGGGGTTGCTGTAAGTAGGAGTAGATTTTTGATGACAGTGGGTTTGGTTTTTTTAGTTTTTAATTCACTTTGTTCTTTAATCAGGTATATTGATCCATCAAATGTAAACAAACAAACAAACAAACTCTTAAGTTCAAAAGAAAATATAGTCCACACTGGGTGGCTACCAAGAAGAGGAATGGCTTATACTAGAAAAACAAACACTATTCTAAAGCAAATACATTGACTCCAAGGAAAAATCAATAATAGGAAGTACCATGATGTCATTAGTGAAGAGTCTGAGAAACTTTTTCTAGGTATCCCTAGAATGCTGTTATTTTTGTTATATAACTTACTGGACTTGCTAATATGCTGTGTATCTAGAACTAATATTTTAAAATAAATAAAATAAGGTCTTTTAGAAATTAAGGTTTTAGTCGTGACTCAGTATTTGAAATTTCTAGCATAACCCCTCCCTAAGAAGGAAACAAATCTTAATCCTTATAAATGGTCTTCAGTAATGCATTTGAGGGGATCAAAATGTTGTAAAGTAAGTGAACTTATGATAGATAGATACGTCATGCTCTACAGGTCTATTCATTCCCCTTCTTATTTAAAAACAAATGCAGGGCTGGATGCACCCCTGAAATTATTGTCCTAGATAATCTTTAAACCTTAAACCAAAAATATTCTCTGAAGTCTCCTTAAAACCAAACAATAGTTGAGCTTAACTAGTAAAAATGTCTACCTTGAGCATTGTGTTCTTTTAAGAACCATCTATGAGGGGTCAAAGGGACAACAGCAACTCTAAAGACTGGATAGGAACCTTAGGGGCCAGCAAATTTATGTTGATGGAAGAGGAACAACTTAGAAAGGGAGGGTGACACACATGGGGTCACCATGAGTTGCAGTCTACTCTACATTAACTGTTTTTTTTTTTTTTTCCTTTTCATTGAATGCTTACTGTGTTAGACAGAGTTCTCTAGAGAAACAAAACCAGTAAAGCTTATACATACAGAGAAAGAAAAATTTATCTTAGGAAAATGGCTCATACACTTATAGAAGCTGGCAAGTCCCAAGTTCTTGGATCAAATGTCAAGTTGGAGGCTTTTCCCAACTCATGCAGCTGCAGGGGCTGCTCAAGGTTGGCAGGTGGTATACTGGCTGTTGACTCCAACGAATGACGAATCCAAGATCTCCAGGCCAAATAGTGGATTGTTCGCTCACGGACAGTTGTAGGCAGCACAACAGAATCCCGATCCACAGAAAAGTGTCTCTTTTCCCAGGATGTCCATAAATATACTGGAAGCAGGCCACACCCCTAGGGAAACTCCCTTTCAGTGGATTGGCTGCTCAAAACATATACATCTGATCCCATCATGAGAACAACCTACATCACAATTGCTTAAAGCACACAGAATTGTGGTTCAGCCAAATTGACACACAGCTCCAACAATCACACTTACCAAGTACTGGACACATACTAAGTGTTTTACATGTGTTATCTAATTTAATCTTTGAAACATCTCAATCAGATAGATACTATTATTATCCTTAATTTACCACTAAGGAAACTCAAGGCCCAGAGATACTACATAATTTGTTTGAAGTCACACAGCTAGTAAGTGGCTGAGCCAGAATTCAGACTTAGACAAATTGACTCTATAGCCTGCATTCTTGATTTTCATATACAGCTTTCATGGGATGATATTAATACTTACCTCCATTAATACATAGGGGAGGGTAAATAAGATAATGCATGTCATGCATTTAGCATTGTGTGTGTATGGCACATAATAGAAGCTCACTAAACGTTGTTGTTGTTATGTGCCGTCAAGTCGGACCTGACTCATAGCGACCCCTCCTTGGGTTTCCAAGGCAGTATCACTATGGAAGTAGATTGCCCCATCTTCCTTCCGAGGAGTGACTGGTAGGTTTGAACCACCAGCCTTCTGGTTAGCAGTCAAGTGCCTTAGTTACTGTAATTATTATTCTTATGTTACAATGATAACTTCCTTTTTCCCTGGAGAAACACAGATGTTAAAATTGATACATACAGGTATTTCTGGAAATTTTTGAGTGTAAGTTAGATGTGTATCATTTGTTTCCTAACAAACTGATTATATTGTTATTCAAATGTGTGTGAAAGGTAGCTTAGCTGATAATCTTCCTGCTTTACTTTGGATTTTGTTTTATTATTATTTCACTGTTGTTGTTTCAAGAGTGTGAATCAATGTAAGACAGATATAAAGAAGTTAATATGTATTCTTTATATTATTATTATATTATTATTTATTCTTTATATTTAAATAGACCAAATCTCTATATCTTAATCTCTATACATTAATATGTATTCTTTATATTATTATTATATTATTTAGTCTTTATATTAACTTCTTTATATCTGTCTTATATTGATATGTATTTTTTATACTATTATTATTTATTCTTTATATTAACTTCTTTATATCTGTCTTACATTGATTTGCCACTCTTGAAACAACAGTGAAAACATTTATTTCTTGACATTTTTTTCTGAGCTCTCTCCCATCTCACCCTTTGAATAAGCCATCTACAACCTCCTCCTCCCACTGTAATTGTATGGTGACTTCTTAAGGTATAGAGATTTGGTCTATTTAGAAAAATACATATATTTTTTATTGTGATTTGGGTGAAAATTTACAGAGCAAATTCACTTTCCATACAGCAGTTTACATATACTTTGTCTCATGACAATGACCACAGTTTACCACAATGCAACAGCTCCCTTCCCACTTCTTCCCCATAGTTACCTCTTCCCTGTGTCCATCCCTCCATGAACTCCTGCCCCTGAGCTGTATCCCTGTGCATAAGCTGCCCTTCTTTCTCCCATGATATTTAAAAATATTGTTTCTTCCCTTTTAAGATATTATTACTCAAGAGATGACAACCGCTGCTCAAGAAGCAGAAGCCACTTTATCATTGATGATGCATGAACAAGTTTCTACCCTCGGGATTACCAGAGAAAATGGGGAGACTAAGGAAGGAAAAGAGTCTTCCTCACCCACATCTGATGTTTCTAGTGTAACTCTGCTGTCAAGAAGATCAGACCCTCTGGATGCTGCAGTTCCTACTACAGCCGTGCCTTTGTCTTTTGAAGTTGCTCCCACTGTGGAAGGTCTGTAAGGAGGGAATTGGTCTCAGTATTTTAGGGGTGGATCTTTTCTGTGAACTGACAAAGAATAAAATGAGGGAGGCAGATGGCCCTGCCAGTGGCCAGGTGCACACATACCTCACTTGGAGGGTGAACAGGATAGGTAACGGAGACTCTTGTTTGGAGATATGTGCTATAGCCTAAGAGGACTAGAGGTTGCTTTCCAAATAAAAACTCCTGGATGGCTTATCTCTGGATCCTGTGCAACTGGACCTGAGAACTTTCTTCTAATTTGCAGCTCTGGCTGCTAAGAGTCAGGGATGAGGT
The DNA here is from genome assembly GCF_000298275.1 of Orycteropus afer afer. Classification (NCBI taxonomy): domain Eukaryota; kingdom Metazoa; phylum Chordata; class Mammalia; order Tubulidentata; family Orycteropodidae; genus Orycteropus; species Orycteropus afer. The sequence goes on along the minus strand of NW_006921901.1, from coordinate 2,180,233 downwards.
GAAAATAGCAAGGACCTGGGTTTGAATCCCAAAGTGGCTCATGCTAGCATTGTAGCCTCAAGCAAGTGTCTTAACTTCTCTAATCTTTGGTTTGTTCATCACTAAATAACACATTTCATAGGCTATTTTAAAGATTTGAAATACTGTACACAAAGGGCTTTTTATTACAGGAGGCCACTAAAAGCTCTGATTTCTTAAAGATGGGGAGGTTCTCAATCTATGTAATCATCAGAATCACCTGTGGATTTAAAAAACAATTGTACAGTTGATTCTCATTGTTTGTGATAGACTGTTCTATAAAGGCCCTGTGAACACTGAGTCAGTTACTACCCCACCAGCCTTGTTTGATCTCAGCTGGGGCTGGGTGCTGTTGGATGACTCATTTTTTACCAGTTTACTCATGCACATGTCTGTGAATGATAAAGTGCCTCAAGAATTGATTTTGGGGTTACAAAAAAATTATAGTGAGTAGGTGAATTTGCAAATGTGGAAAGCAAGAATAATGAGGAATGCCTCTCTTATTTTTGGACCTCATGTCTGTGTTTCATTAATCCAAATATGGCCCACTTTTATTATTTAGTGCATTGTTTTTTAACAGTGTAATAAATATCTTCCAACCCTTCTTCTCCCTCACAAAAACTAGGGCCTTTTTAATAACCTACATGTAAACCCATGATCGATTCTCTTGCAACCCTTCCTCTTCTGGTAACCACCACCCTGAATCTTGTGTTCTGCATTTCCTTGACTTCTTTAGTTGTATTGCATCTCTATATATATATTCTTGAAAGTATACATCTTACCATTTTAGCTGTGTTTAACTTTATAAAAAAAAGATATCATAATGTAGATAGCCTTTTTTGGAACTTACTTTTTTACTTAATATTATATGACTGGAGGAATTCTGGTGATGTAGTGATTAAGGCATTTTGGCTGCTAACCAGAAGGTTGGTGGTTCAAATCTACCAGCTGCTCTGTGGAAGAAAGATGAGACAGTCTGCTTCCGTAAAGATTCTGTAAACCCTTTGAAAACCCTTGGGAGTCACTATGAGTTGAAATCGACTCAATGGCAGTGAGGTTTTGGTTTGATTATTTGACTTAAGATTATGACCTCTGTATAATTATCCATTTTGAAAATTTATCACAGTTTATTCACCCAGTCTCCATCCACTCTCCTGTTTATTTGCTTTTGAGTTGTTTCCAGGTTTGGCTATTGTGAACATTACTACCATGGATATTCTTTTACATGTTCTTTATTGTATGTGTGCAAGAGTTTTTTTTTGGGAGTGGAATTGCTAATGTTTAACTTTAGGAGATAATGCCCAACTGTTTTCCAAAATGGTATACCAATTTATACTCCCAGCAGCAATGTATGAGAGACCCTCTGGATCCATGTCCTGAGAGCTTTTGAATATACAGTAAGTTGTTTGGCTGAAAGTTGAACCACAGGGGTTCAATCTTAAGTGGTTTAGATGGCCACTCACAAGCTTTTATGACCCAGTTGCTACTCACCAAAGTAGGATGTAGAACATTGCCTTTGTGGACTATTTTATGCCACATTACCTTAGTGTTCCCTGGGAACATTACCCTCCACTTTACCAAGCATGTTATCCTTCTTCAGGGAATGACAACATGATCAAAGTAGGTGAGATGAAGTCTGGCCATTCTTGTTTCCAAGGAGCATTCTGGCCATTCCTCCTGTAGGACAGACTTGTTCATTCTTCTGGCAGTCCATGGTACTTTCAGTGTTCTTTACCAACACCACAACTGAAAAGCCTCAACTCTTCTTTGGTGTTTCTTTCACATGCATATTAGGCTATTGAAAATACCATGGCTTGTGTGAGGTTCACCTTAGTCTTCAAAGAGACATCTTTGCTCTTCAGCACATTAAAGAGGTCTTTTGCCCAGTGCAGTACATTGTCTGAATGGGAGATAGGGATTTTTTTTTTTTTTTTTTTTAATTCTTATTTCAGACAATGTATGTTTTGGAAGAAAAAGTGTTTGCCTTGGATAGCTTGATTAATGCCATATGTGGAAGGGGAGTATGTGGTCTAAGTGCCAGAGTTACTGTATATAAGATTTTGGTTTCATGAATCATTTCTTGCTTAAAAAGTGAAAACACAGTTTGGGTTTCCCATAATGATCATCTTGTTGGTAAAGTCTTGTCTGTTTTTCTTGGCAGAATTAGTGGACACTGTCATGGGACCAAGTGAGGAGTTGTTCACATCAGTTTTGGGCTCTTCAGTGACCCCTCCTGGAATAACGGAGGAGTCAGCCAGCATTTCTCTAGTGCTTCCTGCTTCTGAGACATCCTCTGAAGGAAGAACTGTTGTTCCATCCATTAGTCGTGTTAATACAGCTGCCACATATGGCCTGGACCAACTTGAATCTGAAGGTATTCTTGTTTTGGAGGGGATCTTTTCTAGGACTGATTGAGTCACTGAGTGTCTTGGTTTGTTAGTGCTGCTGTAACAAGAATATCACAAGTGGGTGGCTTCAAAGAACAGAAATTCATTTTCTCAGTTCAGGAGACTGGCAGTCTGCATTTAGGGTTTTGGCCCTAGGGAAAGGTCTCTCTTTGTCTCTTTTACTTTCTAGTAGCTGCTATTAATCCTTAGTGTTCCTGGGCTTAGATGTGTCTGCCTCGTGTATCTGTCTATTCCGCTTTTTGAATAAAACATCACTCAGAAGGGATTAGCTTTTGGACCTACCCTGCTCTGCTATGGCCTCATTAACATAGCAACAGAAAGCTCCTATTTCCACACAGGGTCATATTTATAGGTATAGGGGTTTAGGACTTCAACATAACTTTCTAGGGGACACAATTCAATCCATAACACTGAGCAAATGTTGTTTATGAGAAAAGATTAAGAAAAGTGTGTTCCATCTGTATGGTAGATTAAAGGTTGGTGAAGTATGTCCTGGCCAAATCTGGCTGTGCCAGTAGAAGTGCCAATGGCGGACCTGGTTTCAGTGGAGCTTCCAGACTGAGACAGACTTGGAAGAAGGAGGAGGCTGTCCACTTCTCAAAGAATTGGCCAGTGAATAGTAGTTAAACACTGTCTGATACATTACTGGAAAATTTTATGAATAGCCCTGAAACATTGTCTGATACAGTGCCAGAAGATGAGCCCCTCAGGTCAGAAGGCACTCAGAATATGACTGGGAAAGAGCTGCCTCATCAGAGTAGAGCCTACCTTAATGATATGGATAAAGTAGGCTTTTGGGGCCTCCATTTGCTGAAGTGGCATGACTCAATATGAGAAGAAACAGCTGCAAACATTCATTGATAATCAGCACATGGAATGTAAGAAGTATGAATCTAGGAAAATTGGAAGTTGTCAATGAAATAGAACACATAAAGATTGATATCTGAGGCATTAGTGAGCTGTGATGGACTAGTTTTGGCCATTTTGAATCAGATAACCGTATAATCTACTATTCTGGGAATGACAATTGAAGAGAAATGGTGTGGCATTCATCGTCACAAGGAATGTTTCAAGATCTATCCTGAAGTACAATTCTGTCAGTGATAGAATAATATTCATATGCCTACAAGGAAAGCCAGTTAATACTACTATTATGCAAATTTATGTACCAACCACCAAAGCCAAAGATGAGGAAATTGAAGATTTTTACCAACTTCTGCAGTCTGAAGTTGACCAAACATGCAATCAAGATGTGCTGATTATCACTGGTGATTGGAATGCAAAAGTTGGAAACAAAGAAGAATCACTGGTAGTTGGAAAATTT
>NW_006921901.1:2160641-2174688 GCF_000298275.1 Orycteropus afer afer | reverse complement strand
TCCTTGGGTTTCCGAGGCAGTATCACTATGGAAGTAGATTGCCCCATCTTCCTTCTGAGGAGTGGCTGGTGGGTTTGAACCACCAGCAGACATCGTATAGCATTGGGCAAATCTGCTGCAAAGGACCCCTTTCAAGTGCTGAGGAGCAAGGATGTTTTCTTGAAGACTTGTGCGCTTGGCACAAGATATGGCATTTTCAGTCAACTCATTTGCATGTGAGAGCTGGACAATGGGTAAGGAAGACTGAAGAGGAGTCAATGCTTTTGAGTTATGGTGTTGGCAAAGAATGCTGAAAATACCATGGTATACTAAAAGAACTAACAGATCTGTCCTGGAAGAAGTGCAGCTGGAATGCTCCTTGGAAGTGAGAATGTCCAGATTTCATCTCACCTACTTTGGCCATGTTGTAAGAAGGGACCATTTCCTGGAGAAGGATATCATGCTTAGCAAAATGGAGGGACAATGAAAAAGGGGAAGGCCCTCAGTGAGATAGATTGACACAGTGGCTGCAAAGATGGGCTTGGGTATAGCAAAGATCACGGGGCTGGCAAAGGACTGGACAGTGTTTGTTCTGCTGTATATGAGGGCACTATGAGTCAGAGATGACTCAATGCCACCTAACAACAACAACAACAACAACATTGGAACACAGCCACATTTGTTCACTTACTTATTGTCTATGGCTACTTTTCACTGCTACAGTAGAGGTGAGTAGTTGTGACAGAGACTGAGGAACCTAAAATATTTACTATATAGCCCTTTACAGAAAAAGTTTGCTGACTCCTGGTCTAGATCATTGGTTTTCAACTATGGTGGCATAGTAGAATCACCTTGGGGAATCTTTTGGAAATTTGTCTGTCCAGAGATTCTGAGGCATTGATGTAGAGTGGGTTCTGAGCATCAACTTTTTTTTCTGTAAAATATTTTTTTTATTGTGGCAAAAATATATATGACATGACATTTACCAATTCAATCTTTTTTCATATAGATTTCAGTGATATTACATTCATCATGTTTTGTAACCGTCATGGACATCTATAGCTTTAACAAATGCTTTAGACAATTTCAACATGTAGACTGGATTCAGAATACGGTTTTATATGGAAAACTTGAGTCTTCCTACCAGATTTTCTTGAATGGAAGTTTTTTTTTTTAAATTTTTATTGTGATTTGGGTGAAAGTTTACAGAGCAAATTCATTTTCCATACACATTTTGTTTCATGACATTGACTGCAATTCCCCACAATTTAACAGTTGCTTCCCACTTACTCCCTGTAGTACCTCTTCCCTGTGTCCTTCTTTCCTATGCATTCCTTCCCCCTGAGCTATCTCCCTTTGCAATTACTGCCCTTCTGTTCTCCCATGATTGATCATTCTAAGGAGTGTAACTACAATGTAAATGTTTACCCTATAGGCCTGTCTGTTGTTTGGCTGGAAGCCATGGGAGTGAGTTCAGTTCCAGACCTGAAGGGTAACTAGGGGCCATAGTCTTTGGGGAGGGGGGTCTTACCAGGCTCTATCAGACCAGTAAACCTGATCTTTCTTATGACTTGAGTTTTGTTCCACATTGTTCTTCCATTCTATCCAGGATCTCACGCACTGATCCCTTTCCAAGTGGTTGACAGTGGTAGCTGAGCACCATGTAGTTCTGGTCTCATGGTCATATAGGCTGAGGTTTGCATGGTCCACTAGTCCCTTGGACTGCTTGTTTCCATGTGTCTTTGGTTTTCTTTATTCTTTTTTGTTCTGGATGAGGAGAGACCCATTACTGCATCTAGATGGCCACTTGCAAACTTTTAAGACCCCAGTCGCTACTCACCAAAGTAGGATGTAGAACAATGTTTTTTTTATGTTATACCATTTGAGCTTGATGTCCCCTATGACCATGGTTCCAAGTCCACAGGTCCAACTACTCGCTCCCTCAGGTGGTTAGCTGTGGCCAAGAAGTTATCATAACTTTGCTGAATGGAAGTTTTAATGTGGCTTATTTTTCGATAACATTGTTCTGGTTGTTAGTGCTGGGTTATTCTCCCTTAGTGTTACCTCTGGGTTAGGATGTTGTATTATGTGGAGATAGTCACTCTCCTCACCTATTTAGAGTGAGAAGTTCACGCCAAATTGTACTTTCTGAGACTTTGGCTTTGAGGATGAAAAAGATCCTTGGGGGACAGCTGCACATCAACAGACAAGAAGACTAGATATATGACTCCCATTTTGGCAGGTAAGCAACTCCTGGCTGAGGGTGTAAAATGTCTTGAGATTTGTAGTGCAGTTTCTTAAGCTCATTTGAAAGACAGGCAAACTCCGGGCACTAACCTGGACAGGTGTTTGATACAGCAAAGGTATAGGATGTGCTGTTACTTTCTCTGTCCCCTACTTTGTAGCAGGGAAAATAGTTCAGCTGGGTTTGCAACAGATCCTGTTTCAGACTTTCAGGGTAACACTGGTAGTTTTCTGACAGTGCAGTATGACATTTTAGGAGTAGTGTGGCTAGTTCTGAGGCCACTAGGTAGTACAGTTTCCGCTCGACTATTAAGCTGAAGGTTGATGGTTCAAACCCACCCAGTGGCATCACAGAAGAAAGGCCTAGTGATTTGCTTCCATAGAGACTACAGCTAAGAAAACCCTATGGAGCAGTTCTATTCTGTCACACATGGGTCACCACAAGTATTAATGATTGGATGGAAACAAGTTTAGTGTTTTGGTTTGGTGGAGAATCCCATAATGGAGTACCAGTTTAAGAAATGGATCCAGAAAAAGAGAAACAAACGGATCCAAAGCAGGCTCAGAGACTAAGAGCTCACGCATGCCATGGTGAGATAAATACTGCATGGTTTTGACTTTAGTGTCTCATGTTAGCTGTCTGTGTGTCTTGATACCATCTGGAAAAAGCAAGTTTCTCCATATTAACCTGAGTTAGAGATGACAGCTTTGACTGCCGAGACTCATTAGAAAAAAAAAAAAAATTGTGAATAATCCATACTAGTGAAATAGATTTTCTAAATGTAGTAGATGATGGCAGTTGTATTGAAATATGGTAGAATTTTCCTGACTCACTTAAGACATCCCAGAGTTTTAGTTCTTCTATACAACTCAATTTCAATTTCTTTTTGAGACTATATTGTGTCAGTTTTGGATCTAAACTATGATCCTTGTCAAGTCTTTTGTAAGACAGTTTTGGTTAAAATTATATTCTTTCTGCTTGGTCAGTGGATGTAAGACAAGATTTTGAATTAGTACAACTTTTCTCTTAAACATCACAGAGTACATTTTATGTTTAATTGGTATATTGTTAATTATACCGCAAAAGAGCCCTGGTGGTGCAGTGGTTAAAGCACTCAGCTGCTAACCAGTCTGACTCCACAAGTACATATCACCATCTGTGCATGTCACTAAGTCTTTTATCTCATCAGTGAAAATGCATTTTGGTTTTTGAAGGGATAATGGTTTATCTGTCACATTGACTCATACATTTTACTTCTATGTATGATTTTTCCTTTTGTAATATGCAAAATATTTTAAGATCTTGGTATCTGTGGTAGTTTGGTTTGTGTGTCATCTTGGCTGGGCCTGGTTGGGTGGCTGGGCAGCTGGTGGTAATTAATCTCCGTGAAGAGACTGGCAATCAACTCCATGGTGGGATCTACCACAAGCAGCTGGGTAGCTGCCTTTGAGTATGTGGTCTGCTTCCTGTATATAAGGAGAAGCTGTTGGGTATGGTCTTTGGCCTTTAGCACGCTTGGACCCTGCATGTAGCCATGTTATTGCTCAGCAGCCTGCTATGCTCTGCCAACCTTGGGACTTACAGTGGACATAAGTTAATGGCCTGCCGTGTGGATTGGTAACATCGGGACTGTGCCTTTTTTACTTGTCAACCTTGGGGCTTCTCAGCCTCAGCAGCTGTCTGAGTGAAGAAATGACTCTAGCTCCAGTGGGCCAGGAGCAGGAGGCAGAGCAAGGTTGAGGGGCTTTTACCCCAGCCCCTAGAGCCTGGCACTTAGAACTTGGACTTAAAGCCTCCAAATAGTAAGAATAAACTCCTGTTTGTTAAGGCCATCCCATTTGTGGTATATTTCTTGTCAGAGTGGCACTAGGTAACCAGAACAGTATCTGATAGAGATGTCATGGTTAACTTTTTTTTTTTTTTTTTTTTTAGTTTTTATTGTGATTTGGGTGATAGTTTACAGAGCAAATTCATTTTCCATATAGCAGCTCACATACACTTTGTCTCATGACATTGACTACAATTTCTCACAATACAATAGCTGCCCTCCCACTTCCTGCCCATAGTTCCCTCTTCCTTGTGTCCTTCCCTTCCATGCACTCCTGTCCCCCGAGCTGTCTCCCTGTGTATATACAGCCCTTCTATTCTCCCAGGATTGATCTCTTCAAGGAGTGAATCTACCTAATGTAAATGTTCAGCTCATATGCCTGTCTTTTGTTTTGCTGGAAGCTACAGGAGTGTGTTCAGTTCCAGACCTGAAGGGCAGCTAGGGGCCATAGTCTCAGGGGTTTCACCAGGCTCTATCAGACCAGCAAACCTGGTCCTTTTCTTTATCTTTCTTTTCTTTTTTTAAATGATTTTGAGTTGTACATTGTCCTCCTACTCTGTCCAGGATCTCCTACATAGATCCTCCTCCGTGGTAGCCAGGCACCGTCTAGTTCTTCTGGTCTCATAGTTGTATAGGCTGCAGATTGGATGGTGTACCAGTCACTTAGACTAATTGTTTCCATGCATCTTTGGTTTTCTTCATTCTTCTTTGCTCTGGATGAGGAGAGACCCATCATTGCATCTAGATGGCTGGTTGCAAGCTTTTAGAATCCCAGTCACTACTTTCCAAAGTAGGATGTGGAACAATGTTTTTGTGTAGTGTGTTATACCAATTTAGCTTGATGTCCCCTGCGACCATGGTCCTGAGCCCACAGGTCCAAATACTCGCTCCCCGTGGGTAGCTGGCTGTGGCCAAGAAGTGACTACAATCTTGTTCCTTTACAAATACACTTGTAGAAACATTGCCTGCCAACTTGATACATGGTCACGGGCACACTCCTCCCTGCACAGACCTACCTAATAGTTGAGAGAGTTGTGTATCTGTCCACCTGTATATCAATTTTTGCCTTCATTGACAACATGGTATTATATGTACAAAAGGGTTCATCTTTGTTGTCTGCACCTCCCATGCACCTCTCTATGTCTTATGCTTCCTCAGTGCCACCGTGTTGATCACTCACATTTGGTACATTGCTTCACCCAAATCAATACTTCTCTTCACCCAAATCAATACTTGTCTCTATCTATTTAGTAGTGTTGCCCCCCTCCCCTCCCACCCCTGGTAACCAACAAAGAAAATTAACTTCATGTTTAACTTTTAAAAACTACTTCAATCTTTTAAAAATAAGACCAAATATATCATTTGAATTGAGTGTTTCTTTTCTAACATTTTTTTCCTTGCTTTTTGAAGACCATTTTTACTGTCTTTATATTTAGGTTTTTAAAGATTGCGTTTTTTTGACATCTTTTGCCAGCTAGGCAGCACATATGGGGTAGAAAGCTGTCATTATTCTGTCACTTGTTGTTTAAGCTATTTCAGTGACATCCATTTTCCTGTCTTTGTGTGTGTATGTCCACACACGCACACACACACATATATTTAATTTCATGAATGTTTTCTGCAGTCCTCAAAGACACTTCCAATATTTCTTTGTAGTGCCTCTTAATTTCCTCTGCTGAGGAGACAGATAATGGTGTGCCTTCTCCTGTCTTTTTCTGGGGTTCTGAGTTCTGTCAATGTCCTAGGGATTCTCTCTACTGATAACATAGGAATTTCAGGAGAAGTTGTATTTGGAAAGTATGCCTTTATTCAGGTGATTGAATGATATTTTTGGCAGTGTGGTGGCCTCATAGTTGATATTGAAGCCAAAAGACTTTGTCTCTTTCTTTTATTGGTCAATCAGAAATGAATTGGGAAATGTATTCATTAAGTGGCATTAGAGAAAAGTCTCAGATACATTGTTTTAATAGCTCCACTGAGAATCCTTAAGAGCTTATGCAATTTCTACAGGAAAAGTTTCTGCTATGTGCCAGCACTTTAATTCATAAAATCAGTTCTTTTTTTCTTTGGCACCCCCAATAAGCACTCCTTTTTATTATTTTATTTTATTTCCAATTCTCATGTGACTTTTCAACTCAGAGGACAGCTGGAGAGGATGAATGAGAAAGAGTATTCAAAAAATGTCATCTTGAGGCCATACTTACAAAATGGAGTTTATGTGATTTATCTTTGGTGCCACTATGTTGGTATATGATATTAAAGATCAAGTGGAGTGTGTTAAACTTGAACCAGCCACTGCTACTTGTGATACCATAGTATGAGGTTAAGGGTGTTCACTGTAATTATGTTGAGAATTAGCACAAGTTTTGGGTTTTATTTTTGAAAATTCTTTTGAGTTCTCATTTAATTTTGCCTCAGTGACAGAACTACCTGAATTACATACAAGTGGGGAAAGAATGTAGTTCCTGGGTGGCTCAAACAGTTAAACACTAGACTACTAACTGAAGGATGGGTGGTTCGAACCCACCAGGAGGTGATTGGGAGGAAAGGCCTGGTGATCTGTTTCTGGCAGGTCACAGCCCTGAGAACGCTGTGGAACAGTTCTACCCTGTACACATGGGGTCTCCTTGAGTTGGAATTGAATTGAGGGCAACTGGTTTGGAAAAGGAGTGGAAAAGAGTTACACCCTTTCATTTTAATGGTGACTTAAATTCTGATTTTTTTCCCCCTAGATGCCTATTCTTCCAAAAACAATAGGAATTTACTTTTAAAAAATTTTATGACTGTATTAGTATGAACACATAAAACATCTAATACCTGTTGCCAAATATGTTTGGAAAGGATGAGCAATTTTTTTCTTAGCAGTTGTATTCATTCATTCATTCATATGTGCATTTTAACTATTTGGTGATTTAGATAATACAAAGAAGAATTGGGGATGGCTCTTGATCTTTAGATAGGGGCTCTGGTGGCATAGTGCCTAAGGCACTTGATTGCTAACCAGAAGGCTGGTGGTTCAAACCCACCAGCCACTCCTCAGAAGGAAGGTTGGGCAATCTACTTCTGTAGAGATACTGCCTCTGAAACCCAAGGAGGGGTCGCCATGAGTCAGAGACGACTTGATAGCAGTGAGTTTGGTTTTGTTTTTGGTTTTCTTGGTCTTTGTTGTTGTTGTTGTTGTTATGTGCCGTCAAGTCAGCCCTGACTCATAGCGACCCCTCCTTGGGTTTCCGAGGCAGTATCACTACGGAAGTAGGATTGCCCAACCTTCCTTCCGAGGAGTGGCTGATGGGTTTGAACCGCCAGCCATCTGGTGAGCAGTCAAGTGCCTTAGCCACTATGCTACCAGAGCTCCCTTAGGGAGTATAAATTTCAGGAGAAGAGGTAAGATAGATGTATACATAGGAGGAACACAAAGTGGAAGGTAGAAAGTATCACAAGAAAATTACAGAAAAAGGATTCTGAGAGTTAGAAAAGAATGCTTAGTTTCAGTTAGAGAAACAGGGAATTAATATGTGTACCTGTTTATATCCTGTGTGTGTATTGTGGGTTGTGTTTGTAAGTATAGATTTGTACACATGTATATACTCATTGTTCTATTGATACTTGTTTTAAAAAAGTGATGTTAAAAAATATGCAAAAAAATTTTAAAAGGGAGGGTAGTACCATACACACTGCAGTGGCTCTGTATTATTTTATAGATATGTATAATCAAGCAAGTTTTTCTAATTTAGTTTATTGGTTGGATGAATTATTTCTTAAGAATAGCTTTTAATAAGAGGAGAGACTACTTTTCAATGGAACGAGCAACCACGTACTCAGCCTCAGGCTAACAAATATCTGATTTATAGAAAATTGCACTGTGTCTCTGTGGAGGGGTTGTCCAGAATCTCAGGCTGAAGGATTTGTTCAGAATGATTCACCTGGGCTCATACTCTAGAGTTGAGAATCCCTGTGAGGACTGGTTCAAGCAGAGCTTTCCACATGTGGTGGTTTTTGTGCAGTTGTTGAAATCAACATGTAACTTGGAATTGCATAGTGTTGTGGAGATTTCAAAGGTATTTTAGATATTTGCAGAAAATTAAGGCATGCTTTTCAGGAAATTATTTTTAATAATTATTTTAATTATTATTTAAATTATTTTCAGACTACCATCATGATCTACACCATGTACATCCCACCCTTGAGAGGAAATCTTTCCCCTGTTAAAGGAGTTGCTTGATTTCTTCTAGGCAGTGTAACACTATTCTTACTGTATAAGAGATACATATCAATGATACTTATATCTTTTTAGTAGTGTAAATGTGAAAATTTTGTTGCATTGGAGTACATGATAATTACAGATCTTAAAAATATATAATGTAAGAATATTATCAACTCTCCTTTATCAGTCTGTATTCATGCCCATGAAGTTGTTTTGGCATCAAGCTCTCTCTTGACATTTAAATGCATGCATATCCCCAGAGGAGAAAACTGGAAGAAATATGTAATGAGTCCATTTGAATGGCCTTAGAAAATTTTAAAATTATCACACTTACAAACATAAAATGTATCCTGAAAGATTTACAGTGATCCTGCCCAAGTTTACTAGAGCCTTTGCTTCTGCGCCATTGTGCCTCCTTCTACATTGTTTGATATCTCCAGAGTAAATATATTCTATGAAAATTTCTTCTTGTATAAACATAGCATAAAGGATCATCAAGGTTTTAAAAAGAGGAGGATATTGTCCAGGTGGGCAGGGGCCTCTAGATTTTTCCCAAAGTGTCTACTTCCCATGCTGTCTGGGGAACTGTATTTCCTAGGAAAACTCTGGCTCAATTATAGATGAAAATCCCCTCACTTGTTTCAGCTGAGGTTAGTAGAAATTTTCAAAATACTTGGCTTAAACCTGAGGAAACCCAAAATAAATAAACTGAAAACAAGATAAAAGAAAAATATAAAGAATTAGGCTCATGAAGTACAAATTTCTCATTGTGCTTACCTTAGCAAATGAGTACCCAGGGCTCTGGGGCCCTGACCCAGTCCATGCTGTATCTGACATGATTTTTATACTCTGTTCTCAAAGCACTGGAACAGATTTGCAGGCACCTTGTCAGGTTTTCTGGCTTCTCAGCTCTTGGCTTGTTACAGAGGGTAATTTATTTTCTACTCCCCTACATGGAAGAGCCAAGATCAACACTTAAATTTCCTCTAGGGCCCACCACCATGTAAGAGACTCCTCACCCCCATGTATCCATGCTGTTTGTTCCAGTTTCCAGGTTGAAGGATGCACCTTCTTATTGTGAGGCTATTGGCTCAGACCACCATCATGATCTATACCATGTACATCCCACCCTTGAGAGGAAATCTTTCCCCTGTTAAAGGAGTTGCTTGATTTCTTCTGGGCAGTGTAACACTATTCTTACTGTATAAGAGATACATCTCAATGATACTAGGGTCATTCTGTCACATTCTATAGTAAATAATATACTCAGAGTTCCACTACTCTATGAATAGAAGGTTGGGTTGTACAAACAGTTAAGTACTTGACTACTAACAAAAAGGTTGGTGGTTCAGACCCACCCCGAGGTTCCTCGGAAGAAAAGCCTGGAGATCTGCTTCTAAAAGTTTCAAAAACCCTGTGGGGTGCAGTTCTACTCTGCAACATATGGGATTGCCGTGAGTTGGAATCGCCTTGACGGCAACTGATTTGGTTTTATTAAGTTAAAATTAAAAGGGGCCCGAAAGGAGAAGCAGAAACAATCCATCTCAAACTCATTCTCCTCTATGAAGCTCACATTGGTGAATAACATGGGCTAGTGGAATATAGCTCTGGTTCTGGCTCAATTAACAACCTGGCCCCATCATGAATAAGCGCTGTGATCTTAACCAACCAAAGTATTTCATATCTTTAGGCCTCTTTATTCCATCTGTAAAGAAGGGATGTTGATTTTCCTATCTCTTGGCTTATTGTGAGGATAAAATGAGATCTTGCATGTAATATTCTTAGCATACTTTTTGAAATGGGGAAAATGCATATAACAAATATTAGCTACTTTAATGGTTGACCACCTCATATCCTTAAGATTATACATCATTTAACATTTATCATGTACTACTTTGTATTGGGAGCTCTGATGGCATAGTGCCTAAGGCACTTGACTGCTAACCAGAAGGCTGGCGATTCAAACCCACTAGCCACTCCTCGGAAGGGAGATGGGGCAATCTACTTCCATAGTGATACTGCCTAGGAAACCCAAGGAGGGGTTGCTATGAGTCGGGTTCGACTTGATGGCACATAACAACAACAACAACAACAACAACACTTTGTATTAATTGTTATAATTAAATATTCATATCCTCTCCATGCAACCATGAATCAGGGACCAGGCAGAGAATGTAAGTAAGTGAAGATGAAGTTTCATAAGATAGTAGGGAGTGGTGAATGTGTTACAACAGAAAGCAAATACTTTCTCTGATCTAGGTGGATTCTGTTCAAATTGCTGCTAGGGAGAATGTGAGCTCAGTGATGGCACATCTCAGAATTTTTCCAAGATTAGCTGAAAATTCTAATTTGTATATGCAATCTTCTGATTTTTTTAAGTGCTAGGAACCTGTTGAAGCATTTACCTATTCTATTTTATATTTAATATTGTGCACACCCTTAATGAATCTGTCTTCTGACTCTTGACCATCTGTTTGTGACCTCTTAACCGGATTTTATATACCTCCTGAAGGGCAGGGTCAGATCTTTCTGCTTTGTGTCTGCCATGGCCAGTATGTACCAGGTGCTGGGCAATGAAAATCAATGGTTGAGTACATGGTTTTAGGACCATATCTGGTTTAATTGATATGCTTCCTTCTTGACTTGTCCTGCTTATTGTCATTGTTTTAAATCTAGCGCTTATTTTAGATCTGGAATTAGGCACTTTTTATGTAAATAAAGTAGTGCTTCTCAATCACATTCTGTTAGTGATTCAGTAGGAAATTACTTAGATTTCTTGGGTCTTGTTGAAATGTTGTATATTATTTCATTTTTTTCTTATTGGCATCCATAGCAACATCTGAATTCAGGTAAGGGGAACTCAATATTAAGTAATGCTTTAAATCAACCTTGGGAAGCCAGAGTGGGAGAGATGGAAAGGAAGTGTGACAGAGCAGAAGAGGGAAATTTTCCTGGAAATACATTGTTGTTGTTTTATTAGGTGCTGTTGAGTTGGCTCTGACTCATAGTGACCCTGTGTACAGCAGAACAAAACACTGCCCAGAGGCGCACCATCCTCACAGTCCTTGCTAGGATTGAGCCCATCGTTGCAGCCACTGTGTCAACCCATCTCACTGAGATTCTTCCCCTTTTTCATTGATCCCCCACTTTACCAAGCATGATAGCCTTCTCCAGGGAATGGTTCCTTCTGACAACATGATCAAAGTAGGTGAGATGAAGTCTAGCCATTCTTGCTTCCAATGATCATTCCAGCTGTACTTCTTCCAGGACAGATTAGTTCTTTCTTCTGTCAGTCTGTAGTAATTTCAACATTCTTTGCCAACACCATAATTCAAAGGCATCAACTGTTCCTGCATCTTCCTTGTTCGTTATCTAGCTTCCACATGCGTACAAGGTGATTGCAAATACCATTACTTGGGTTAGGTGCACCACTTTGGTCTTCAAAGAGACATCTTTGCTCTTGAACACTTAAAAGAGAGCTTTTGCAGTCAATTTGTCCATTGCAATACGATGTCTGATTTCTTGACTGCTGCTTCCACGGATGTTGATTGTGCATCCAAGTAAAAACTAAATCTCTGACAACTTCAATTTTTTTCTCTATTTATCCTGCCGGTGCTTATTGGTTCAGTTGTGAGGATTTTTGTTTTCTTTTTGTTAGGGTTTAATCCATACTGAAGACTGTGGTCTTTAATCTTCATCAGTAAATGCTTCAAGCCATTTTCACTTTCAGAAAGCAAGGTTGTGTCATCTGCATAACACAGGTTGTTTATGAATTTTCCTCCAATCTTGATGCTTCATTCTTAATTCATATAGTCCAGCTTCTTGGATTATTTGCTCAGCATACAGAGTGAATAAATATGGGAAAGGATACACCCCTGACACAACTCTTCCTGATTTTAAACCATGTAGTAGTCCCATGTTCTGTTCAAACAACAGCCTTATGATCTGTGTACAGGTACCTTATGAGCATAATTAAGTATTCTGAATTCCTATTCTTCATATTTGTATCCATAATTTTTTATGATCTACATGGTTGAATGCCCTTTCATAGTTAACAAAACACAAGTTAACACCTCAGAGCAACACGGAAACCATCACAGTACAATATATTGACAGATGAGTAGTGGGAAATATGTTATGAGGGTTAATTTGCACACTTCCTTCCTGCAGTGTGACAAAAACGTTTAGATGGGTTTTTCTTAAAGAGCTGATATCATACTCATTTGAAACATGTCCGTAAAACATAGATAAATAAAAATTATTTTGCTGCTCTTAGGTGCTATTGAGTCTTTTTCGACTCATAGTGACTTCATGTAACAGGGTAGAACTGCCTGATAGGTTTTTCTAGGTTTTGGCATAGTGCCTAAGGCATTTGACTGCCAAGCAGAAGGCTGGCGGTTCAAACCCACCAGCCACTCCTCAGAAGGAAGACTGGGCAATCTACTTCTTTAGTATACCGCCTTGGAAACCCAAGGAAGGGTCGCTATGAGTCAGATCTGACTCCACAGCAGAGAGAGTGAGTGAATCTTTAAGGGAGTGGATCACTGGCTCTTTCTCCTGCAGGGCTACTATGTGAGTTCGAACTGACAGCCTTTCAGTTAGCAGTCGAGTCCTTAACTGTTGTGCCACCTGGGCTCCTTAAAAATTATAGTGGAGGCCTATAAAGGCATTACTACTTATTTTGATGAGCAAGGTAATGAATTACCCTGAAGTTCAGTTTATCTCTGTTAAAAAACCCTCAAACTCAACTCACTGCTGTTGAGATGATTCAACTCATCGTGACCCCTCCTTGGGTTTCTGAGGCAGTATCTCTACGGAAGCAGATTGTCCGATCTTCCTTCTGAGGAGTGGCTGGTGGGTTTGAACCTTCAGCTTTCTGGTTAGCGTCAAATGCCTTAGGTACTTTGCCACCAGATCTCATACATTGAGTGCTTATTTTATGCAAGGTACAATGCTTAAGCCTAGAGCTGGGGCACAAAGAGCTTCATCTCAAGGAGCCAAGTGAACACAGGCATGATGCAACAAACCCATGAAGAGGAAATCTACTTTTGTATATGCTTTTACAAAATCAATAATCAACCTATAATTTATCTTTTGGATGCATATGGATTTTCATATACAAGTTTTATATGTATTTGCTTAAAGCAAACATTCTTTTAAGACTGCTCAGGTACTGAAGAAAAAGGTTTTATTCCAGATGGCTCAGAATTTATAGATAAGTTATTGAGATAGCTTTTATGTTTCTCTCTATAGTACCCTTGAGAAGTAGAATAGTATTGCTGTAGTCTCATTTTCTAGAAGGAAACAGTGAGAAGCTGACATCTGAATCAAAAGTGAGTAGTTTAATGAACAGGAGTTGGACTCTAGAACTTATAATTATCACTCCAAGGTTGGGTTTATTAGGATAACTCAATTTTGGGCAGGATTTATAGAAGATAATGGAGAGCACACCAATCATATGGGGTCAAGTTTCAAAAAGGATAACATAATGACCAGTATGTGGGTGGGTAGTTATGTAGACTGGTCTTTTTAGCTTGTTACCAGATATAGATGATATTATCAGCAGAATCCTCTAATTTAAAGAAAGTACATTAATTCCCCCTTATCCTTGGGAGATATGTCCCAAGACTCCCAGTAGATGCCTGAAACTGCAGATAGTATTGAGTCCTGCAGTGGTTATGTGTTTGTGTGAACTTGGCTGGGCCTGGTTGAGTGGCTGGGCAGCTGGTGGTAGTTATTCCCTATGATGAGACTGGCAATCAACTCCATGGTGGGATCTACCACAAGCAGC
>NW_006921901.1:2132909-2160366 GCF_000298275.1 Orycteropus afer afer | reverse complement strand
TTAGAGCCTCCAAATTGTAAGAATAAACTCATGTTTGTTAAGACCATCCCATTTATGGTATATTTCTTGTCAGAACGGCACTGGGCAACCAGAACAGAATTTGGTACCGAGAGAGTGGGGTGCTGCTCTGACAGATACCTAAAATGTGGAAACAGGAGTGGAGTGTGTCCTTGACCTGAGACCCAGGCAGAGAGACCCCGGCATATGGCATGAGAGACATATTAGCAGAGCCCAGAGACCAGCATGACAGACGGCAGTAGCAGAGCCGAGAGAACCGGCATGAGACAGCAACAGGCTTACCAGCCCACAGAGGAGATAGCCGGGTGCCATTGGGAAGGCAGCTTCCTGGTGGAGTGGGTTGCCTTCGGGTGTTAATTGGCAGAGAAGACTGGCATCAAATGGAGTAGGAGGTTGGCTGGCCCATGGAGCAAGAAAGCCAAGTGTCCTTTGGGTAGAAAGATTTCCAGCAGAGTGAGTTGCCCTAGGGCATTAATTGGCAGAAGCAGAGCTGCCTCAGCCTGAAAGGGTAGGCCCATGGCCTTTGGGGGTGGAACAGCCCCCTAGGTTTCAAGAGCCAGGCAGGCCTTCACCAACTTGGTTCTGGAGTGTGGGGCTGCTCGTTCATGTGAGCCAGTGGGATTGAGCCATAGGCACTGCCCAAGAGTGAGGGGGCGGGGCTGCCATGCCTAAGAGGGAGAGGAAAAGGGCCTGCCAGGCCAAGGGGGTGAGGTTGCCATTTAGGAACTAGGAGACTGGAGCCACCCAGTGGAGGAGACCTGTACAGATACCACCCATTGAAGATCTGTACAGGTGCCAAGATGACAAGGGGTGGTTATGTTTGTGTGTCAACTTGGCTGGGCCTGGTTGAGTGGCTAGGCAGCTGGTGGTAATTATTCCCCATGATGAGACTGGCAATCAACTCCATGGTGGGATCTACCATAAGCAGCTGAGTAGCTGCCTTTGGGATATGGTCTGCTTCACGTATACAAGGAGAGGCCTTGGGAATGGTCTTTAGCTTATGGCACCTTGAACCCTCCTGTAGCTCTGCCAACCTGGGGACTTACAATGGACTTGAATTAATGGCCTGCCGTGTGCTTGGTAACATCAGGACTATGCCTTTTTACTGTTAACCTTGGGCTTCTCGGTCTCAGCAACCAGTAGCTGTCTGAGTTTAGAAAAGCCTCTAGCTGCAGTGGGCTGGGAGCAGGAGGCAGAGCTGAAGCCCAAGCTTGAGGGGCTTTCATCCAGCCCCTAGAACCTGGCACTTTGAACTCAGACTTAAAGCCTCCAAACTGTTAGAGAAGAAACTCCTGTTTGGTAAGGCCATCCCATTTGTGGTATATCTTCTGTTAGAGCAACTGTAGGTAACCAGAACATGTTGTTGTTGTTGTTATGTGCTGTCGAGTTGGCCCCGACTCATAGCGACCCCTCCTTGGGTTTCTGAGGCGGTATCACTACAGAGATAGATTGCCCAACTTTCCTTCCGAGGAGTGGCTGGTGGGTTTGAACTGCCAGCCTTCTGGTTAGCAGTCAAATGCCTTAGGCACTATGCCACCAGAGCTCCCATCTACCCTCTAGTTAGTTTAATGTTTGACACATCAAGGGTTGATGAAGATGTGGAGCTAAGAAAATTTATACTAAGTTAAACATTTGTATTCCTTTGACCCAGCAATTTCATTTTTAGCATTGCCCCTTGGAGAAACTCTTGAATAGATACATTTGAAATCTTATATAAGAATATTCATAGCAATGTTTATATATTGGAGGACATTTTCTTTGTTGGTTACCAGGGGTGGGAGGGAAGGGGAGGGAATGCTGTTAGATAGATAGAGATAAATATTGATTTGGGTGAAGAGAAGGGCAATGTACCAAATGTGAGTGACCAATATGGCAGCATTGAGGATGAGAAAGACAGAGAGAGTTACATGGGCAGTACAAACAACAAATATGAACCCCTTTGTAAATACAATACTGAGTTGTTAATGAAAGCAAAAATGGGTATAGGGACGGATAGATGGGTGAACAAGCTAAACAATTATGTATGTCTAAATGGAGAGTGTATCCAAGATCATATACAGGGTTGGCAGAAAATGGGCCTCTCGAAGAGTATGAAGGGATGGACACTGGGAGGAGGTAACTATGGGGAGGAAGTGGGAGGGGAGCTGCTGCATTGTAAATTTTGGTCAATGACATGAGACAAAGTATATGTGAACTGCTGTATGAAAAGTGAATTTACTCTGTAAATCTTCACCCAAATCCTAATAAAAAAAAAAAAAAAAAAAGAATATTCATAGCAACATTATTCATAACAGCAAAAAGAATGGCAACAACCAAATAATCAAAAATAAATTGTGATGTATCCACAAAACAAAATACCATATACAGTGAAAATTAACAAACTAGTTAGTGTTTTGTTCAATAAGATGGATGAAACTCAATATCTTAATTTTGAGTGGGAAAAAATGGTGAATTCTAGAATATAACATTCAATAATTGTTTATGGCTTTAAGAGGAAGCCCACAGTTAAGACAGGAAAGAAATATGCAGATAGATGCAAGAGTAGTAGTAATATTTCAGTTCTTGAGTTGAATGATGAGCTCTCTGGTTTATTTCATTATACTTAATAACATAAATATGGCAAACATATTCCCTTGTATACACCTAACATTACATGATAGAAATGTTAAGGCATTTAGTTGGTGGGAATATTTCAGATTTTAGAAATATAATAAGATGCTAAAAAAACCAAAAACTCAATGCCTTTGAGTCGGATCCAACTTGTAGCGACCCCTCATTGGATTTCCAAGGCAGTATCATTATGGAATAGATTGTGCAGTCTTCTGGTTAGCAGTCAGATGCCTTAGGCACTACACCACCAGAGCTCCTAATAAATTCTTAAATCAGTTTACCCTTGTGAGCTGCTGGATTTTGTAGTTTTTTCAAAAGCATCTGGGGGTGCCTCAGTCCCTTCTGATCCAACAGAGCCATCTGCTGGAGAATCACTTCACATCCTCCAGCCAAGTTTCATTTTTTCTTTTCTGGCTTTCAGGTGTTGAGCACAATTTGATGCTCAAGTTAAGGAAAAAAGTCTAGGAAATAAAAGCAATGCCATCCATAATGCTTCCGCTGTTCTTTATATATGGGAATTATTTTGCTACAATGGCTTTTGATTATATTAACCCAGGAAAATACCAAAAACAAACAAACAAACAAACAAAAAAACTCACTTCCATTGAGTCAGTTCGACTCATAGTAACCCCTCCTTGGGTTTCTGAGCAGTATCTCTACGGAAGTAGATTGCCCAGTCTTCCTTCCCAGGAGTGGCTGGTGGGTTTGAACCTCCAGCCTTCTGGTTAGCAGTCAAATGCTTTAGGTACTACGCCACCAGAACGCCCAGGAAAAAGATGACAACAAATGTTTCCTTGAGAAATTGTGCCACTGGGGTATATCAGGGCTGTTACCTTCAGAGAGGAAGTGGGAGAAAGACTAATGCATACTAAGCCTTTGCCCAGCAAAGCTACCTAGTTCCTTTTCATTGTATTTGTCCTCTTTTCTACATGTTTTAATTTGTTTACCTTGGATTTAATTTTAAACCTAATGTCTTAATTCTCTAGCTGCTATAACAGAAAGTGAATGGCTTTAAGAAACAAGAATTTTCTCTTTTACAGTTTAGGAGGCCAGAAGTCTTAGTTCATAGTGCCAATTCTAGGGGCTGGGTGAAGGCTCTGCCCCTCACTCCAGGACCACTGGCGCTGGAGACTTCTAACTCCTGCAGCTGCTGGCTGCTGAGGCTGAGAAGCTCAGGGTGGGCAAGTGAAATAGCATAATCCCAAGATCAGCAGGCAACACAGCAGGCCACTGGGTCAAGTCCAGGAACTGGTGATGGAGACTTGTCCACATGTTGTTGTTGTTATGTGACATCGAGTCGGACCTCACTGATAGCAACTCCTCCTTGGGTTTCCAAGGCAGTATCACTATGGAAGTAGATTGCCCAACCTTCTTTCCAAGGAGTGGCTGCTTCTGGTTAGCAGTCAAGTGCCATAGGCACTATGCTACCAGAGCTCCCTGGCCAGATGTAGGATGTGTCAAATGTGCCAAAAAGCTAGAGACCTTCTTCAAAGCTTCTCCCAATATACTGGAAGCAGGACACATACCGAAGGCAACTCATTAGTTGCTCATAGAAGATTTCACCAAGGAAGTGATTACAGTCTCATCATGGGGAAGAACTACATCTTTCTGCTAAGCCACTCAAAATCACGGCCCAGCCAAGCTGGCACATAACCTTAACTACCACACCTAGTAAAGAAAAAGGCCACTGACAAGAAATTTAGAACTTTGAGCTAATGAGTAAATAGGCAGAAGATGAGAATCCAAATTAATCACTGACATTCCAAAGAGACAGAAGGTACAGGTGAGATCATATTTTTGTAAGTCAAGGACAGGCAGGTTATGTTGAGGAACAATTATTACTGCTCTGGCCCTTCCTATTCCCACTGTTGGGATGACACATTGTCAACCAAGGGCTCTTTCCCTTATGACTCATTAGTAACAGCCAGGGATGCTAACTAGTTCTCTGTCTTCTGGGAATATTAAAAAGTCTAAGCTGTGGTCTAAATCGAAATTATAGAAGTTGAGCATCTTTAGTGGGAACAACCTGTCAAACTGCAAATGGACTTTGGAGTAGATTTCTCAGGCTGGGGCCACAGGGCAATTTTTCTCCCACATCTTCTGTTGATTTTGCTGGTATTTAACTCATAGCCTTAGTACCAAACAAAATTAAAACTCTTGGTTTCTAGGAACTTTAATGGGAATATTTTCGATGAATAATGAAGAAAGACCTGACCTGTTATTGCTAGTTGCCATTGGGTCTGTTCTGACTCATGGTGACCCCATGTGTGCAAAGTAGAGCTGCTTCATAAGGGTTTTCAAGGTTGTGACCTCTCAGAAGCAGATAAACAGGCCTGTCTTGCAAGGTACCTCTAGGGGGGATTAAACTGCCAGCCTTTTGGCTAGTAGGTGAATGCTTAATGGTTTGTGCCGCACAGGGACTCTTGAGCTAGAGCGTCAAAAATTCTGGATTTGAATTAGTCCCTTTTAGGCTCTACTGTGATATTTAAGCAGCAAAGACAGAAGCCTGTGACTAAAGCAATGCACATGAGACTAGCTTCTTATCTAGCTAACAGTGTAAGTATGGAGGATAATGCCTGAAAAGCATTTTGAGTTCCTCAGAAGAAAAGCCTCATATAAGTACAAAGTAGTGTCATATGTTATGAAGTAGCTGTTAAGGGATTTGTCAAAGGGTGCAGACAGATAAAATTGGCTTAGGGGACTGTCTAGACATACTTCTTCCCTGCCACTAGCAATAGGACATCTCTCTGTTTAAGCTGTGAATACACTACTTAATATCACCAAACATCTCTTGGCCACATGATGACCTGACATTTCTGTTTAACAATTTACAGTTTTAAATTCCCTCAGTTCACTTCAAGCACAGCCATCAGCTAGTGAGCCATGTTCCAGTCTTTTTTGGCATGCTGAGCTGTCTACTGCTTGGACACCTAAGTTAGGTTTTTGGCTGACACTTCAATCAGGTTTTGCACTATGAGGTGTCAGAATTCTTGACAGTGGACATGCTAGCAATAGTATCCGATTAATCCCAAGTGACTCAAGCTTGGTGAGAATCCTAGGGAAAAATCCATTAGCTCCATGGCAAGAAACTGCAGTCAGTCCCTCACTGCATCCTGTACTTAGTGTGTTGCAGTGAACATTCAAGGAGACAGTGGCTCAACAAGAGCAAAAAAGGAGTTTTACATGGAGTGTATCATGTATTTGGGAGTGACACCAGTGCATAGTGGTAGGAAGATTTGCCTGTCAGCTGAGATGATTACTCAGAAACCATTGTTACTGTTTTCATTGCTGGTGCATTACTGTGATTGGTGGTATTATGAAGTAATCTGTTTGAGTCAACTTGGGAAAAACTTACATGGGTGCACTTTCTGTTCCCGAACTGCTCAGGTCGAGCTCTCTGAACCTTCCCTTCCTGAGCTGTGGTGGTGTTTCAAGGATTCTCAGGACAAATGCAGCTTCAAGGCTTTGGGCACTGACACTGGATGATGATTTACGAGGTGTATCTGTTATACATGGTCAACCAAGAGTGATCTCTTCCTCTCAGAGGTTCACTTTTTTTTTTTTTTTTTTTACCTGTGCCATCTTTATGTTCAATACTTATTTTGTTCCCTCTTGACCCGTATCCTTATTTGGGGGTTCAGAGAAACTAAAATTAATTTTGGTGTTTCTTTAAACAAAATTACAAAATTCACCAAGCAGTACCCTATGACTCTTAAATATAGGCTGGTTGTGTTATTTGAATGATTTCTTCCTTTAATTTCAGTTTTTTTTTGGGGGGGCAGGGATCCTTTTATTGTTTTTGGCACAGTTTTATTTGCTGAACATTTATGACATGCCGTTCAGAGGTCTTCATGACATCATCATTTGTCTTGGGTTAAAAGACTGACTGAAATAGGAATGACTTTCTTTTCAGTTTCTATGAACTGAAAATGAAAAGAACTCTCGTTAATTTTGTGCCTGTTGGTCTCATACCTTTGGGCTGTTCCAGATTAGTCAGGAAGGTGTTACTAAATGTTTATTAAATGCTACTCTATGTTTCTTTAGATTTAGCCAGTTGTTAAAAACCTGCACCTACCTCTATTTATTCATTCATTCATTTATTCATTCATTCAACAAGTACTTATTGAGCACTGCTGGCTGCCAAGCATTGTGCTAGTCATTGGTGATACAACAGAGAACAAAATTACCCTTCTTTTGTTCAATATTTTTCCACATCTTTGAGTTAAGCTTCTATGAAATACATTATTTTGCTAATGAGGAGAGATGACTGTACATTTTTTGTTGTATGTAAGAGTAGTCAGTGTTTCATTGGTAATTACAGGAGGGTACGATGACAAACTAGTAAAGATGCTTCACAATTAAGACAATTCACTGGCAGAAAAAATACTGAGAGAATAAAGGTAGATTAAAAGAAACCTCAGTCTAATGAGGCCTGTCGCCCTGCTGTCCTCTACACAATCACTGAAACTTCCTTTTGTATAGCTACATCTTCAATCTTTTAAGTTCTTTGTGCTGAAGGGTGGTAGGGATTGATGGCACCAGGACTAAGAATGCTTTCTGTCCTCTTTCATCCCACTTGTAAATCAGAGTCCTTCTTTCCATTCCAGGTACACTACTCAATAGGATGTTTCTGGACAGCATACTCTTCAGTGTTATTGTCTGAGCTGGAGGAAGACGTATCATTTGGGGCATTTCAGGACAAGGAGGGGAAGAGGGAACCCCACACTATGGTGGGTGAGTGTGAAAGATATTAGGAGACACCTGGGCCCTAGCAGTGTCTTTCAAATCATATGAAGGTAACGACCTTCTGTTGCCTTAGATTTGTTTATAGGCAGCCCTGTCTTCGGGATGCAAAATGATGGAGTAAGATGCCTTTTGAGGTCCCTTTTGCTTTTTAATAATTGTATGTTTTAAAGAGGAGGAATTGATTAAAGGAGGACTGAGTAGTTGTCCTACGTGGGTAGTCATGAAAAGTAATGAAAACTTGGGTTTTAGTCCTGGCTTTGTCTTTACATTCTTATGGGGATCTGTATTAAACTGCTACAATTTTCCCATCAATTATAAACCTCTTATAGGTTATTGGAGAAGAAAGGGAACAATTTCTGTACATAGGAGGCAAATCAGTGAAGCCCTGTATTAGTCTTGATGAGCCCTGATAGTTTTCTCCATAATCCACTGACCCCATCACATTTTATCTTGTCTCCTCCCCAGGTGTTTTTTAGAGTCCCTGGTCCATCCTTAAAATCACTACCTTCATACCCCATTAACTTTCCCACCCCAATTGAGCTGCCCTAGCAGAACTTGCTGCTAGTTAAATCTCTCTGCCTACTCCCCTTCATGCCTGCATCTAAACAGCTAAATGTGGCAGGAGAAAAGCACACAACCATCTTCCTGGATCTCACTTTAAATTTATGATGTCAAATCTCCAGTGGGACCATCGAGCTGCCTGGCAGTCCTACCACATTTCCTTGGCAATTCACTCGCCTACTCTCCAAGATGACAATTTCATACTTTCTCCTCTCGCCTGAAACCTCCAACATTTCCCTTTTCAATTCCAGTTTCTTGTTTGACTAAGAAAATAGAAGAAACAAGAAGATAACTTTCACACATTCCCACCATCAAATCTACCCACCTCTCTGCCTCTGTGCCCATTTTCTTTGCCTTCCTTCCTGTTGCCATGGGGGATGTTGTCTGAGCCAGTCCTACTTGTTCACCAGAGCCCATCTCCTCTCAGTAATGGTAAAGAAGGGAACCTTGTATGATGGCAACTATATGCCAGGCTTAGCTCTAAGTACTTTATATATTAACTAGTGGAATCCTTACAGTCAGCCTGTGACATAATAATACCAGTTTTACAGATAAGAAAAGAGAGGCACAGGAAGATTCAGTAGCAGTGTCCCCTCTCTCCCGCATCATCAGTTTCCCTTTTGTACCAGAGCTTATTCCTTAGTGTAAAAATAAATTCTGACTGACCGGTTGCTGTGGAGTCAACTCTGACTTATGTGTGAGAGTGGAGCTATGCTCGGGGGGTTCTCAGTGGCTGATTTTTTGGAAGTAGATCACTTTTTTTCCGAGATGCTCCTGGGTAGCCTGGAACCTACAACCTTTTGGTTAGCAGCTGACTGCATTCACTGTTTGTACCACCCAGGAACTCTGAAATAAATTCTGATATTTCCTATTTTACAAAACCTGTCCTTGACCTCATTTACTTCCCTGTTCCGTTTTTCAGCCAAATTTCTTGTAAGAGGTTTTTTTTTTTTTTAAACTATGTTTACTGTATCTACTTCCTCTTTTCTAATTTTCTCTTAATCTACTCCAATCTGGCTTTCATCTCTACCCTTGCAGTGAAATAGCTTTTGCTATTTTTTGCCAAGGTCACTAAAGACTTCAAAGCCAGAGGGACATTCCCTGTTGCTTAGCCTCTCAGAAATGCTTTATTTCCAGGATACCATATGCTTGTCTCTCCCCCCACCCCCCCACTTCAGCGGTCACTGTCTCCTTTGCTCGGTCTCCCTCTGCTGGCCAACTCTAAATGTTGGTTTGCTCAAGAGCTGGTCCTGGACTGCTTCTCTTTTGTTAATCTTAGCCAATCCTATAGTTTTAAAGATTACTTATATGTTGCAAATTCTCAAATTCTCTCTGCTCTGACCTTCTTGTAGACTTCCAACATCTCATCTGGATGTCATAGGCGTAAAAAACCAAACTCACTGCGGTCGAGTTGGTTCTGATGCATAGTGACCCCTCCT
Source organism: Orycteropus afer afer (assembly GCF_000298275.1). NCBI lineage: Eukaryota > Metazoa > Chordata > Mammalia > Tubulidentata > Orycteropodidae > Orycteropus > Orycteropus afer. Next base: position 2,150,992 of record NW_006921901.1, on the reverse strand, counting down.
TAGGTTTCCGAGGTGGTATCACTAGGGAAATAGATTGCCCAACCCCATCCTCCTTCCGAGGAGTGACTGGTGGGTTTGAACCACTAGCCTTCTGGTTAGCAATCAAATGCCTTAGCCATTATGCCAGCAGAGCTCCTGTCATAGCCATCGTAAAATTAATCTCAAATAAAATTCTTGAATTTGCACTCTGTCCTCTAGTTCTTCTTTACAGTAAATCATACCATTATTTATCCAGTTGCTCAGGCCCCAAATCATCCTCAGCTTATTTCTTAATCCCACATCTCACATCATATCATCAGGGTCCTACTTTCAAATTAAATCCAAAATATGACCACTTGTCACCCTACTACACTCCTACACTCAGGACTACACTCTACTCCAAAGCACCATGCATTCTCTGCATTTGAAATAGCCTCCTAATGAGTCTTCCTTCTTCTTCTTCTTTTTTTTTTTCTCTAATACAGTCTGTTCTCTACCCTGTAGCCAGATTCATCCTTTAAAAATATAAACCAGATTATATTTCTCTCCTGCTCAAAACCTCCAATGTCTTCCTGTCATATTTAAAATAAAATCCGAAGGCTTTACTGAGGCTTACAAAGGGCCTATGTGGTCTAGCCCTTGCCTATCCCTCCTTATTAATTTCTTATCATTCTCTTCTTCTTGCCCTTCCCCAGCCCAATGGTCATCTTTGTCATTCTTTGAACACAACAAACACACACTTGCCTCCAAGCCTTTGGCTTTACTATTTCTTCTGCCCAGACTACTCTTCTTCCTGCAGATAGCGTTCTAAATTAAACAAGAGAATTCAGTATTTTGGTACAGTCTCTGTTCAAACTTTGCCTTATCAGAAAAGCCTCCAATCTCCCCATCTAAATAGCAGTCATTATCTGTAAGGAGCCCTGATGGTACAGGTTAAGCGCTTGGTGGCTAACAGAAAGGTTGGCTGTTTGAACCCATCAGCCACTCCATGAGAAAAAAGACTTGGTGATCTGCTCCCGTAAAGATTACAGGTTAGGAAAACCCATGGGCAGTTCTACTCTGTTCTATGGGGTTGCTATGAGTTGGAGTTGATTTGACAGCAATAGGCTTTTATTCTGCTATTGTTGTTATTGTCATTATCTGTTTTCTTGCCAGCTTTAATAACAATGTAACATTATATGTTGATTTGTGTATCTGTTTGTTGCATAGTGCCTAAGGCATTTGACTGCTAACCAGAAGGCTGACAGTTCAAGCCCATAAGCCACTCCTTGGAAGGAAACCTGGGCAATCTACTTGCTTAGAGATAGCACCTCAGAAACCCAAGGAAGGGTTGCTATGAGTAGGATTTGACTTGACAGCAGTAAGCTTGGCGCTTACCTGAGTAGAATGTTGTCTCCTTAAAGGCAAAGACTATTGCTTCATCTCCAGTGCCTGGAATAGCACCCATTAGGTGCTCAAAAAATAATTGTAGAATTTTTGGAATAATGACAAGTATTAATTCCTACAAAGTTGAAGGATATATAATTTTAGAATAAAAAGATTAGAGGTAATATATTTCTAAAATTAAAAGAAAACCTTTAAATTATAAATGAAAAAGAACATGTGTGGACAAAATTTCCTAGAAGTAGAAAAGAGAGTCTCAAAATTCTTGAGTGGCTTTAGTCCTCCTTTCTCTGTCTCTCTACAGTCTGAGGAGAGTTTCCTGCTATACTTGATTGAGAACCAAGGGGAGCAACCAAAAGGAAGGTCTTCAACAAATTTCATGGCTCCCATCAGGGAATTCAGGGATGCATCCATGGTGGGGGTAGGGCCAAGTCTTCTAGAAACTTAAAATTGGTGAAATGAAATTGGGGATCTTATGTTTCTTGGTGGCACAATGGTTAAATGGTTGACTATTAACTGAAATGCTGATGGTTCAAATCTACAAGCTACTCTTTGGGAGAAAAGACCAGCAATCTGCACCTGTGAAGATTATAGCCTAGGAAACTCTCAGAGGCAGTTCTACTCTGTCACATAGGGCCACTGTGGGTTGGGGTTAACTCAACAGCACACAACAATGACATGTTCCCTAAATGTACTCTACTCGAGGCAGTGAGAATGGCAAATTTAAAATGTTAATGCTTATGATAAAGAGAATGATAATGATTCTAATTGTTGCATTTCTGACTGTCCTGGATCAATATCCCATTTTCCATTTCCCTATATAGTTGGATTGAGAAAATTGGTGCAATTGTTTCCAGTTTCTTGGGTCACTCCTCTCTAAGGAGAAAAGGATCTAAACATGAATTTATGTACCTTTTACTTAAGGAGCTCTGGTGGTGCAGTGATTAAGGCAGTTGGTTACCCAAATGGTTTGAACTTACCAGCTGCTCTGTGGGAGAAAGATGAGGTAGTCTGTTTTTGTAAAAGACTTACAGTCTTGGAAACTCTATGGAGGCAATTCTACTCTGTCCTATAGGGTTGCTATGAGTTGGAATTGACTTGATGGCAATGTTTTATTTTTTAATTTTTCTCTTAACATTGCTGCAGTTTCTATTCATAGATGTGGAAGAAGAGACTGAAAACTGTGCCAAAATAATGAATACTCTTGTTTTGTATTGTGAGATATAAAGGGATTGGAACAACTCCCTTTAAGTTCTGTTAGTGTTTCAGTGTGCTTTCTAACTGAGAAACCTTTAAGAAGGGATGTTTCCTACTCTTATAAATATGACTTTAATTACAGTTTTCATTCCCAGAACTTTGGCTCCCAGTAAACATGATGTGTGATGATTATCTGACAGAACAATGATTTTGAAAGTTTGAGATGCAGAGTATTTGGTGGACTCATAATGCTGCAAAGCTCACATTGTATGACGTAGGCCATCAAATTTGTTTAAAAAGACAGACAGAGCATGATCATTTTGTAGTGTTTAGATAATTTCCAAAGATTCATTTGTGTGAACATCTACTCACTTTATTTCTTCACTTTTCCCATTCATTTCTTTTTGCCTAGAGGGAGAAGAGGATGAAGATGAAGAGGAGGAAGATGAAGAAGAAGAAGATGAGGAGGAAGATGAAGAAGATAAAGATGCAGACTCCCTGGTTGAGAGCTTGGACAGTGACACTGAACTGCTGGGGTTTACTCTCCCTGGTGTCACATCCCAGGAGCCTGGCTTAGAGCAAGGAAACATGGGCCTTTTGGAGGGAGCCACCTACCAAGTGCCCGATGCCATTGAATGGGAACAGCAGGATCAGGGCCTGGGTAAGAGTCATGTGGGCTGTCCTTTCCCTCCTCTCCCTTTCCTCCTTTTGCTTTTCTAGGGTGACTGCTTTCCTTCATTGGCATCAGTCATGAAGCAAAATGGATTTTCTGTTTATGTTTATGGGTAGTTCATAAGGGAAAAAGTTATTGGTTATTTCTTCAATATGTTTATATTTTTACTCTTAAATGACCTGGCTTTGAACAGTCTCAAGTACACATTAAGTGCATGGTTACTTGATCTTTGGAAAGAATTTCTTTTGTCTTTCCTAACAGGAGCAATGGTGGCTCAGTGCCTAAGGCATTTGACTGCTAATGAAAAGATTGGTGGTTCAAACCTACCAGCCACTCTGCAGAAGGAAGACTGGGCAATCTATTTCCATAAAGATTTATTCCCTCAGAAACCCAAAGGAGGTCACTATGAGTTGGAATCAACTTGATGGCAGTGAGCTTCCCCCCATCCCCAGTAGGAAGGCAGTTGTAGGTTTTAGGAAGACTTCCAAATGGGGAGGAGATATGTGTAACCTGTGTGCCAAACGTGCAGCACGAATGGACTGTGATTATTAAACAAATGTATTTTGTCGCCCTCTGTCTTTTTAGAACTTATACACTTGAGGGAAATTCTTCCTCTGCTGTTGGATTTGCATTTGGGCAGCCCCATGCCTTTTCTGCTCATTCTTAAGGTTGCTTGCCATTGTTAAACACAGTCTCACTCCAGTAATTAGGGTGTCCAGACAGCCTCATGCTTACTATCTCTTGCCCATGGCCCACATTAGCAGTGACAGCCTCTGAGAATACAGGCTGACCACAACTTGGCACTCCCTGCTGTCTCTTTCTTGGATTTTTCAGGGTGTTTTCTGAGTGTTTCCTTGAGACTTCACTTTTGACATGAGGTGGAGTGTCCTCTTCTCCAAAGAAATCTCTTCTCTAAATTTCTTAGTCTCTAAAATTAGGCCCTTCAATGCCTTCATGTAACAGAAATTAGACTAAAGAGTCATATAACCAGTTTTTGGGTATTTCATTGAAAACTTGGATGTTGGAATAAGACCTCACTCTGGACTATCATATCTAATTTATCTTTGTCCCTCAGTTGAAACTTCTAGTTTAGAATCCAATTGCACATGGTTTCTTAAAGATCATTTTCCTTCCAACTCATGAATTCTCTTTTAGATCAGCAGTGAGAAAGGGTGGGTGCATCAAAGCAAGTATGGAGTGGGAAAATTATAGCTTCTGCTTATGGTATGAGTGTGTAGTTTAAAACAAAAAATTTTTTTAAACCTCAAACTAGAATTGGTAAAATCTTTAAAGGCTTACAATCTAATAAGGAATTCTGTCCATAATCTATAGCATTAGAGAAACATTGGATGGGGGTGTTTAATGCCATCTTCTCTACCTTTATAGGGTTCTTTGACAAAATGTCCTTTGGATTTGGATACTTGATTTAGCCAGCAAACCAAATTTAGCACCTACTGCCTTCCTGGTTCTTTGCAAGGCACTAAGACGGCTGGCGGTTCAAATCCACCAGCCACTCCTCGGAAGGAAGGTTGGGCAATCCTACTTCCGTAGTGATACTGCCTCGGAAACCCAAGGAGGGGTCGCTATGAGTCGGGGCCGACTCGACGGCACATAACAACAACAACAACAAGGGACACCGAGATAAACCAGGCAGTGTCTTCTCTCTAACTGTAGCAGAGCCCATTTCACAAAGATTTCAGTGCAGACTGGGTGAATTTTATAGTAATAAAAGTAGGTTATAAGAGGACAGAGCAGAAACATAGAGGGGGCCATTTAGGTTACCTGAGAGAGATCAGAGTTGTCACTTTTAGGCTAGATAGATAGATAGATAGGAGATAGCTTGTATGGAAGGGGGCCAAGGAGAGACCATGCACAAAGGCAGTAGAAGGATGAAAGAGCATGGGACATACTGGTGTGTGGGTAAAGAACAGTGGGGAAAAGGAGGCTTTAGTGGTCATGGTAACAGTCGAGGCTGGAAAGGTGAGCAAGGGCTGCATATGAAGGGCTTTCAGTGCCAAGAGGCTTTAACTTGTCTTATATGAAAATCTTTCTGGTGCTAGCACAGTGGAGGAAGAGGGGGAAAAGGGTGAGAGAGGAGAGAGAAAAAGCGCTGTTTATGAGATTAATGAAGTTGTCCTTGTGGAAAGTGAAGGTCCACACTGAGGCAGAGGTAGTGAGGATGGAGAGCAAGGCGCCGACCTGAGAGCCTTTTAGTCATGAGTCTTAGTGACTAATTTTGGGGAGGGGGAGAAAAAGAGTTAAGGATGACTTCTGGGTTTTTAGCTTGGGAAACTGGGTGATAGTGATACCTTTGAAGATGGAGTAGAGGAAGAGAAGTGAATTTGGCATATTGGAAGAGATGATGAACTAGTTCTGGACATGCTGCATTTTGAGTCTGGAATTCAGGAAGGATGTTTGCACTTGAGATACAATTCTTTTTTCTTTTTTTTAAATTGTGATTTGGGTGAAAGTTTACTGAGCAAATTCACTTTCCAGCCAGCAGTTCACATATACTTTGTCTCGTGAATTGGACTACAATTCACCACAATGCAACAGCTCCCCTCCCACTTCTTGAGATATAATTCCTGGAGTACCACTCTATAAGTCCCTGGCTGGTACAGGTGGTTAAGCTCTCAACTACTATTTGAACTACTAGTTCTACTACAGTAGAATTGGCCCATAGTGTTTCCAAGGCTATAATCATTATGGAAGCAGACTGCCACATCTTTCTCCTGTGAGGTGACTGGTGGATTTGAACCACCGACCTTTTGGTTTGCAGCTGAATCCTTAACTACTGCAACATCAGAACACCTTGGTTTGTTATCCTTGCCTTCTTTAGTCCCCATCCCCAGACAACCACTGTTCTACTTTTATCACTGTAGATGAGTTTTCATTTTCTAGAATTTTTTAAAATGGAATCATATTACATGTACCCTTTCTGTCTGTCTTCTTTCATTCTTCCATTTCATTTCTTTTTATTGCTGAGCAACATTCAATTGCATGGATATATCACATTTTGTGGGAGCTCTGGTAGCGTAGTGCCTAAGGCACTTAACTGCTAACCTGAAGGCTGGCGGTTCAAACCCACCAGCCACTCCTCGGAAGGAAGATGGGGCAATCTACTTCCGTAGTGATACCGCCTCAGAAAGCCTAGAAGGGGTCGCTAAGAGTCGCATCCGACTCCACGGCACACAACAACAACAACATCACATTTTGTTTATCAGGTCACCTCTCGATGAACATTGGGTTGTTTCCAGTTTTTGGCTAATAGCAGTTAAATATTAAGGCTATGTCAGGTTTGAGGCTCAGGCCCAGTGGCCATGTTGTTTCTCCTGTCCTGCCCCTTATCAACCTCTGGCTCTGTCTCCGTCCCCTGTGTGCCCCTAATGTTTCTTAAATTAAAGATAACAATTTAGTGATTTGTTATGGTTTTAGAAGTTTTTACTCAAGTCTTGAGGGTTTTTTTTTTTTTAATATCAGATTTTTTCTTATTACAATCCATTATATCCCTGAATGTCTTTTATCTTTTAACTTCTTTTCTCTATAAATTCATTTTGACAACATGTTTTTTTTGCATTGTGGATTTCCTGGGAACCAAAACAAGGAATAAATCTTTTGGGCTGTTCCAACTCTTTGTGGAGCAGAACTCTTTGAGAAGATTGTGTTTGGTTAGTGTCTGGATCTAGCATTTTGTTAGCTCACCATCCTTTTCTTGGACGGATAGGAGTATTTCCTAGGATCAGTAACTCAAAACCAATACCGTCAGTTGGATCAGTATTAATTGCTACACTTCCTAAGTAGTCTCAGGCAGGTGAGATAGAGGAAAACATTCCCTATTTGTCATGGATTTTGTGGTAGGTAGAGTAGACTTCCCAAAGATGTTCAGGTCCTAATCTCTAGAGTTTGTGAATATGTTTTACCAGATAGTGTCTTAGTCAGGGTTCTTTTGGCTGGCAAGTCCAAAATCCGTAGATCAGGTGACAGACTGGACACTCCTGGTGGCACATGGGATTGGTGGGGGCCTGGCAAGACAGCATGCTGGAGACTTGTAGTCTTGCATCCTAAGATCCATAGGTCAGGCAACAGAAAGAGTACAGAGTAGAGAGAAAGAGCAAGTTATGCCAAAGTATCTCTTTATAGTCTGAAGGCAGAACATGTCATAAGGAAGCTTCCCTTTCAACTGATTGATTATATTACATCAAATTAGATTACATTATGCAACAGCACCTAGTCTAGTGTTTGGTCAAACCACTGAGAATCATAGTCTAGCAAGATGACACATAAAATTAACCATCTTACATGGCAAAAGATATTTTGCTGGTGTGATTAAATTAAGTATATTGAGATGGTTATCCTAATGAGCCCACTGTAATCACAAAAGTCAGAGTCAGAGAATGAGATGTGATGATGGAAGCAGAGGTTGGAGTGATGTGGCCATGAACCAACCATAGAATGTGACTGGCCTCTAGAAGCTAGAAAAGACAAGGAAATAGATTGTTTCCTGAATCCTCCAGAAGAAATCTGCTTTAGTACCTTGATTTAGCTCCACAGGACAGTTTTACACTTCTGACCTCCAGAACTGTAAAGTAATATATTTGAATTGTTTTAAGCTGTTAAACATTATCTGTGGTAATTTGTTACAGCAGCAGTTGGAAAGATACAGGACCTCTGGTAGCATAGTGCCTAAGGCATTTGACTGCTAATGAGAAGGCTGGTGGTTCAAACCCACCAGCCACTCCTTGGAAGGAATATTGGGCAATCTACTTCTATAGTGATACCACCTTGGAAACCCAAGGAAGGGTGCCATTTTAGAAAGGAGCTCTGGTGGCATAGTGCCTAAGGCATTTGACTACTAACCAGAAGGTTGGAAGTTCAAACCCACCAGCCACTCTGTGGAAGGAAGACTGGGCAATCTACTTCCGTAAAGATTTACCGCCTCAGAAACCCAAAGGGAGTCACTGTGAATCAGAATTGACTTGATGGCAGTGAGTTTGTTTTGTTTTTTTGGTCATTTTAGAAAGTAGAGGTACTTGGCAGCTGTAGTAAATTGTGTGAAAATTGTAAAATCAAGTATTTTCCTTAAAGAGTCAATAGAAATGAAAACATAAGAGATCCTTTAAAATGTAAATCCTATTTAGTATAACACTAATTGGGTATCTACTTCATTCCTATTTTTAAATGGATTAATTTATTTATAGTTTATCACATATTTTATAATATGAATAATATTCCAAAGCAAATGTGCAAATAAAACTTTTAAAAATGGACAGATTGAGGTGGGCAGTTGGGATTGGCTAAAAATAATGCAAACTCTTTGAATAAATTATAGTCTCATTTCTCATTTCCTGTGAAGCAACACAAGCAGAAAATTTAGATGACTTTCTAAGGCAAAGCAGTAGATCCATGGCCTCAAATTCTCTGAATTTCTGTTTTCTGCACTGTCATATTTACATTATCACTAAAGCTTTGGAGGGGCAGAATTTAGTTTATCTTGCTGTAGGAAATTATGACTGTAGAATGGTCATTGTAGGGATAGAGGGAGTCATTCCAAGTTATGGTTGAGGTGGATTAGTTCCTAAAATGCAAATAGCATATAAACCTGAAAAATCTTTTGCAGTCTAGTTGATTCTGACTTATGGTGACCCCATGTGTGTAAAGGTAGAACTGTGTCCCATTGAGTTTTTAATGGCTGTAATCTTATGGAAGGGGAGCTCTGGGGGCATAGTGCCTAAGGCATTTGACTGCTAACCAGAAGGTTGGTGGTTCAAACCCACCAGCCACTCCTCGGAAGGAAGATTGGGCAATCTACTTCCGTAGTGATACTGCTTTCGAAACCCAAGGAGGGGTCACTATGAGTCGGATTTGACTCAATGGCAATGAGGTTTTTTTTTTTTTTTTTTAATCTTATGGAAGTAGATTGCCAGACCTTTCTTCCATGGCACCACTGAGTGGATTCATCTATTAACCAAATTCAACCTTTTGGTTAATAGCTAGACACAAACTGTTTATGGTATCCAGAGACCTAACTGGCATGTAGGAAGTTCTTTATTGACATATGCAGAATAAATTTATTCTCTGGTTTAATATATTAATTTTCAAATTTATTGGCAAGAAAGTGTAAAGGAGCAGATACTGTGACCCACACACACCACTTCTTAATCTGCTGCTATAATAAAACACATAATTATGCTTTTTAAAGTATAAAATCAGTTAGACCAAAATTGATTCAATATAGCCATATTAATGTTTAACCATCTCTAATATAATTAACACTTGGTGATCCTTTTCCTTTCTCTGTCTTTTAGGATACCTTCAGCTTCAGGTAAAAGAAATTAATTTAGATTGGTTTAAATAGTAAAAAAATATATTTTCTCCCAAATAAGAGTCCAGAGATAAAGATTCTAAGTCAGTTGACTCAGCACCTCAAACTGCCATCAGTGACCCAAGTTCTTTCCATCTTGCTACACATGAGTGTGTTGACTTTGTCCCCAACTGGCCTCCTTATAGTTGCAATGACTGCAGCAGTTTCAGGTGTCACACCCACATAAAACATTACCCAAAGAAAGAAAAGACTGTTTATTTCTTGGGAGAGAGAAAGCCTTCCCCAGAATCCTCTGGAAGATTTGTTCTCACCTCCAGTTGGCTAGGACTAGGTCTCATGCCCATTTTTAAACAATCATTGGTAAAAGAACTATGATCACATGATTGCTGGAACAGATGGAGGTATGTGGGTGGTCAGTCAGCATGCCTATCACCTATGATTTCTGTGTTCTTGTTTTCTTCTCCCTTAGCTGATACTTATCAAGGTCTCCTCTGTCCTCTAAGAATCCTATGACCAATTTTGTTAAATCAATATCTTTATTTTAAATATGATTTTGAGTACACGAGTTCTGGATGAGGGCCTGAGAATGGCATTTGGACAATTTTCTTCTTTGGGAAGAGACTATTTTCAGCAACTTTAGAGTTTGGTTGATGTTCTGGATGGATAAAGCTACCAAAAAGCCAGCAGTAAAGTACAGCCTTATATAACTATTTTCACTTTTTTTCTAAGGCTTCCATCTCACAATGGAATGGGCTCTTGATTGAGGAAGTGGAATATTTTTCTCTAGGAATCCCAACAAAAACAAGAGAAATAGTCAATTAATATTCTAGGGATGTTTGTGGAAAAGAGAGGAATAAAGAGCACCCATGTATCTATTTTGTTTTGTTTTGTTTTCACCAGACATTCATTGCTGTTGCTGTTATTTGCCGTCTAGTCGGCCCCGACTCATAGCGACCCCTCCTTGGGTTTCCGAGGCAGTATCACTGCAGAAGTAGGATTGCCCAACCTTCCTTCCGAGGAGTGGCTGGTGGGTTTGAACCGCCAGCCTTCTGGTTAGCAGTTAAGTGCCTTAGGCACTATGCTACCAGAGCTCCTAGACATTCATTGGTACTTACTAATTGTGTACCGGCTGTTATAGAAACAGAGAAAGATTTACATATAAGTAGAAAAATCATCATTAAGCAAAGTAGTCCCACAGAGGTGAGGTCAGTGACCCAGCAATTCCACAGCGGGAACTGAAACATCACTTGTAACCAGGGCTTACTGTGAGGTGTGACTTTTGGAGTGCTCTCTCTGGTCCATTAATTTATATTACCCTCCCTGACCTCACATATGCCTACTTTCCAACCTTAGAACCTTCTTTGGGTTTAAAGACCTCTGGTAGTATAGTGGTTAAGGCATTTGGCTGTTAACCAGAAGATCAGTGGTTCAAACCCACCAGCCACTTCATGGAAGAAAGATGAGGCAGTCTGCTTCCGTAAAGATTTACAGCCTTGGAAACCCAATAGGTATTTCTGTGAGTTGAACTGACTCGATAGTGGTGAGTTTGATTTGGGTTGTCTTTGAGTTGAGAAAATAAGTCTTCAGAAGGCCTTCAGAAAATGCAGAACTGCCCTCTGGGTAGGATGGCCCATTTATGGAGGTGTTGGTAGTTCAGTGGCAAAATTCTCACCTCTTGTTCAGGAAACTGGATTCCTTTCCTTGCCAACGCCCTTCAGTGAACCACCACCTATCTGTCATCAGAGGCTTATATGTTGCTATGATGCTGAGTAGGTTTTAGCAGAGCTTCCAGACTAAGACACAGTAGGAAGAAAAGTCCAGTGACCTACGTCCCAAAATGTAGCCATTGAAAACCATATGGATCACAATGGCTTGATCCTGTTGTGCATAGAGTTGCCACAAGTTGAGTCTGACTTAAAAACAGCAGTGGAAAATCATTAACTGTCAGTCTTTTTTAAAAAAAAATTATTACCAACAGGGCAACATTAGCCCAAAAACAAAGAAGAGAAGGCAGGGTAGGACAGGAAAACTGAATGAATGAAAACAGGGAACCCAGGGAAAAAAGAGGAGAGTGCCGACACATTGTGGGGATTGCAACAATGTCACAGAGTAATTTGTACGAACTATTGATTGGAATCTAATTTGCTATGTGAATTTTCACTTAAACACAATAAAATGTGCAAAAAGATTTTATCACAACCCATAAAATTATCCATGCTACACCTTAACATTTCCTATGTTAAAGGAATATACAATATTTTTATTGTCGTCAATATATAGAACTACTCATCAGAAGTTTTGTGAACATTAAAATAAAATAATAATAATAATAAACCCAGAATTAAATTATGTTGGCCAGCATCTGATTTTATTTAGGTTTGACCAATTATCTTTTTGATTTTTGGGTCACATGAATTTCTGTGTTTTTAGTCTTTCAGAACACAACTGTGAACACAGTTGGGATTGGAGAGCAGATAGAAAGTATGTTGTTGTTGTTAGGTGCCACTGAATCATCTCTGACTCAAAGCAACCCCATGCACAGCAGAACGAAACACTGCCTGGTCCTGTGCCAGCTCCATGATCCTTGCTACACCTGAGCCCATTGTTGTAGCCACTGTGCCAATTCATCTTGCTGATGACCTTTCCCTCTTTCATTGACCCTCCACTTTCCCAAGCATGCTATCCTTCTCCAGGGAATGGTTCCTTCTTACAACATGACCAAAGTAAGGTAAGATGAAGTCTTGGCCATTCTTGCTTCCAAGGAGCATTCTGGCTGCACTTCTTCCAGGACAGATTTGTTAGTTCTTTTAGCAGTCCATGCTACTTTCAGCATTCTTTGCCAGCAGGTAGAAAGTATGTTCATTTTTATGTATTTAATTTATTTAAACCTACTTCATAAATAGGATTTAAGGCTTCTAACAAAAATACCTACAACAGAATAAAAATAAATAAGTGGGCAACTCAGTAAGTAAGTATATCTGCAACCTCCTAAAATCCTGAGCTTGTTAAATCTGTTACCGCAGACATATAGATAGATATTCCCCCCTAGAAATCCCCAACTACTACTAATCTGTGAGTAACGGTTCCCATGGAGAGATCTATGAAAAAATAATATATTGGATTTGTATAGCTTCTTCCTCTGAAAGCAAGTCCTGGTACACCAAGAATCTCAGTCAGACAAAACTAAGGCTTCAGGAATTCATACTTCTAAGAATCATAGGTAGAACTCAGATGTCATTCATTTTGCCCATTTCACCTTGTAGAGCACTGCAAATTCTTTTTCTCCCGCCTGAGTTTTCTTCTGAGAAAATAGTGAGAAGTCAACTCTAAATCTCAATGGCTGGTAAGGGAAACCCATTCAAAAGAGTTAGTAGAGGTGTTTCTATGGCACAGTGGCAGCTATAAAGTTGAGTCAGATAATGTAGTCGGTCTGGAGCATCCAGATAACTACCCCAGGGGGACAGCCTCTGGGGTAAGGAAGGGACATCAGTCTTCACTGCTAAAATAATATCCTTTGGAATGACTGGGCCTCCTGACTCAGAGAGTTCACGGCAGCAGTCCTGTAGTAGCAGCTCTGTGTGATCTCCTAAAAGAACTGACAGTCTCTCAAGCTGAGTGGATATTAGTTAATACTTTAGATGTTTCAGGAAGCTAAAGCTATTTCTGAATTTCAAAGAATTGGTGGTGCATAGCAACAAAACAATGCAGCAAAAGCGAAGACCATGGTGAAAAATTAATTGTTGAAACAAAGAGATTTAGATGAAGTAACTAACTCCCCAAACCAGACTCACTGCCATCATGATTCTGATTCATGGCAACCCCCAAAGAGTTTCCAAGGCTGTAAATATTTACAGAAGCAGACTGCCTCAGCTTTCTTCCACAGAGTGGGTAGTATAGGTTTGAATTACTGATCTTTTGTTTAGCAGCCAAATGCCTTAACCACTGTACCACTAGAACTCCTTCAATTAACTAAGGGACTCAAAAATTCAAGGATAAGAAACATTTAAAAAAAATAATTTTCAACTAACTTTTTTTTTCCTCTTTGTTAACTTTTTATTGTGATTTGGGTGAAATTTTACATTCAACAGTTCACACACTTTTTTTTTTTTTTTTCAAACTTACCTAGCAGTGTTCCCTCATCTTCCCTCTCACCCCTGGTAATCAACAAAGAAAGTTTCATTCCATATGTAAACTCTCCTTGAATTTTTACAATAGTGAACTAGTACAATATTAGTTTTTCTGTGATTGACTTATTTCACTCAGCATAATGTCCTCCAAGTTCATCCACATTACGTGGTATTTTGTAAATTTTATGTTATTCTTTAGTGTTGTGTAGTATTCCATTGTGTGTATGTACCATAGTTTGATATCCATTCTTCTTTTGAAGGGCACCTAGGTTGTTTCCATCTTTTTGCTATTGTAAATAGTGCTGTGATGAACATGGGTGTGGATATATCTGTCCTTGTCCTGGCTCTTACTTCTTTAGGATATATACCTAGTAATGGGATTGCTGGATCAAATGGTATTTCTAATTCCAACTTTTAAGGAATTGCTGTACTGCTTTCCATGGTGATTGTATAATTTTACAGTCCTACTAGCAGTGTATGAGAGTCCCACTCTCTCCACATCCTCACCAGCATTTTTGTTAGTTCCTGTCTTGTTGAACTTTGTGATTAGTGTTAGGGCAAGATGCTCTCTCATTTTTGTTTTGATTTGTATCTCTCTAATAGCTGATGAGGAGCTCTGGTGGTGTAGTGCTTAAGGCATTTGACTGCTTACCAGAAGCCTAGCGGTTCAAATCCACCAGTTGCTCCTCGGAAGGAAGACTGGGCAATCTGCTTCCGTAGAGATACCATCTCGGAAACCCAAGGAGGGGTGGCTATGAGTCAGATTCGACTCGATGGCAGTAAGTTTAATGGCTAATGATTGTGAACATTTCTTCATGTGTTTGTTGGCCACCTGAATATCTTCTTTGGTGAAGTGTCTATTCATGTCTTCTGCCCATTCTTTAATTGAGTTGTTTGTCCTTTTGTTGTTGAGGTGTTAGCTTTCTATAAATTTTAGAGATAAGTCCCTTGTTAGATATGGTGCTGCCAAAAATTTTTTCCCAATCTGTAAGTTCTTTTTTGACTGTTTTGGAGAAGTCTTTGGAAAGACATAAAAATTTAATTTTTACATGGTTGTATTCATCTAGTTTATCTTCTGCTCTTTATGCATTTTGGGTTATGTGTAGTCTATTTATGCCATATATTAGACCCCCTAAATTTGCCCCTATTGTTTCCTTGAGGAAATTTATACTTTGATTCATGAGGTTTCACAGTTAAGTCTTTTATCTATCTGGAGCTAGATTATGTGTATGGTGTGAGGTACAGATCTTGTTTCATTTTTCTGCAAATGGATATCCAGTTTTGCCGGCACCATTTGTTAAAGAGGCAATCTCTTCCCCATATAATGGATTTCAGCCCTTTGTCAAAAATCAACTGACCATAGGACAATGGATCTATTTCTGGATTCTCAATTCTATTCCGCTGGTCTATGTGTCTGTCCTACCAATACTTGGCTGTTTTGACTACTGTGGCTATATAGTAGGTTTTGAGATCCAGGAGTGTGAGACCTCCTACTTTGTTCTTCTTCAAATTGTTGTTGTTAGGTGCTGTTGAGTCATCTCTGACTCATAGTGACATATGCACAGCTGAACAAAACACTGGCTAGTCCTGTGCCGGCTTCACGATCCCTGCTATACCTGAGCCCATTGCCGTACCCACTGTGTCAATCCATCTTGTTGAGGGCCTGCCCCTTTTTTGTTGACCCTCCACTTTACCAAGCATGATATCCTTCTCCAGGGAATGGTCCCTTCTGACAGCAGGACCAAAGTAGGTGAGACAAAGTCTGGCCATTGTTGCTTCCAGGGAGCATTCCAGCTGTACTTCTTCCAGGAAAGATTTGATAGTCTTTTTAGCACTCCTAGTACTTTCAGCATTCTTTGCCAACACCACAACTCAAAAGCATCAACTCTTCTTTGGTCTTCCTTTTATTGTCCAGCTCTCACATGCATATGAAGGAGATTGAAAATAACATGGCTTATGTCAGGCATACCTTAGTCTTCAAGGAGATATCTTTGCTCTTCAGTACTTGAAAGAGACCCTTCACAGCCAATTTGCCTAGTGCTATACATAGTCTAATATCTTGATGGCCGTTTCCATTGGTGTTGATTGTGGAACCAGGTAATATGAAATCTTCGACAACTTTAATCTTTTCTCCATTTATCATGGTCCTGCTTATTGGTCCAGTTGTGAGGATTTTCATTTTCTTTATGTTGAGGTGTAATCCATACTGCAGACTGTAGTCTTTAATCTTCATCAGTGAGTGCTTCAAGTCATCCTCACTTTCAGCAAGCAAAGTTGTGTCATCTGCATATCGCAGTTTGTTAATGAGTCTTCCTCTGATCCTGATACCACGTTCTTCTTCATATAATCCAGCTTCTCACATTATTTGCTCAGCATACAGATTGAATAAGTATGGTGAAAGGATGTAACCCTGAAGTACTCCCTTCTTGATTTTAAACCATGGAGTATCCCCTTGTTCTGTTTGAATCACAGCCTCCTGATCTGTGTACAGGTTCCTCATGAGTACAATCAAGTGTTCTGGAATTCCTGTTCTTCTCAGTTATCCATGGGTTGCTATGATCCATACAACTGAATGCTTTTGTATAGTCAATAAAACATAAGTAAACATCTTTCTGGTATTCTTTGCTTTCAGCTAAGATCCCTCTGACATCAGCAATGATAACCCCTGTTCCATGTCCTCTTCTGAATCCAGCTTACATTTCTGGAAGTTCCAGTCACCAGTGATAATCAACACATCTTGATTGCTTGTTCAGTGAATTTCAGACTGCAGAAGTTGGTAGAAATCTTCAATTTCCTCATCTTTTGCTTTGGTGGTTGGTGCATAGATTTGAATAATAGTAGTATTATCCGGTCTTCCTTGTAGGTGTATGGATATTATCTGATCACTGACAGCATTGTACTTCAGGACAGATCTTGAAACAGTGTTTGTGACGATGAATGGCACACCATTCCTCTTCAATTTGTCATTCCTGGCATAGTAGTTTATATGGTTGTCTGATTTAAAATGACCAAACCTGGTCCATTTCAGCTCACTAATGCCTAAGATATTGATCTTTATGCATTCCATTTCATTTTTGACAACTTCTAGTTTTCCTATATTCACACTTTGTACATTCCATGTTCTGATTATTAATGGATGTTTGCATCTGTTTTTACTCATTTTGGGTTGTACCACATCAGCTAATGGAGGACCCCTAAGCTTTATTCTATCCATATCATTAAGGTTGTCTCCACTCTGAGTAGTCAGCAATTCCCTGTCAAATTTTGAGTGCCTTCTAACCTGATCGGCTCATCTTCTGGCACTATATCGGACAATATTTCAGGGCTATTCATAAAGTTTTCCACTAATATATCTGACAGTGTTTCACTACTATTCATAAGATTTTCACTGGCCAATTGTTTGAGAAGTGGAGGGCCTCTTCCTTCTTCTGAGTCTGTCTTAGCCCAGAAGCTCTGCTGAAACCTACCCACCATGAGTAACCCTGCTGGCAGTTTGCAACACTGGCAGCATAGCCTCCAGCCTCACAGTACCACATAAGCCACCACAGGATGACAAACTAACAGACAAGTTCGTGTCCCTTAGTTGTTCCTAACTGCTCTGCGCCTGCCTATCCTGGGCCTAACCTTAAAGCTGCCACCAGTGAAGCAGCCCCCGAGCCACATGCTCACCTACTTCGGGCACCTGGCCATAAAATAAAAGAGAGGAGGTAAGGTGATTACACGAGTAACAATTAGACTGGTGTTTGGCCAGATGACTGGAAACCATAGCCTAGTTGAGTTGACTCATATAATTAACCATCACACTTTTCTAATAGTTATCATTGGAAATGCTCAATTTCCATTCACTGCAGTATCTCATTTTATAAATTATCTTTTTTGGGTACCTCACAGCATCCAGCATCCACCATTGAGTACTCTTGATTGATTAAAAGAGGGTTCTCTTCTTCAGCTGGTGGCCGTTCTGGGTCTAAAACTTTTCAGCACAATTGGGAGTTGATGGAGATGCTTCATCACATGCTGTCAATCAAATAATACTGTATGTAACTATTCTGGGTAGTTACATGGAGTGGGGAGGGTGGGGAGATTTTTACACAGTTAGCTCGATTTTTGGAAAAATGTTAACTGATCAAGTAACTGAGATTTTTCCATAATGCTGATAACTGAAAATGAGCTTAAACATCACATGAGAGGAAGAAGTTCACCTGAGTTTAATTTTCTGTGGTTCTCACTACTTATCCTAGAGTTGGTTTTACATTTACAAAGTCTTTGGCAGTGAACTAATTGTAGCATGCATTTGGGTCATAAACCTTGCATAAAATTTTGAAGAGTAGTTTTTTTCAGGAGCATAATTTAACATTTTAGAACTATATGTGTATATGTATGTGTGTATACGTATGTGTGT
>NW_006921901.1:2113848-2132214 GCF_000298275.1 Orycteropus afer afer | reverse complement strand
TGCCTTAGGCACTATGCTACCAGAGTGACTCTATACCACATAAATTATCAGACCTTGGAAAATGCAAATGTTGGGCCAATTACTTTCATTATCTTAACATCTAAATCAGATGAGAGTAAGATGATTGCAATTTTCACAGAGTGATCAATCATTTAAAAAATTTTAAATAGTTCATTAGGTATCTTAATAGAGAAAAGGCCTTTGATAGCTGCTATCAAAGAATAAAAATATCTGAGGCATCACCAGATGGAAATGAGCTATTTATTAAACCTGATTCTCTTTGCTACTGCTACTGGCTTCATTTTTCCACTGAGAGAATAGAGTTGTCTTTTGCATCTTGGTCCCTAGGTGGCACAAATGGTTTATCTTGACTGCTGTCCTAGGTTGGCAGTTTGAATCCACGCAGCAGTACTTTGAGAGAAAGGGCTGATGATCTGCTTTCCTTAAGATGACAACAAAGAAAACCCCCCAGAGCAGCTCTACAGCTGCACTCGTGCATCAACATTGACTCAGTAGCAAAGGGTTTGGTTTAGGTTTTATGTCTTGTTTCTGGCTGCAGCAAAATTATATTTATGATTAAAAAAACCAGAAAACCAAACTCACTGCCATTGAGTCGGTTCTGACTTATAGTGACCTGCATTGGGTTTCTGAGGCTGTACATTTTTATGGAAATAGATCACCCCATCTTCCTTTCATGGAGTTACTGGTGGGTTTGAACCACTGACCACTGATCTACTGGTTAGCAGTCAAATGTGTTATCCACTTTTCTGGTTACTAGTGCCGCTCTGACAAGAAATATAGCACAAATGGGATGGCCTTAACAAACAGGAGTTTATTCTTACAATTTGGAGGTTTTAAGTCCAAGTTCAAATTGCCAGGCTCTAGGGCCTGGGTGAAAGCCCCTCAACCTTGGGGTCCAGCTCTGCCTCCTGCTGCCAGCCCACTGAAGCTAGAGGCATTTATTCACTCAGACAGCTGTTGGCTGCTGAGGCGGAGAAGGCCCAATGTTGACAAGTAAAAAGGCACAGTCCCAATGTTACCAATCCACACAACAGGCCATTAACTTAAGTCCACTGTAGTCCCAAGGTCGGCAGAGCATAGCAGGCTGCTGAGCAACGACATGGCTACATGCAGGGTCCAAGCGTGCTAAAGGCTAGAGACCATTCTCAATGCTTCTCTTCTCCTTATATACAGGAAGCAGTCCACATCCCAAAGGCAGCTTCTCAGCTGCTTGTGGTAGATCCCACCGTGGAGTTGATTGCCAGTCTCCTCATGGGGATTAACTACCACCAGTTGCCCAGCCACTCAACCAGGCCCAGCCAAGTTGACACACAACATAAGCACCACATCCACTTTGCCAGCAGAGTTCCTTTTGTTATTTATGATAGAGTGTTTTAAATGTGCCAGGGTCCTGGTTTGAAAAAAAAATGTTCTCTTGTCTTTACTGCCTTGAAGAGATCTTGGACATTGGATTCTTGAATCTAAAGTTCACTAAAAAGAAATTTGGATTTGTTAATAAGGAAGATTCTTCTGGAAACCTAATCCCACATATCTCAACCCCAAATTCCTCATCTTGATAATAGACTTACATGCTTCCTAGAAGCTGAAGCCCTTATCTGCATTTTCATAATTAAATTATATGGATTTAGGGAACTGGAAAAAAAAAAAACCCAGTATTTTCTGAGGAGTACAGTTCTTATGTGAAATTTCAGCAGTCACCTTTCCTTTAGAGAGCAGAAAAAAGAGCCTTGGAACAAAGCCAAAAAATAATCTCTTCATCAGTTATAGTTAATACAAACATTAATAAGGCACATTACATGTGAGGAGAATTCTATGAACTAACTTCTTTGTAGGAGCTCTGGTGGCGTAGTGCCTAAGGCACTTGACTGCTAACCAGAAGGCTGGCGGTTCAAACCCACCAGCCACTCCTTGGAAGGAAGGTGGGGCAATCCTACTTCCGTAGTGATACCGCCTCGGAAACTCCAGGAGGGGTCGCTATGAGTCGGGGCTGACTCGACGGCACATAACAACAACAACAACAACAACAACAACAACAACTTCTTTGTAATCAGAATGCACCTGTAGGTTCAGTTAGAGCTTTATGAGTATGTGAAAGTATTTGGTAGCCTCTTCAGGAAGTGAAACAAGAGGAATTACTGGGAGAAATGGGAAATTTTTCAGAAAGGAAGAAATTAGGTCTAAATTATCTTCTTTGAAGAATGCAGAGATTTGCATAGGGAGATAGCTCAGGGGGCAGGAACGCATAGGAAAGAAGGACACAGGGAAGAGGTAACTACAGGGAGAAAGTGGGAAGAGAGCTGTTACATTGTGGGGATTGCACTCAATGTCATGGAACAAAATGTGTATGAACTTCTGTATGGAAAATGAATTTGCCTGTAAAGTCTCACCCAAATCACAATAAAAATTTAAAATTTAAAGGAAAAATGCAGAGAAGAGTAAATGAAGATAATGCTTAAAAGCTTCCAATTGTGTTAAAACTGAGAAAGTAGTCTAAACAGTGTCCTTATCTCTTGATTTGAGGTTAAACCAGTTGCTGTCCAGTTGATCTGACTCATGGTGATCCCATGTGTAGAGTAGAACAGTGCTCTGTAGGGTTTTCAATGGCTGAATTTCTTTTTTTTAAAATTGTGATCTGGGTGAAAGTTTACATAGTAAATTGGCTTTCCATTCAACAATCCATACACGTTCTGTTTTGTGACATTTACTACAATCCCCACGTTGTAAAAGCATTCTTCCCACTTCCCACCTACAGTCTCCTGATATTACTGTTCACTTCATAGTCCTGTTTGTCATTTGGTTGCCACTTGAGTCACAGGGGTTAAGTTCAGTTCCTAGCTTGAGAGGTGTCTAAGGGCCATAGTCTTGGGGTTCTACCAGTCTTTATCAAACCAGTAAGCCTGATCATTTTCAGGATTTTGAGTTTTGTTCCACATTTCCCCCTGCTCTATCTGGGACCTTTTATTGTGATCCTTTTCAGAGCAGTGAGTAGTGATGGCCAGGCACAATCTAGTTCTTCTGGTCTCAAAGCCGTGGTGGCGGGTTCACGTGCTTCATTAGTCCTTTGGACTATTTACTGTGTCTTTGATTTTCTTCACTCTTCTTTGCTCTGGATGGGGAGAGACAAATAGTTGCAGTTTAGATGTCTGCTGATAGCTTTTAAAGCCGCAGTCCCTTGAGCCCATCCTTGCAACCACTGTGCCAATCCACCCTGTTGAGTCTTTCCCTTTTTCACCCATGCTCTACTTTACCAAGCATGATGCCTTTTCTAGGTATTGGTCCCTTCATAAGGTTTTCAGTGGCCACATTTTTTTTTTTTTTCCCAGAAGTGGACCTGGCCACATCCTTCTTCCTAGTCTGTCTTAGTCTGGAAGCTCTGCTGAAATTTGAAATACTGATGGCATAGCTTCCAGCATCACAGCTACATATAAACTACCACAGTACAACAAATGGACAGAGAAGTGGTGAGATATGAGGCTACTTGATGCTAATAAAGATGAACTACTTAATCATATGTCATTGGTCCACTGTATTAAGAATCTGGAATACTTGGAGACTCTCAAATTTTATTGAGTTAACTTAATCTGGATCAGAGGAAGAATGCACTTAATTTCTGCATTTCAGAAAATAGAGCAATTTGGTAATATTTCCCCATATACAGTCAAGCCTTATAAAAGGATGCTGAAACATTAAAGCTAAGCTTAGTGATCAAGTCAAGTTGGAGTCAGTGAATTTGTTCATTACATTTCAGCATTTGAGAATTAATATCCACAGGTTCTGCTTTTCCAATTTGCGAGAGTACCTTTCTATTGGACAGATTCTTTCACAAAACCTGACACAAAATATAGCTATCTGGTCAATGTTGTTGTTGGTCAGTAAGGGGTTCCAATTCAATTCAGGTGAAGACTCTTCAAAATGAACTTTATAAACATATCTGAGGAAGGAATAACTGAGGAGTGCTCCTGGTTAAGGTGTTCTGATTTACAACTTCTATCTCTAAATTTTCCAGCAGGGCTGAAATCTTTTTGAAATATTGGTATTTGAATTTCAAGTTGCTCTTACCTGAAGGCTGGTAGTTCAAACCCACCAGCCACTCCTTGGAAGGAAGGTTGGGCAATCTACTTCCATAGTGATGCCGCCTCGGAAACCCAAGGAGGGGTCACTATGAGGCAGGTCCGACTTGACGGCACATAACAACAACAAACAACTTCTTGAAAGAGGACAGCAACTGTTTGGAACTCCGTAGTGATACGACTTTGGAAACCCAAGGAGGGGTCGCTGTGAGTTGAAATTGACTTGATGGCAGTGAGTTTGGTTTGGTTTTTTTTGGAAAGGACTCTGGAAATGAATTATGAAACAGATGTAAGACTGAATTTTTCTAAGAGAAGAGGGTTGTTCCTACACTGTAAAATTAATTTGTCTAGATAAGAATTAAAGGAGCCCTGGTGGCACAATGATTAAGCACGTGGTTCCTAACTGAAAAGGTTGATGGTTCAAACCCACCCAGGAGCTCCAAGGGAGAAAAATCTGGCCATTTGCTTTTGTAAAGATTGTTGTTGTTAGGTGTCATTGATTCGGCTCTGACTCATAGTGACCCTGTGTACAACAGAATGAAACGCTGCCCAGTCATGCACCAGCCTCACAATCCTTGCTATACTTGAAACCATTGTAGCCACTGTGTCAATCCATCTCGTTGAGGGTCTTCCCCTTTTCCACTGACCCTCCACTTTACCAGGCATGATATCCTTCTCCAGGGAATGGTTCCTTCTGACCACATGACCAAAATAGGTGAGACAAAGTCTGGCCATTCTCACTTCCAAGGAGCATTCTGGCTGCACTTCTTCCAAGATGGATTTGTTCATTCTTCTGGCCGTCCATGGTACTTTCAGTATTCTTTGCCAACACAATTCAAAGACATCAGCTCTTCTTTGGACTTCCTTATTCATTGTCTAGCTTTCACATGCATATGAGGCCATTGAAAAAACCATTGCTTGGGTTTGGCACATCTTAGACTTCAAAGTGACATCTTTGCTTCTTAACCCTTTAAAGAGCTCTTTTGCAGCAGAATTATTTGCCCAGTGCAATATGACATCTGATTTTCTTGACTGCTGCTTACATTGGTGTTAATTGTGAATCTAAATAAAACAACAATGTAATCCCATAACGATTACAGCCTAGGAAACCCTTGGGGTCTCTGAGTCAAAAATCAACTTGAGAGTCCCCAACAACAACAGATAAGAATTATTTGAATTTCTATCAGTTATCTACTCCTAAAAGTGTTGTAAAATAGTCCAAAGGCAATGAAAGCTGCAGAGCTCTCAAAATTCTCAAACTCACTGCTGTCAATTCCAACTCATAGTGACCCCTCCCTCTGGGTTTCTGAAGCAGTATCTCTATGGAAGTAGATTGCTCAGTCTCTTGTTGTTGTTCTGTGCCGTTGAGTCAGATCTGACTCATAGTGACCCCTCCTTGGGTTTCTGAGGCAGTATCACTACAGAAGTAGATTGCTCCATCTTCCTTCTGAGGAGTGGCTGGTGGGTTTGAACCATCAGCCTTCTGGTTAGCAGTCAAGTGCCTTAGCCACTATGCTACCAGAGCACCCATGCTCAGTCTGTAGTAGAATCATAGTGTCCAGAAGCTCCATTGAAAGGTTATCCAGTCATCTCTTTTCCTTATTCCTAAGTCTCACATTTTTTCCTACACACTAAAGTAAGAATACTTTATTGCCTTTAGTTATTTGTAGGAATTTGTATTGTGAGAGAATAGCTTGTTAAACTAAAAAAACTGAATGGTGGACTTTTGGTTAAGTGGGAATGCATCTATCAGGGAAAGCCAATTACTGTAACAAACAGCTCCAAATTCTCAGTGGCTTAACTCAGGATTTATTTCTTGCTCTCTTCATAATCCCAATTGTCCTTCAAGGTCCCAAGCCCCCCTTCTACCTAGTATCACCACCATCTTCTAGGGCCTCAGCAGTTTTACTAGGTTCTCTGCATCTAGCCAGTAGACAGGGAAGAGAGTGAACTTAGGGAAGTCTGCTCAGAAACCCTCAGCCTGGATTGGACTCATGTCCCTTCCACTCACATTCTATTAGTGAGAACTGGTCACATGGCTTTACCTGGATGGAAGGGGTGCCGGTGGTGGTGATGGTGGTAAATGTATCTGAGCCATGCTCAGGAGGAAACAAAATGCCAATTTGCTGAGCATTAGCATTTTTAGGGGTATTTCCTCTATGAAGCAAACCCCTGAAAACCGGAGGAAAATTCTGTTTTCTAGTTATAAATTATTAGTGGATCTGGAGTGATGAGCAGAACACAATGCCTGCTCTCCAGAAGCTTATGAGTCATGGGAAAGAAAAATCTATAATGGGAGGTAGGATGTGATACATGCTGTGAATAATAATAATAATAATAATAATAATAATAATAATAATAAGCCCTTGAAGTATCAAAGAGTGAAATAGTAATTTCAGCCAAGGGGAACCACATAATGCATTAGAGACAAGATGCAGCATGGCAGTTAAGAGTCTAGAAGTTTTGAATTTTTTTTTTTTTTTTTTGAGTCTGGAAGTTTTGAATTCAAATCATAGTTTTATTACTATTGACCTTGGACAAATTTTTAACTTCTTTGAGCCTCAATTTCCTTGGCTTAAAAAGGGAAAAATAACTCATTTCTTAGAGTTGTTGTAACATTACATGAGTAGGTATATACAGAGTGAGTATATAGCTGCTCAGTGAGTGATAGCTAAGTTAAGGAAAGCAGAAGTTCACTTACACAGACCTTAAAGGTTAGGTAAATTGCAACAAGCAGAAAAAGGTGGAAGGATATGGTAAGAAAGGGGCAGGGCAAGCTGCTGGGGTTCTGGTTCCTTTACCTCCTACTCCAGCCAGGAATTTTATGCACTGGGGGTTCTGTGTAAGACTGTACTTCAGAAAAAGGAATCCACTACCAAAAATAAATTTGAAAATCTAGAGCATTCTTGGGAATGTAATAGTTAAACTCTACAGGTTTGGCAAGAATTCTCAGCAACCTTTGCTCATTCATGCTTTCTTTTCAAGATGACTCAGTGATTGTCTATACAACATTCAATTGACCATATAGTTTAACAGGTTTAGTGTGAGGAGATTTGAAATATCTTAGAGATGACACAAATAATTGATTTGAGTTTTTCAATTTTCAGTATTACTCCACCAAGCTATTGGTAAGGTGCAAAAGTGGCAAGGAGGTGGCATCTTCTGACCTCCTCTAACCCCAAAAGAGGAAGACAGAATCACCATGTGGTAGTTATGTGTGTGTGTGTCAACTTGTCTGGGCCTGGTTGAGTGGCTGGGCAGCTGGTTGTAGTTATTCCCCATGATGAGACTGGCAATGAACTCCATCATGGGATCTACCACAAGCAGCTGAATAGCTGCCTTTGGGATATGGTCTGCTTCCTGTATATAAGGAGAGGCCTTGGGAACGGTCTCTAGCATATGGCATGCTTGGACTCTGTGTGTAGCCGTGTCATTCAGCAGCCTGCCATGCTCTGCTGACCTGGGGACTTAAAATGGACTTGAATGGCTTGCTGTGTGGTTTGGTCACATCAGGACTGTACCTTTTTACTTGTCAACTTTGGGCTTGGCAGCCTCAGCAGCCAGAAGCTGCCTGAGTGAAGAAAACCCTCTAGCTTCAGTGGGCCGGGAGCTGGAGGCAGAGCTGAAGCCCAAGGCTGAGGGGCTTTCACCTAGCCCCTGGAGCCTGGCACTTTGAACTTGGACTTAAAGCCTCCTGAACTATAAGAGAATAAATTACTGTTTGTTCAATAATCCCATTTGTGGTATATTCCTGTCAGAGCGGCACTGGGTAACCAGAACACACCATCAGCAGCCCAAGGCTATGAGGCTAGACATGCCGCCGCCCTCTAGCCCTCTTATTGACCTTGACACCAACTGTTCTTCCCATGGCACCCACCACCTCTGCTGCTTCCATAATTCACTGCAATAGACACACAGAACTCACAGATAATGGGGTTTATTAGGGAAGCAACAGGCTACAATTCAAGTTCAAGAACACACTTAATCTCTCATAGCCAGCTGTCTCACTCAGCAGCCAGTAGTTTCTCTGTCTCTCTCAGTAGCATGTCTCTCTCCCAGCAGTGCGTGTCTTGTATGTCTCTCAGTTGGTAGTAAGAGATTCCCTCCTCCTGTCTCTAGGAGGGCTCCTTCTTGAGCCTGGCAGAGTGGCCAAAACCAACCAATCCCAACATCAGAATTCTGTACCCTTGAGAGAGAGTGAACTTCTCAGAAGATTGCTTCCTGCTGCTCCAACAGAAATAAACCAGATAGATAACTTTAACAATCAGCTACTCATAGCAAAGGGAGAGTTACAAAGACTATGGCTAGAAAAGCCATGCCATGTGATTTACTACACTGCAAAAGGCTTCTTCTATGGTTTTTTTTTTTTTTTTCCATATTTTTGCTTCTAAATCCTTTTTTTTAAAAAAATTTTTTATGAGTTAATTATGTATTTAAAATTTCAGAAAATGTAGAATAATTACAGAATACTGTTAGGAAAGAAAGAAAAAATGACAGCATGACTACCTTAGAGACATTTAGCATGAAGGCAGAACATTGGTATGAACTTAAAAATTGAGAGTGTTTTATACTACTTGGCAGCCTCATAAAAGTTTATATCCACCTTCTCTGCACCAACCAAAAACCAAACCCACTGCTATCAAGTTGATTCCAACTCATAGTGACCCTATAAGACAGAGTAGAACTACCCCATAGGGTTTCCAAGGCAATAATCTTTACGGAAGCAGACTGCCTCATCTATCTCCCATAGAGCATATGGCAGATATGAACTGCTGACCTTTTGGTTTAACCACTGTGCCGTCAGGGTTCTTTAACCTGTTGCCATCAAGTTGATTCCAACTCGTAAAGTAGAACTGCCTCATAGAATTTCCAAAATTGTAAATTTTTCTTTTTTAATTTTTAATTTTGATTTGTGTGAAAGTTTACAGAGGAAATTGGTTTTCCATTCAATAATTCATACACATTTTATTTTGCAATATTGATTGCAATCCCTACAATGCAACAGGACTTTTCTCCTTCCTCCCTGTGCTTACCATTTCTATTAGTTTTTCTTTCCTATCCCTTTATGCCTTCTGAGCTTTATCCCTGGGCAAATGCTGCTGATCTGTATGGTTGAGTTTTCTAAGGAGTTTATACATTCTTGATGTTATTGTTCACCTTATAGGCCTATTCATTTTTGGCTGAAAGTTGAGCCATGGGGGTGAATTCAGTTCCAGGCTTGAAGGGTGTTCAAGGGCCATAGTCTTGGGGGTTCCACCCTCTGAGACTACTAATAGAAATTAATACTCTCTATCTGACTACTAGGAGCTCTGGTGGCATAGTGCCTAAGGCATTTGACTGCTAACCAGAAGGCTGGCAGTTCAAACCCGCCAGCCACTCTTTGGAAGGAAGGTTGGGCAATCTACTTCTGTAGTGATACTGCCTCAGAAACCCAACAAGGGGTCACTATGAGTTGGATCTGACTCGACGGCAGTGGGTGGGTGGTGGTGGTGGGTATCTGACTACTGAGAACTCTGGTGGCGTAGTGCCTAAGGCACTTGATTGCTAACCAGAAGGCTGGCATATCAGACCCACCAGCCACTCCTCAGAAGGAAGACTGGGCAATCTACTTCCGTAGAGAAGTAACCACCTCAGAAACCCAAGGAGGGGTTGCTGTGAGTCGGAGTCGACTTGACGCCAGTGAGTTTTTTGGATCTGACTACTCATTCTGGTCTTTTTATTATTTTGAGTTTTGTTCTACATTTTCCTTCCTCTCTATCCAGGACCTTCTATTATGATCCCTTTTAGAGAGGTCAGCAGTGATAGCTAGTCTAAGGTTGTGGAGACTGGGGTTCACGTGGTCCATTAGTCCTTTGGACTAATTGTTCCCCTGCATCTTTGACTTTCTTCACTCTTTTTTTGCTGTGGATTGGGAGAGACTAGTAGTCACATCTTGGATGGCTGCTCATAAGCTTTTAAGATCTAGTTACTACTTATCAGAGTAGGAAGTAGAACATTATCTTTGTGGATGATATCACACCAATTGACCTTGATGTCCCCCAAGACTATGATCCTGAGCCCCCATGCCCATTGACTCATTCCCTCAAGGTGTTTGGTTATGGCTAGAAGTTTTCATAACTTTGCCCCTTGTGTTGTTGTTTTTGTTAGGTGCCTTTCAGTTGGCTCTGACTCATAGTGACCCTATGTACAACAGAACAAAACACTGCCCGGTCCATGCCAGCCTCACAATCCTTGTTATACCTGAGCCCATCATTGCAGCCACTGTACCAATCTTGTTGAGAGCCTTACCCTTTTTTCTTGACCCTCCATTTTACCAAGCATGATATCCTTCTCCAGGGAATGGTCCCTTCTGACAACATGACCAAAGTAGGTCAGATGAAGTCTGACCATTCTCACTTCCAAGGAGTATTCTGGCTGCACTTCTTCCAGGACAGCTTTGTTAGTTCTTCTGGCAGTCCATGCTACTTTCAGTATTCTTCACGAACACCATAACTCAAAGCATCAACTCTTCCTTATTCATTGTCCAGCTTTCACATGCATATAAGATGATTTAAAATACCATGGGTTGGATTAGGTGCATCTTAGTCTTCAAAGAGACATCTTTGCTCTTCAGCACTTTAAAGAGGTCTTTTGCAGCAGAATTGTCCAGTGCATTACGTCGTCTGATTTCTTGACTATTGCTTCCATTAGTGTTGACTGTGGAACCAAGTAATAAGAAATCTTTGACAACTTCAATTTTTCCTCCATTTATTGTGATGCTGATATTGGTCCAGTTTTGAGGATTTTAATTTTATTTATGTTGAGGTATAATCCATACTGCAGACTGTAGTCTTTAATCTTCATCAGTAAGTGTTCCAAGTCATCTTCACTTTCAGCAAGCAAATTTTTGTCATCTGCATATTGCGGATTGTTGATGAATCTTCCTCCAATTCTGATACCACGTTCTTCTTCACACAGTCCGGCTTCTCAGATTATTTGCTTAGCATACAGATTTAATAAGTACGGTGAAAGGCTACAACCCTGATGCACTCCCTTCCTGATTTTAAACCATGGAGTATCCCCTTGTTCTATTCAAATGACAGCGTCCTAGTCTATGTACAGTTTCCTCATGAACACAGTTAAGGGTTCTGGAATTCCCATTCTTCTCAATGTTATCCATCATTTGTTATGATGCACACAATCTAATGCTTCTGCATAATCAACAAAATACAAGTAAATATCTTTCTGGTATTCTTTGCTTTAAGCCAAGATCCATCTGACATCAGCAATGATATACCTCATTCCATGTCCTCTTCTGAATCCCGCTTGCATTTCTGGAAGTTCTCTGTCAATGTGCTGCTGCAACTGTTTTTGAATTATCTTCAGCAGGATTTTATTTGCATTTGATATTAATGATACTGTTCGATAATTTCCACATTCTGTGGGATCACCTTTTTTTGGAATGGGTACAAATATGCATCTCTTCCAGTTAGTTGGCCAGGTAGCTGTCTTCCAAATTTCTTGGCATAGGTGAGTGAGTGCTTCTAATGCAGCATCCTTTGTTGAAATATCTCAATGGGTGTTCCGTTAATTCCTGGAGGCTTATTATTATTATTATTATTATTATTATTTTGTCAATTCCTTTAGTGCAGCTTAGACTTCTTCCTTCAGTAATATTCGTTCTTGATCATATTCCACCTCCTGAAATGGATGAACATTGACTAATTCTTTTTGATATAGTGACTCTGTATATTCCTTCCATCTTCCTGCATCATTCAATATTTGCCCATAGAATCTTTCAATATTGCACTGTTGTTGTTGTTGTTGTTATGTGCTGTCGAGTCAGACCTGACTCATAGCGACCCCTTCTTGGGTTTCCGAGGCAGTATCACTACGGAAGTAGATTGCCCCATCTTCCTTCCGAGGAGTGGCTGGTGGGTTTGAACTGCCAGCCTTCTGGTTAGCAGTCAAGTGCTTTAGGCACTATGCTACCAGAGCTCCTAATATTGCACTAGAGGCTTCAATTTCTTCAGCTTGAGAAATACCAAGTTTGTTCTTCCCTTTTGGTTTTTGAACTCCAAGTCTTTGCACATTTCATTATAATAATTGACTTTGTCTTCTTGATCTGCTCTTTGAAATCTTCTGTTCAGCTCTTTTATGTTGCCATTTCTTCCATTTGCTCTAGCTACTCTCCATTTAAGAGCAAGTTTCAGAGTCTCTTTTGATATCCGTTTTGGTCTTTTCTTCCTTTCCTGTCTTTTAAATGACCCTTTGCTTTCTTCATGGATGATGTTCTCTATGTCATCCCACAATTCCTCTGGTTTTCAGTCATTGGTGTTTAGTGTGTCCAATCTGTTCTTTAGATAATCTCTAAATTTAGGAGCGATATAATCAAGGCCACATTTTGGCTCTCATGGGCTTGTTTTAATTGTCTTCAGCTTCAACTGAACTTGTATATGAGCAGTTGATGATCTGTCTTGCAGTCAACTCCTGGCTTTGTTTTGGCTAAAGATATTGAACTTCTCCTTTGCCTCTTTCCACAGATGTAGTTGATCTAATTCCTGTGTACACCATCTGGCAAAGTCCATGTATACAGCCATT
This sequence comes from Orycteropus afer afer, assembly GCF_000298275.1. Lineage (NCBI taxonomy): Eukaryota > Metazoa > Chordata > Mammalia > Tubulidentata > Orycteropodidae > Orycteropus > Orycteropus afer. Next base: position 2,119,543 of record NW_006921901.1, on the reverse strand, counting down.
GCCCCTTCTATGCTCTACTGTATTCATAGACATATTTGCAGTACATATAGATACATATATAGAAATATCCTCTGACAAACCTATATATATTTATGAGTGTAGTCTCATTCACTTCCCCACCCCTGTTCAGCTTGTGTGTGTACATATTCACTCAGATTATTGTTACTATTATTGCAGGATTGTGTATGTAATAGTATTTACCTTTGTTGCCTTTAACTGTCGTGCTCTTCTCAGTGTCTTCTTTTGCCTTGATCATTTTGTGCTGACCTCTCCCTTATTTTATATTGCTTTTCCCTTTCTCACAGTTAATATGATCTACCCTCTAGTTAGTGCTTCACCCTCCCTGTCCCACCTCTGGTAACCTTCAAAGAATGTTTCTTTCTGCGTGTAAACTTTTTGTTGACTTTTTACAGTAGTGGTCTCATACAATATTAGTCCTTTTGCCATTAACTTATTTCACTCAACATAATGTCCTTTAGGTTCATCCATGTTATGAGGTGTTTGGCAGACTCTCCTCATTGTTCTTTAACATTGTGTAATATTCCATTATGTATGTTGTTGTTGTTGTTGTTGTGTGCTGTCGAGTCGGCCCCGACTCATAGCGACCCCTCCTTGGGTTTCCGAGGCAGTATCACTATGGAAGTAGGATTGCCCAACCTTCCTTCCGAGGAGTGGCTGGTGGGTTTGAACCGTCAGCCTTCTGGTTAGCAGTCAAGTGCTTTAGCCACTATGCTACCAGAGCTCCTTCCATTATGTATATGTACCATATTTGTTTATCTATTCATCTGTTGATAAAAAAAAAAGCTTAAATTGTTTCTGTATATTTGCTATTGTGCTATTGTGAATAATACTATGATGAACATGAGTATGCATATATCTGTTTGTGTCACAGATCTTATTTCTCTAGGATACTAATAGAGGATTGCTGGATCAAATGATATTTCTATTTCCAGCTTTTTAAGGGAAGTACCATACCATTTTCCACAGTGGCTGCACCATTTTACAGTCCCACCAGGGACCTTTGCCAGCATTTTTTATTTTCTGTTTTTTTGAACTTCACTATGAATACTTGGGTGAGATGATACCTCATATTTGTTTTGATCTGCATGTCTTCAGTGGCTAGTGATTGTGAGCATTTCCTCATGTGTTTGTTAGCTGCCTGAGTGTCTTCTTTGGTGAAGTGTCTGTTCATGTCCTCTGCCCATTATTCAATTGGATTGCTTGTCTTTTCGTTGTTGAAGTATTGAAGTTTTTCTATAAATTTTAGAGATCAGTCCCTTGTCCAATATGTTGTTGCCAGTTTTTTCCCCCTGTCTGTAGTTTTTCTTTCTACACTTTTGGAAAAGTCTTTTCATGTGCAGAAGTGTATGTAATTTTTAGGAAGTCCCAAACATCTAATTTGTTTTCTGCTGTTTGTGCATTTTTAGTTATGTTTGCTAGTGTATTATGTTGTGGATTAGGGCCCCTAAGTTTGCCCATATTTTTTCTTTCATGATCCTTGTAGTTTTAGGCTTTGCACTTTCCACTACTGACAGGGGGAAAAAATTGGCAACAACATATTGGACAAGGGACTGATCTCTAAAATTTTATCAGTCTTGAGTTAGTTTTTGTATATGGTGAGAGACATGGATCCTGTTTCAATTTTCTATAGTTGGGTATTTAGTTTTGCTAGCACCATTTGTTAAAGAGACTCTTTTCCACATTTAATAGGTTTTGGCCCTTTGTCAAAGATCACCTATTTGTAGGTGGATGGATCTATTTCTGGATTCTCAATTCTATTCCACTTGTCTTTCTGTCTGTCATTGTACCAATCCCAGGTTGTTTTAACTACCATGGCTGTATAGTACGTTTTGAGATCGGGAAGTGTGAGGCCTCCTGCTTTGTTCTTTCTTGGTAGTGCTTTGCTTGTCTGAGTTCTCTTTATTTACCATATGAAGTTGTTGATTAGTTTTTCCATTTATTTAAAGAATGATGATGGAATCTGGATCAACATTGCATTATATCTGTATGTGGCTTGGGTAGTAAGGGCAGTGCTTCTTGAACATTAATGTGCATAGCAATTACCTGGGAATCCTTCTAAATCCAGGTTCTGATTCAAGGGCGAGGCCTGAAATTCTACGTTTGTAACAAAGCTCAAGTAATGCCATTGCTGCTGGTCTGTGGGGCACCCTTTTAGAAGCCAGGGGCCAAAGGACATACTTTTTATCTGAGGCTTTATGGAAATCTCACTTGGGAGATTAAAGTGGTCTGGAAGATCTTTTCAAAAAGGAGTTAGAATTTTATAGTATTTACTTTTAATAAAATTACACACCTCCCCAACTACAAGCAGAATTGGAATCTTTTTAGAGCTTTAGAGTAGCTAGTTTTATTTTATTTAACTCCATTTTACTTTTAAAGATTGTGATAAGGTCATTTCCTTTCTTTCTACCTTAGCATCTTCCACAGTAAAATGGCTTGCTTGTTACCTACTGCAGAAGTCTATTGAGGATGACCTGTGTCATTAACTAGTATGCTTAGCTTACTGACAAATCTTATAGGCTACTCAGCTAGATCATTTCCATGGTTATTATTTTTATTATCAGTAGTATAGAATTTTTGAACTTGTCTGTGGCTTGTTAGAATGTAGTACCAAGGAAGCCAGCCCTCAGTTTGCTTCAGGTAAGAATAGTGGGCTGACACTTAGAAAAGAGCCACACAATGTGCATTTTATCATGTGACTTCATAGTCACAGAAGGATCAGATGGCAAATTCAGCCTTGCTTTGGGGAAGAAAAACTTCCAAGTATACATTTGCTCGAAAAGTTTGTATCAAGTACCTACCTTTTACTTAGCATTTTTATGGGCACATAAATATGTAGTTTTTAAATATGTAGTAAATTTAGCAGTAATAATTTCCTTTTCTGGGTGCTTGCTTTTACGGATATACTGCTGAGCGTTTCATACACTTCACATCATTTAGGTTTCTTAGGTAAGTATTATCCCGTTGTACAGGTAAGGACCTTGTCCTCAAGTCAGAAGGGTCTCAAAATGGCTGCCGTAGTTCAAAATAGAGGATTTGATCATCTTGCCTGGAAACATTACACTGCTTAATGATGAGGGCAATCAGCCATTGAAAGTGCTATGGAGCACATTTCTACTCTCACACGCATGGGGTAGCCATGAGTCGGAACTGGCTTGACAGCAACTGGTTACTGGTTTTACACTAGTGATGCATATCCTCTATTTAAACATTTAGTAGTACTTAAGCATTCAGCAAGGCTTCAATGAAGAGCACTATTATTGAAATATACACTCGAGTTTTCTATCTGCAAAATGAAAACAACAAGCTGAAAGAATCTTTGTTTGGAATGACACCTGAGGACTCTGGAATCTCGTCTCATTGATCTACAATCAACTCAGGAAAAGATGTATTTTCTTCCTATTTAACAGTAGGTGTCACTGTAGTCAACTAAAACTGCAAGGGAAACTCAGGCCAAGAGAATTGGGGAGAAAGGAAAGGAACACCAATAGCTGTAAAAATTAAGTGACCTCACCAGAGACACAAAAGACCTATACAAAGAAAACTATAAAACACTGCTACGAGAGACAACAAAGGCACTATGTAAATGGAAGAACCTACCTTGTTCATGGATTGGTAGACTAAATATTGTGAAAATGTAAATACTACCTAAACAATCTACACATTTAATGCAATCCCAATCCAGATTTCAACAAAATTTTTTAAGGACATGGGAAAGCTAGATTCTAATTTCATATGGAAAAGAAAGAGACCTCTGATAAGCAGAGCACTTCTCAAGAAGAAAAACAAAGTGAGAGGTCTCACACTCCCAGATCTTAAGAACTACTGTACAGCCACAGTAGTCAAAACAGCGTGGTATTGGTACAATGATAGACACATAGACAATGGAACAGAATCGAAAGCCCAAATATAGACCCAGCCATCTATGGACAACTGATCTTTGACAAAGGTCCAAAACCCATTAAATGGAGAAGAGACAGCCTCTTTAACAAATGGTGCTGGCAAAACTGGATATCCACCTGTAGAAAAATGAAACAAGACCCATACCTCACCCCATACACAAAAAACAAACTCAAGCTGGATCAAAGGCTTAAATGTAAAACCCGAAGTGATAAAATTCATCAAAGATAAAATAGGGGCAATCTGGGAGCCCTAATTTATGGCATAAATAGACTATCAAGCATAACTCAGAATGTGCAGGAGATAGAAGAGAAGCTAGATGACTGGGACCTTTTAAAAATTAAATTCTTATGTGCATCAAAAGACTTTGTCAAAAGGGTAAAAAGAAAGAGAACCTACAGATTGGGAGAAAATATTTGCCTATGACATATCTGATAAAGGACTTATGTCAAAATCTGTAGAAAACTTCAGCACCTCAACACCAAAAAGACAAATAACCCAATTCATGAATGGGCAAAAGACTTGAACAGACACTTCACCAAAGAAGATAAAGTGGCGGCCAACAAACACATGAGAAATTGCTTGTGATCATTAATCATTAGAGAGATGTAAATCAAAACAATAATGAGATATCATCTCACCCCAGCAATAATAGCAAAATTCAACAGATCAGAAATAACAAATGCTGGTGAGGTTGCGGAGAGATTGGAACTCTTGTGCACTGCTGGTGGGATTGTAAAATGGTATAACCATTGTGGTAAACAGTATGGCATTTCCTTAGAAAACTGAAAATAGAAGTACCATTTAACCAAGCAATTCCATTACTAGGAATATACCCTAAAGAGGTGAGAGATAGTGCATGAACAGACATATGTACACCTATGTTCATCGCAGCACAATTCACCATAGCAAGGAGATGGAAACAACCTAAATTCCCATCAGTGGATCAGTGGATAATCAAATTATGGTACATACACACAATGGAATACTATACTACATTAAAGAACAATGAGGGATATGTGAATCATCTCACAATGTGAATGAACCTGGAGGACATTATGCTGAGTGAAATAAGTCAATTGCAGAAGGACAAGTACTGTATGAGCTCATTACTGTAAAAAGACAAGGCTTTGCTTGGGAAAGGGATCTCACTTAGTAGTTTACTAGGATGAGGAGGGAAGAGGAGGGATTAATTTCAGGCTAGTTGGGGCCCACAGCCCACTGACGTGGGTAAGGGGAGGGATATATGGGAAGAATCTGTGACCACCATGATAACATTAAGAAATAGGAGGACAATGAATTGTGCACATAAGAGATAGACAACAGATGCTAATACCAACCAATGTGTCCACAATACTGCATTGCCATTAACACCAAACATAAGGCTACAGATAAAAACATAAACACCTGAGAGGATCAGATGGTCAATGAACAGGAGTATACTCTAGACCAAGGATAGATTCAGATGAAGCTAATCTTGCACAGACACCAGTGATACAAAATACCTGCAGTCCTTACAGAAACAATAGAAGACAGACACAGAGTAATCCCTCACAGACATCCCAACACTATGGGAGGGAGATCCAATAGCTTTACCGGCTCAAGACCATAGTACTGAGGGACACCAGACTCAATTGGCATAACAAAATATATAAAAGCCTTGTTTCACATCCTACATTGGTGAGGAGCCACTGGGGTCTTAAAAGCTTTCAAGAGGCCATCTAAGATGCAGCCAATGGTCTCCTAGTGTCAGAAGTGAAGAAGAATGCAAAAAAAA
>NW_006921901.1:2105667-2113043 GCF_000298275.1 Orycteropus afer afer | reverse complement strand
AGTATCACTACGGAAGTAGGATTGCCCAACCTTCCTTCCGAGGAGTGGCTGGTGGGTTTGAACCGCCAGCCGTCTGGTTAGCAGGCAAGTGTCTTACTTACTAGGTACCTACAATTTGTGAGGCACTCAGACCGGTGTTAATATGATGTACAATACCGACAGTCTGACTTAATGGAGTTCACTGTTTGGTGGGGAAGACAGGCAATTAAAGTGGTAATATCAAAAAAGAATTATGGTATAGACAGATTAATGCAATCATAGGAAAGCTACTAGATGAAATGACAGCAGGTGTGATTTTGTCCAGCGGTGAGGGATGACCTCTCAGATAAAATGGTGTTTAAGACGTTGCCTAGATCATACATCAATGTACAAATTACAAAGCCAGAAAATGGATCCATTCCCTACACTTAACCTTCTTGTTGTGGTGCAATTTCTCTCTTTTGTCATCAGCACCATTTGAAATGCTTGAAGAATACACTCCCTCCTAATTTGATTTAGATAATTTGAATTATCTGAAAAATTAATATGATTTATGTTAGTCATTTCCTTTCCCTTGAGTTATTGAAACTCCTTTGTGTCTTTTATATTTCAGATTCTTTGACAAGTAGTCTTGATAATCTTATTAGCAGGCAACATATTGTGTTTGTTCTTGTTAGGTGCCATCAAGTTGGTTCCAACTCCTAGCAACAGTAGGTATAATAGAAAGAAATACTGCGCCCTCCTATAATTGTTGCTCTGTTTGAAGCTATTGTTGCATCCACTATGTTAATCCATCTCATTGAGGGTCTTCCTCTTTTCCACCGGCCCTGTACTTTACCAGGCATGATGTTTTTCTCCAGGGACTAATCCTTGATAATATGTGCAAAATACATAAGACAAAGTCTTGCTATCCTCACTTCTAAGGAGCATTGTGGCTGTACTTCTTCCAAGACAGATTTGTTTGTTCTTCTGGCAGTCCATAGTATGTTCAATAGTCTTCATCAACACCACAGTTCAAGTGCATTGATTCTTCTTTGTTGTTGTTGTTGTTATGTGCCGTCGAGTCGGCCCCGACTCATAGCGACCCCTCCTTGGGTTTCCGAGGCAGTATCACTACGGAAGTAGGATTGCCCAACCTTCCTTCCGAGGAGTGGCTGGTGGGTTTGAACCGCCAGCCTTCTGGTTAGCAGTCAAGTGCTTTAGCCACTATGCTTTAGTCTTCCTTATTTATCGTCTAGCTTTTGCATTCATATGATGGAATTGAAAGTACTATGACTTGGGTCATATCCACCTTAGTCCTCAAAGTGATGTCTTTGCTTTTTAACATGTTAAAGAGGTCTTTTGTAATATACAGAAGATAAAATTGAGTGTTAGAAGCAATCTCTCTTACCCTTATTTCTCTATTCACTCTCTACCAAGGTGTTTGTTTTAGATTAAGTAAAAAGCTTCGGGTTCCATAGGGGAGTATAAAATGCAGCCTAAAACACAATTGAGAGCCAATTTGGCAACAGTAATGTGACTTAGCTGGTAGGAAAGGACTGCCCAATGAATTAGATCTTGGGCATTTTAAGCAGATAATAAAGAAATATTCATAAGAAGCATAAAGTTATTTAGTTCAGTATTTGCTGTATCTCCAGTGACTCATGAATTATATTTTGAAATGCAAAATTCAATCTATTAAGGGCTCCAGATATTAAAAATAGGATGAATAAAACCAAGTTAGAGGCTCTGGTGGTGCAGTTGTTAAAGCACTCAGGTGCAAACTGAAAGGTTGGTGGTTCGAAGCCACCCAAAAAAAGTGCCTCTTTTTTAGGAGACACAAAATTTGTTTTTATTTCAAAGACACCAGAAATGTGTTCTGATGAATCAGTAACAACTTTTCTTATCTCCTTTTTAATTAAGAATTTGCAAAAATAAGTTCTTTATTCTTACTTAACTTTGAGGTCTGCACTTACTTTTATTTAATTAGTCCTAAAAACCTTATGGGAGCTCTGGTAGCATAGTGCCTAAGGCACTTGACTGCTAACCAGAAGGCTGGTGGTTCAAACCAACCAGCCACTCCTTGGAAGGAAGATGGGGCAATCTACTTCCGTAGTGATACTGCCTTGGCAACCCAAGGAGGGGTCGCTATGAGTCGGGTCCGAGTCGACAGCATGTAACAACAACAACAACAAAAACCATATAGCCTAGTATGACTGTATCTATTGCTCTTTCCAACTATTTTCCTTGGAATAAAACAAGTAAATGTTCAAATGTACCTGGTTAAAAAACAAATTTCTAAGAGCTGGATATTTCAGAACAGTGAAAGGCATAGCTGTGTACAGTTTCTCTTAATTTACTTACATGCCCCTCTTTCATTTCCATGCTCAGGATGCTGAAGTATTTGGTTTTGTCCTAATTTATAAATGGAAACAATATAATATCATGGAAGGAACCATGGGAAAATATATTACCACTCTAGCTTTACTGCTAATGTATGTCATGATCTTGGGTAATTCTCTTATTGCTCTAGGCCTTAGTTTTCTCATTTGAAAAATAAAGCGACTTTGGATAGGATCTGATGTCAACATGTAGAAACCCCTTTAATTTTCCCATGTGTTCATCTGTGATGTATATGGGTTCATCTTCCTTTTTGGCTCAAAGGAAGAAGTGACCCACCCTCTTCCTAAGTCTTACCCTCTACTTGTGATTTGGATCCTATCAACTTCTTCCTCCTGTTTAAGGATATTGGCTTCTCAGTTATACTCTGTATTAACTACATTTTCAACTTATCCTTACCTATTTCCTTCTTCCTCTCAAGTTTTTCCTGACAGAGAAAGTGAGAGAGAGAGAGAGAGAGAGAGAATCTTGCTGCTAATTCTAGCTGCTCTCCAGTCTCTCTCTGTCCCTTGTCTTCCATTCATCCCTTAATCTATTGCTACCTCCACTCTACTGAAACCATTTTTACCATGAACTCTTAATTTCCTAATCTGGTAATCCAGTGAGAAGTTCTTTGTTGGTGCAAACAGTTAATGTGCTCAGCTGTTAACCAAAGGGTTAGTGGTTTAAGTCCACCCAGAAGTACCTTGGGAGAAAGATCTGGCAATCTACTTCTGAGAAGTCAGCCCCTGAAAGTCCTATGGAGCGCAGTTCTACTCTGACACACATAGGGTCACCATGAGTTGGAATCGACTTACCGGCAACTGGTTTAGTAATTTAGGGAACACTTTTTAGACTTCACCTTTCTTGATCTCTCTATGGTAGCCAACACTAACTACTTAGGATTCTCTCTTCCTGTGGCTTCTTGATGCCATTGTCTTCTGAGGTTCTCCTTTCATCTTTCTAAGTATTCCCATTCAATTCTACTTCAAAGCCTCTTCCTCTGCCCATCCCTTAAACATTGCTGTTGACCTGGGTTTTTTCCTTGCTCCTCTACTTTTCTCATGGCCCCAAACACTGTTATTGATCTCACTCAGTTCCACAACTTCTTCTACCACTCTCTACACTTACCAATCTATATTTCTAATCTGTCCCTCTCTGCACATTGTTCTCATATTTCTAATTTGCTTTTGTGAAATTTTAATCTACAGCTGAGATGATCAAAGTGTGATCCCATGTCCAACAGTATCAGCATCATCTGGGAACTTGTTAGAACTGCAAATTCTTGGCCCCAGTCCAGACCTACCGAATCAGGAATTCTGGCTTTAGGGCTGGCAGTCTATTTTAACAAGCCCTCCAGTTGAATGTGATGCTTGCTCAAGTTTGAAAACCAACAGCATTTTTTTTTTTTTTTAAACCTTGGTTGCATATTGTGATCTCTTGGGAAGCTTTAAAAATATTCATGCCTGAGTTCCACTCCAAGAAATTTTTATTTAATTGGTCTGGAGTAAAGTCTGAGAGTTGAGAGTTTAAAAAGCTCCCCAGGTGATTCTAATGTGCAGCCAAGGCTGAGAACCACTGATCTGGTGAGCCATTTCATATGCAACCTACTAAAAATCAAGCACCCTCTTTTCCCAATACTCAGTCTTCCTTTTAGACTGGAATGTCCCTACCTGTTTGATTGCTCTGCCTTCACAAACAAGGGCTGGGGCAGTTAGTTTAGGGTCCTGTGGGTGGGACCGAGCCAAAGCTTTGGGTAAGGAGCAGAGCATTGAGGTCCATTTCCACTGTTAAATGGTCCAAAACTTCAAAGACACAGAAGTGTGGAGAGTGAGAACTGGATTGGAAGTGCAGGGTCGCAACAGTGATGTAAGGCTGAGAAACATGATTGGGAGGCAGACTGAGGGCCCCTGAGATAAGGGAGAGGGATTCTTTTGTATTTGGCTAAGACCTGCACAGCTGACAGTTACAGAGCCAGTTGGGAACATTCATTGTCTAAGTTAAAAATCCAGAGTCATCTCTAATTTCTCTCTGTCTCACTCAGAGAGAAGTTCCATTAATTCTCTCTCCTAAGCAACTGTTGAACTCACTCTTTGCTGCTGTTCTTCCTGCCTTAGATCGCATCATCTCTTGTCCAGACTATAGCAGTAGCCTCTTAACTTGGTCTCCCTTCTTTCAGTATCTTGCATTTCTGGTTCATTCTCCACACTATCTTCAGAGGTGTTTTTCTGAAACACTAATTTGATTGTTGTTGTTGTTGTTATGTGCTGTCGAGTCGGCCCCGACTCATAGCGACCCCTCCTTGGGTTTCCGAGGCAGTATCACTATGGAAGTAGGATTGCCCAGCCTTCCTTCCGAGGAGTGGCTGGTGGGTTTGAACCGCCAGCCGTCTGGTTAGCAGGCAAGTGTCTTAGCCACTATGCTACCAGAGCTCCCACTAATTTGATTATGTCTACTAAATAGCAGCAACTTTACTGAACAAGTATTTATGATGTGACAAGGTTTTAAGTGAGGTTCTTGAGAGACAATTAGTTTAAATAAGACAGCATATTGTTGTTGTTGGGTGCCGTTGAGCCAGTTCTAACTTATAGTAGCCTCATGTGATAGAGTTGTTGTTGTTGTTATGTGCTATTGAGTCTGACCCGACTCATAGTGACCCCTCCTTAGGTTTCTGAGGCAGTATCTCTATGGAAGTAGATTGCCCAACCTTCCTTCCAAGGAGTGGCTGGTGGGTTTGAACTGCCAGCCTTCTGGTTAGCAGTCAAGTGCCTTAGGTACTATGCTACCACAGCTCTCTGTGATAGAGTAGAACTGTACAATAGGTTTTTTTTTTTTTTCTTTTTTATTGTTATTGAGCATATACACAGCAAAACATGACCAATTCAAAAGTTTCTACATGTACAATTTAGTGACATTGATTACATTCTTCAAATTGTGCAACCATTCTTACTCTCCTTCTCTGAGTTGTTCCTCTCCGTTAACATAAATTCATTGCCCCCTAAGGTTCCAATCTTGTCTTTTGAGTTGCTTTTGTCAGTTTGATCCCATATAGGTAGTTCTTAAAAGAGCATCATGCTCAAGGCAGACTTTTTTTTTACTAGTTTAGCTAAACTATTTTTTGGTCTTAAGAAGACTTCAGGGCATATTTTTGGTCTAAGGTTTAAAGAGTATCTTAGGGCAATAGTTTCACCCTCATTGGCTCTAGGAAGTCTGGAGTCCATGAGACTTTGAAATTCTGTTCCGTATTTTCCCCTTTCATCAGGATTTTTCTATAAAATCTCTTTGATCCCAGTTCTTCTAGTCTCATGGCAAAGGAAGCAGTTGTTCATGGAGATAATTAGCCACATACTCATTTTGTCCACCTATTCCTGACTCTCCTTCTTCCTCTGTTCCAGGTGAATAGAGACCAAATAGTGTATCTTGGATGGCCACCTATAGGGCTTTCTTGGCTGTAATATTTATGGAAGCAGATCACCAGGTCTTTCTTCCATGGAGTGGCTGTGTGAATTTGAACTGCTAACTTTTTGGTTAGCAACTGAGTGCTTAACTGTTGTGCCACCAGGGCTCCTTTTGGTTTCACTTAAAACCTTGTGATGGCTGCCTCATTGGATAAAATGAGTTTCCTTTGCATAACTTTTGAGGCTGTGTCCATTGTGGCCTAATATCTACCTTCCTAATTTTACCTTTTGCTACCTCTTCTCTTGCAATGTCTTCTTCTCATATTATTGCCACACTGAACCCTTCTCAACATTAGCATGCAATATTCCTTTATGTTCCTAATATTTTTACACATCCAGATCCCTCTGCTTGGAATTCCCTTCTCCACTTCTCCCTTGCCTGTCTTGGAATGTCTCCTTATTCTTCAATACCTGACTCAAATGTCATCTTATTTTGGAACATTCTCATGACAATTTTCTTATTTATACTTCTACAGAATTTTGTGATATTGTATTTATTAAATATCTATATTTTATTTGTTAATATCTGTCATCTTTATAGAACTCAGAGTGGTGCAAATGGTTTTCCCTCGGCTACTAACCTCAAGTTTGGCAGTTCAAACCCACCTACTGACTCCGTGGGAGAAAAGCATGGCATTCTGCTTCTGTAAAGATTACAGCTAAGAAAATGCTATGAAGCAGTTCTACTCGGCAACACATGGTGTTGACATGGTTTGAGATTGAGTTGATGGCAACAGGTTTGGCTTGGTCTTTATAACACTGTGAGCTACTTGAAGGTAGGGATTATGCTGTATTCTTCTTTGTATTCCTTATGATCAATCCTAGTACGCAGCACATATTTTGTTGTTAGTTGTTGTCAAGTTGGCTCCAACTCATAGTGACCCCATGTATATTAGGGTAGAATTGTGCTACAGAGGGTTTTCAGCAGCTGATTTTTGGGAAGTAGATCACCAGATCTTTCTTCTGAGGTGTCTCTGGGTGGACCCAAGCTGCCAACCTTTCAGTTAGCAGCTGAGCACATTAACTCTCTGCATCATTCAGAAACTCCCACAGCACATGCTAGGGGCCTAATAAAGCTTGTTGGTTGATTAAAATGAATGTATGCTGCATACATGCATGGATGAAAATGATATTGCAATGTTTCTCATCTCAATGGAAATGTCAATAACTGTGGAAGGACTTAGAAGTTCCAACAGGCTTGTTGATCTTCTAAGTAAGGCTTTAATATCTGCAGGTAGATCTTAAACTGATGGCCAGTGGATCTTTGGACTAGATATTTAAAGTCCTCTTTAGCTGTAAAGGTTGATAACTTTATCTTGGCTATATCACTTTCAATCCAACATTGAGAACACTTTCTTCATAACACTTTTGCCTACTGGCTGAGAACAAAGATAGTTTGCTCAGTATAACTTGTCACTGTCTTGTTGTTGTTGTTGTTGTTAAGTGCCGTCGAGTCGTTTCCAACTCATAGCGACCCCACGCACAGCAGAACGAAACACTGCCCTATCCCGCACCAACCCCACAATCCCTGCTATACTTGAGCTCATCATTGCAGCCACCGTATCAATCCATCTCGTTGAA
>NW_006921901.1:2079683-2097303 GCF_000298275.1 Orycteropus afer afer | reverse complement strand
GTCTATATGTCACCACAGTAGGACAAACCGACAGACAAGTTTGTCCTGCTGCTGGAGACCTCTTGTGTCACCCCCACCTGGCTGACTGTTCCTCTGTCTGGCTTCCTGGCTTTTAATCCCCTTTCTCCTGCTCTTCAGGCCTGCTACTCTGGCGTCCCTGCGTTGTCTCTCCTCACCTGTAAGCCTGGGGCTCAAGGCTTTTATCCCCTTTCCTGCTCTTCCGGCCTGCTACTCTGGCGTCCCTGCGTTGTCACTGTCTTAGTTCTCTGAAATTCACTTCTGTATCCTTCAATGACAAATCATTAGTCTCATTCCCAGATGAATTGGTTGTCAGTTAGGCATCATTAAGACTAGTGAAATGTCTTAGTTTCAGCTGAGCAAGACAAATGCTTTGCTATCTAATCATGACTAAAAAACCAAATTCACTGCTGTCGAGTCGATGCCAACTCATAGAGTCCCTTTTTGGGTTTCTGAGGCAATAAATCTTTACAGAAATAGATTGCCCAGTCTTCTTTCCATGGAGTGGCTGTGGGTTTGAATTACCAGCCTTCTGTTTAGCAGTCAGATGCCTTAGACACTATACCACCAGACCAAAACAAAACAAAACAAAACAAAAGTCGAACTCACTGCTGTCAAATTGGTTCCAACTCATAGAGAGCCCTCCTTTGGTTTCTGAGGCAGTATCTCTATGGAAGTAGATTGCCCGGTTTTCCTTCTGAGGAGTGGCTGGTAGGTTTGAATTGCCAAACTTCTGGTAGCAGTCAAGTTCCTTAGGCACTATGCCACCAGAGCTCCTTTCTAATTATGACAAGCATGGTGCTTTGTATTTAGAGGAGCAAAGAACATCCTTGGAGACTACAGCATATCTCAAGCGTAGGCAATTACTCTATTCAGTGAGTAATAATCAATGTGTAAAACTTTAAGTGGAACATTACTCCTTCCTTTAATGCAAAATGGCAATTACCAAAGCCTTTTTTTGGGGGAGAGGGCAGTGAACTGATAATTGCCCCATCATTTTAAAATATGGAAAGTTGATTTTTTGTAATTAGCTTGCTAACATATCCTTTTTCAGGGATATGAGTGATAAAAAGAACTAAAAGTGTTTATAAAGTCCCTTTCCAATGTCTGCTTGCCTCGTGTTCTTGCTTCTTCTTAGTCCTCTATCAGTTTTGTCACATCTGAAAAAAAAAAAAAAATCAGTCTACTTACATGCTATCCAATGATATGAAATCCATTAGATTTCAGAAAAAGCCAGCAATTTCCAAAGAGAAATGTGACACTCTCTCTCGCTTTATCTTTCTCTCTTTTTCTTTACATGAAATGAAATTCAGCTTCTTAGAATGTTAAAATTTTATGTATTTTCTTAAAGTGATTATTTGTAGATTATTTTTACTAAAACTACCTGTTTGGTTGGCTAAAAGGATTTAGTATTAGTCCATTTTCCCCCTTTCTTATTTGTTTGTTCATTCTAACTATGAAGTAATAGATGCCCAAAGCAAACAAACTAGATAAAATACGTAACCTTGGCATTATGCCCAGGAACAGCTGGGTAGACTTCTGACTCTGCTCCGTGTGTTAACAGAAAGACTCCTTACCTAGAGCATACCACGGATTCACTCAGAGGCCAGTGGATGAGGCAGAGGATTTTCTACCGTTTCCATTGGGTTGCCTTTGGCTGTGCTGACTGTTTTATGTGGGTGTACAGCAGTTTCTCTTTCTTGGTCTCTCTGCCTCCTTACTCTTTTCTCACTCTCCTCTTAGGCCTCCACCTTCACCCTATAGTTCAGCCAAGCCCTTAAGTCCTGTTTTACATTGCATAGGAGTGGAAGTTCCACAAGGGCAGAGACTTCGCTTATTAACAGCTGTCTTCCTGGGGTCTAAAATGATGCTTACAACAAAGTAGATGGAATAAATTTTTGTTTTATAAGTGAATGATGTTTCCAGGGTGAAGTATCTACTTGGACAAACAAATCTCTCTGTTGTTGTCAGTGTTTTCCTTTCATAGCATAACTTTGATGCCTTAGACTCAAAAGCCCTCTTCCATACCAGATAATATGGAGGGCATACAAGAGATGAAAGGAGAGGAAACCTCATATTGCTATGTTTTAAAAATATTTAAAGAAGATGGGGAAACTCACGTTCTACTCAAAAGAAATAATAATAAAAAAGGCCTATTGCAGTATTTTTCCTATGCCATTTTTTCCATAGTTGACATTCTATTTTTTTCACTTTATATCAGTGCGTTTTAAGTTACATTGTTGATTGTTGTTGCTAGGGGCTGTTGAGTCAGTTCTGACACATAGGTACCTTCTGTACAAGAGAATGAAACACTGCCTGGTCCTGTGCCATCCTCACAATTTTTCCTGTGCTTGAGCCCATCATGGCAGCCATTGTGTCAGTCCATTTCATTGAGGGTCTTCCCTTTTTCACTAACCATCTACTTTACTAAGCATGGTATCCTTCTCCAGGGACTGGTTCCATCTGATACCATGTCCAAAGTACATAAGATGAAATCTGGCTATTCTTGATTCTAAGGAGCATTCTGACTGTACTTCTTCCAAGACAAATTTGTTTGTTCTTCTGGCAGTCACTGGTATATTCAATATTCTTCAAAAACATCACCTTTCACATGCATCAATTCTTCTGAGGTCTTCCTTATTCATTGTCCAGCTTTCACATGCTTAGGAGGCTATTCAAAATACCATGGCTTGAAATAGACACACCTTAGTTTTCAAAGTGACACCTTTGCTCTTTAATACTTTAAAGAGGCTTTTTATAGCAGGTTTGCCCAATGTATTACACTGTTTGATTTCTTGACCGTTGCTTCCATGGGTGTTGGTTGTGGATCTAAGTAAAATGAAATCCTTGACAACTTCACCATTTTCTCCGTTTTCATGATGTTGGTTATTGGTTCAGTTATGAGGATTTTTGTTTTCTTTATGTTGAGATGTAATCCATACTGAAGGCTATAATCTTTGATCTTCATCAGTAAGTGCTTCAATTCTTACTTTTACAAGCATGGTACTGTCATCTGCATACTGCAGGTTGTTAATGAGTCTTTCTCCAATCCTCATGCTGCATTCTTCTTCATATAGTCCAGCTTCTTGGATGATTTGCTCAGCATATAGATTGAGTGAGTATAATGAAAGGATAAAATCCTAACACACACCTTTCCTGATTTTACACCATGCAGTATCCCTTGGTTCTTTTTGAACAACTACCTCTTGTTCTGTGTACAGGTTCCACTTGAGCACAGTTAAGTGTTCTGGAATTCCTATTCTTCATAATGTTATCCATAATTTGTTATGATCCACACAGTTGAATGCTTTTGCATAGTCAATAAAACACAGATAAACATTTTTCTGGTATTCTTTGCTTTCAGCCAAGATCCATCTGACATCAGCAATGACATCCCTCATTCTACCTCCTCTGCTGTGTCAAGGATGTGTCTTGAATTTCTGGCAATGGCCTGTTGTTGTACTGCTGCAACCATTTTTGAATTATTTTCAGCAAAATTTTATTACTTTCATGTGATATCCATCATATTGTTTGATAACTTCCACATTCTGATGGGATTGCCTCTCTTTGCTATGGGCGCAACAATGGATATTGTAGATTAGTGAAGTAAAATCTTGATGGTCAACTTAGTAGTAACCACATTTATTTGTGATTGTATTTTCTTTTGATCCTAATACAAATGATTTTCACATTTTAATGTTTCTCAAATCATGAGAGGCTTGTAGTCAACGTGTATTTTCAGTATCAATGGTGAATCTCATAATCAGTGACTTCTTAAAACAAAAACGCAACCACTGCCATGGAGTTGGATCTGACTCATAACCACCCCTCCTTGGGTTTCTGAGGCAGTATCACTAAGGAAGTAGATTGCCCAACCTTCCTTCCAGGGAGTGGCTGGTGGGCTTTCACCACCAGCCTTCGGGTTAGCAGTCAAATGCCTTAGGCACTACGTCACAGAGCTCCCAGTGACTTTTTAGAGCCCAAGAAATACAGCATTTGGAAGTTACATATGGTATAGTTGTTTTGGTTTTTCCTCATGGAAAATAAGCTGATTGATCTTTCTTATGATTTAAAAAAATATTTCTCTGAACCCCTTCAAAGCCTTCTTGAGTTCTATTTCTCCCTGTTTATTTTTAGAGGCACTTATGATGACAAGTTTGGCTTTCTTACCTGGCATGAGAAGGCAGAAGGTGCATATGGGCAGGACTATTGTATTTACATGCTGATATATTATCATCAGGATTGACGACTAAACATATATACATACAGTTGACAGTTGTAGAATTTTCCTGGGAGTTTCAAAAAATTAGTGATCACTTTATATGAAGTTAAATGGAAAAATGAGACTACTGACATGGCAAGGGTAGCTTATGGAGATAGAATAATGTCAAGAACAAGCATTTCAGGCACAAAACTTTAAAGAAAATGTATTAGTTATGTGCTGCTGCATAAGATATTGCCACAAACTTTGCAGCTTAAACACCTATTTATTATTTCACACTTTCTCTGGGTCAAGAGTCTAGGCACAACCTAACTAGGTACTCTGCTTCAGGATCTCAGCTTCAAAGTGTTAACTGGGGATGTGGTCTTATCTCAGGGTTTGACTAGGGAAGGATGTGCTTCCAAGCTGACATCATTGTTCACAGAATTCAGTTTATTATGGTCTGTAGGACTGAGAACTTCAGGTTCTTGTTGGTTATTTACTAGAGGCTGTGCTTAGTTTTTTGTCATTAGGCAACTCACAACATAGCAGCTTGCTTCACTGAAGACAGTAAGAGAAAGAGTCTGCTATGCTAGTAAGACAGACCTTACAATCTCATATAACATAATCACGGAAGTGACATCTTATCACCTTTGCTGTATTCTGTTGGTTAGAAACAAATCATACCCCACCTGCCCACACTCAAGGGGAGGAGATTACACAAGAACATGAGTACTAGGAGGTGGGGATCACGTGGGGCCATATTACTCTATAAATGAGTTATCCAGTCATTTATATCTGTTGACAGAGATAATTCATTTCTATCCTTTATTGAAGAAAAATTGTGTAAGGAAACAGGCTTAGTACCATTTGTCTGATTTTGCTCTGAATTACTCTTGAATCTTTCAAAAAATCGATCACACCTCGTGCACTTTCTCATACATAGTAGGCACAAAATAAATATTTGCTAAATCAATGAATGAATTCAAAAGAATCTTTCATACACCCTTGGTAGTAATCATAGGAAAGGAGTTTTCCAAAAATTTTGAGAAATATCAATATTATAGGTATAAATGGGTAGTCTTTGAGTTGCTTATTTTGAGAACAACATTGATTTTTATAAGTATCTGTGTGTTTGTTTTAAGAACATTCTTGTCCTTGGTAATGTTTTTGTGTTTGACTCACCTGAGAGTTACCATTTTTTACTTTGAATACTATAGTGCCAAAGGGGCAGGGAGGCTGCATCTTCCGACCTCCTCTAACCACACGAGAGGAAGACAGAATCACCATCAATAGCCCAAGGCCTATCCCTGTGAGGCCAGACATGCTGCCTCCCTCCAGCCCTTTTACCAACCCTGACACCAACCTTTCCTCCCACAGTACCTACCACCTCTCTGCTGGGTTCAATAATTCACTGTAGTGGCCACACAGAACTCACAGACTATGAGGTTTATTAGGGAAGTACCAGGCTGCAATTCAAGTTCAGGAAAAATGCTCAGTCTCTCTCAGTCTTGCTGTCTCTTAGCCAACAGTCTCTCTCTTGGCAACTCATGTCTCTCAATGTCTCTCTCAGCAACATGTGTCTCTCATGTCTCTCTCTCAGCAACACATGTCTCTTGGTGTCTCTTTCTCAGCAGTGCATGTCTCTCAGGAGTGCATTTCTCTCAGCAGCGTGTCTTTCTCAGGCAGCAGTCAGAGAGCCTCCTTCTGCCTATAGAAGGGCTCCTTTTGAGCCTGGCAGAGTAGCCAACTAACCAATCCCAACATCAGAATTCTAGACGCCTGAGAAAGAGAGTGAACTTTCCAGAACATTGCTTTGTGCCATGCTCAACAGAAATAACCCAGGTGGATAACTTTAGCAATCAGGAGCTCCTCAGTTACTCATGGAAAATTCCACCATGGAGTTTACAAAGACTATGGCTAGAAAAACCACACTGAGTAATTTACTACATCTCATATAGTCAATATAATGAAAGTGAATTTAAAGAGCAAAGACTCTACGTCCAGGGTGTCTTACTGGTATTAGAAATACTTTACCATCTGCTCATTCCTTATGGGTTGTTTCCTATCAAAACAAATGCCATCAAGTCAATTCTGACTCATAGTAACCCTATGTGTGTCAGAGTAGAACTGTGCTCCATGCAGTTTTCAATGATTGATATTTCCAAAGTAGATCTCCAGGCCTTTCTTGCAAGGTGCCTCTGAGTGGACTCAAACCACCAAACTTTTAGTTAACAGGTGAGCACAGTAACTGTTTGCACCACCCAGGGACTTGTGTTTCTAATTAGAGTTTTGCTAAATTTCCATGCTTAGAAGACAGGGCTAAACTAATCAAGAAGGAGTGGGCAATAATTAAGTGTTTTAGGGAAAGTTGATGAATGACTTAATGTTGTAAGTGGCAGTTTCTTCATATGATAACTAATTTTGTGTTGGAAGTGTTCAAAGTAAAATTTTAATACCAATATTTTGCGTGTTGGATCAACCTGTTAATGATAGTGGTGGTGGTGGTGTTATTAGGTGCTGTTGAGTTGGCTGCAACTCATAGTGACCCTGTTTACAACAGAATGAACTGTTCCCTGGTCTTGACGCATCCTCACAATCCTTGCTGTCCTTGAGCCCATCATTGGAGCAACTGTGTAAATCCATCTTGTTGAGGGTCTTCCCTTTTTTTTCTGACCATCCACTTTACTGAGCATCCTTCTCCAGGAACTGGTTTCTTCTGCTAACATGACAAAAGTAATGATAGTGTAAGTAGCTAATTCTTGGGGTTAAAGGGTGTGGATTATCTGCTTTTACAATTTAACTCCCAGGTTGGGTTCCTTTTATCACTCTGGATATTTCCAGGCTACTTCCTTGCCCTACTTCCAATTAATATAAACTAAGAGAGTACAGACTAATTTTTTAACTACCTCAGAAAATATCAGAAAAACATAAGAAAAAAAAACAGAGGGCATGACAGAGTAGAGCAGCAGCCAGGGATTCAGGTAAGGGGAGTGACCCAGGCCCCACCTCCACCAGTCAGGAAAGCAGTGGAAAGATAGACCAGGGGATGACAGAGCAGAGCAGTACAGGGGATCCAGCTAAGGGGAGGATGGAGAAGTTTCAAACAGCTAAGTGAGACAAACTTGTCTGTCAGTTTGTCGTACAACTGTGGCTTGCATGTTGCTGTGAGGCTTGAGGCTGTGCCAATGTTTCAAGTGCCGGCAGGGTTGCACATGGTGCACAGGTTTCAATGCAGCTTACAGACTGAGACAGACTAGGAAGAAGGAAGAGGCCATCCACTTCTCAAAGAATTGGCCAGGGAAAACCTTATGAATAGCAGAGAAACACTGTCTGATACATTACTGCACAACTTTATGAATAGCCCGGAAATGTTATCTAATACAGTGCAGGAGAATGAGCCCCTCAGGTCAGAAGGCTTTCAAAATATGACTAGGAAAGAGCTGCATCATCAAAGTAGGACCAACCTTACTGATATGGATAAAGTAAAGTTTTCAAGACCTCTATTTGCTGATGTGGCACGACTCAAATTGAGGAGAAACAGCTGCAAACATCTGTTAATAATAGGAGCATGGAATATATGAAGTATGAATCTAGGAAAATTGGAAGTTGTAAAAAATGAAATGGAACACATAAAAAAATGATAATCCTAGGCATCACTGAGCTGAAACGGACTGGTTTTGGCTATTTTGAATCAGATAAACATATGATCTACTATGCCAGGAATGACAATTTGAAGAGGAATGGCATGGCATTCATTATCACAAAGGATGTTTCAAGATCTATCCTGAAGTACAATGCTGTCAGTAATAGGATAATATCCATACACCTACAAGGAAGACCAGTTAATGCAACTATTATTCAAATTTATGCACCAACCATCAAAGCCACAGATAAGGAAATTGAAGATTTTTACCAACTTCTACAGTCTGAAATTGACCAAATGTGCAGTCAGGATGTGTTAATTATCACGGGTGACTGGAATGTAAAAGTTGGAAACAAAGAAGAATCATCAGTAGTTAGAAAATTTGGCCTTGGTGACAGAAATAATGCTGGAGATCGCATGATAGAATTTTGCAAGACCAATGGCTTATTCATTGCAAATTCCTCAACAACACAAATGGTGGCTGTGTGCATGGACTTTTCCAGATGGAATATACAGGAATCAGATTTACTACATCTGTGGCAAGAGGCGATGGAAAAGCTCAATACCTTCAGCCAAAACAAGGCCAGGAGCTGATTGTGGAACAGACCATCAATTGCTCATATGCAAGTTCAACCTGAAGTTGAAGACAATTAAAACAAGTTCATGTTGTTGTTGTTGTTGTTATGTGCCGTCGAGTCAGCCCCGACTCATAGCGACCCCTCCTTGGGTTTCCGAGGCAGTATCACTACGGAAGTAGGATTGCCCAACCTTCCTTCCAAGGAGTGGCTGGTGGGTTTGAACCACCAGCCGTCTGGTTAGCAGGCAAGTGTCTTAGCCACTATGCTACCAGAGCTCCCAACAAGTTCATAAGAGCCAAAATATGACCTTGAATATATCCATGCTGAATTTAGAGACTATCTAAAGAATAGATTTGATGCATTGAACACCAATGACCAAAAACTAGAAGAATTGTGGGATGACATCAAGAACATCATTCATGAAGAAAACAAGAGGTCATTAAAAAGATGAGAAAAGAAGAAAAGACCAAAGTGAATGTCAGAAGACACTCTGAAACTTGCCCTTGAGTGGAGAGTAGCTAAAGCCAATGGAAGAAATGACAATATAAAAGAGCTGAACATATGATTTCAAAGAGCAGCTTGAGCAGACAAAGCCAATTACTATAATGAAATGTGCAAAGACCTGGAGTTCGAAAACCAAAAGGGAAGAACATGCTCAGCATTTCTCAAGCTGAAAGAATTGAGGAAAAAATTTAAGCCTCGAGTTGCAATATTGAAAGTTTCAATGGACAAAATATTGAATGATGTGGGAAGCATCAAAAGGAGATGGAAGGAATACATAGAGTCACTGTACCAAAAAGAGCTGGTTGATGTTCATCCATTTCAGGAGGTGACATATGATCAAGAACCAATGATATTGAAGGAAGAAGTCAAAGCTGCAATGCAGGAATTGGCAAAGAACAAGGCTCCAGGAATTGACAGAATACCCATTGAGATGTTTCAACAAATGGATGCCTTGCTGGAGGCACTCACTTGGTTATGCCAAGAGATTTGGAAGACAGCTACCTGGCCAACTAACTAGAAGAGATCCATAACTGTACCCATTCCAAAGAGAGGTGATCCCACAGAATGTGGAAATTATCAGACAATATCATTAATATCACATACAAGTAAAATCTTACTGAAGATAATTAAAAAAATGGTTGCAGCAGTATATTGACAGAGAACTTCCAGAGGTGAAGGCTGGATTCAGAAGAGGATGTGGAACAAGAGATATCATTGTTGATGTCAGATGGATCTTGGCTTAAAGCAAAGAATACCAGAAAGATGTTTACTTGTGTTTTATTGACTATGCAAAATCATTTGCTTTTGTGGATCATAACAAATTGTGGATAACATTGAGAAGAATGGGAATTCCAGAACACTTAATTGTACTCATGAGGAACCTGTGCGTAGACCAGGAGGCTGTCATTTGAACAGAACAAGGGGACACTGCATGGTTTAAAATCAAGAAGGGAGTTTGTCAGGGTTGTATCCTTTCACCATACTTATTCAATCTATATGCTGAGCAAATAATCTGAGAAGCTGGACTATATGGAGAAGAACGTGGCATCAAGATTGGAGGAAGAATCATTAACAACATGTGATACACTGACAACACAACTTTCCTTGCTGAAAGTGAGGATGACTTGAGGCACTTAACTGATGAAGATTGAAGACTACAGAGTGCAGTATGGATTACATCTCAATATAAAGAAAACAAAAATTCTCACGACTGGACCTGCAAGCAGCATCACAATGAATGGAGAAAAGATTGAAGTCGTCAAAGACTTCACATTGCTTCGTTCTGCAATTGACGCCAATGGAGGCAGCAGTCAGGACATCAGATGACATATAGTACTGGGCAAGTTGTCTGCCAAGGACCTCTTTCAATTGCTGAGGAGCAAAGATGTCTCCTTGAGGACTAAGGTGCACCTGACACAAGCCATGATATTTTCAATCACCTCATGTGCATGTGAGAGCTAGGCAATGAATAAAGACTGAGGAAGAATTGATGCTTTTGAGATGCGGCGCTGGAGAAGAATGCTGAAAGTACCGTGGACTGCTAAAAGAACTAACAGATCTGTCCTGGAGGAAGTGCAGCCAGAATGCTCCTTGAAAGTGAGAATGACCAGACTTTGTCTCACCTACTTGTCAGAAGGGACCATTCCCTGAAGAAGGATGTCATGCTTGGTAAAGTGGAGGGTTGACAAAAGAGGGGAAGGCCCTCAACGAGACTTATTGACACAGTGGCTGCCACAACGGGCTCAAGTATAGCAGGGATCATGGAGCTGATGTGGAACCAGGCGGTGTTTCGTTCTGCTGTGCATAAAGTCTCTATGAGTCGGAGACGACTCGATGGCACCTAGCAACAACAACAAAGAAAAATATCAGTAGAAAAACAGACCAAATTTCAGCCAGATGGAAAGTTTCTGTTTGTTGATGTGAGTGTTGACACAACCGCTTACCTCTGTCAGTCTGTGTAACTGAAAGTTAACTGGGCAGCTTGACATGGGCATTGAGTCTGCTTTCTGTTGATCAGGGGAGATGGAGCTGGGGAGGCTGTGACTGATGGATAGTATCAGAATCTTCCTGGCAAAAGTTGTGAGGCCATGTCCTTCTCCAACTTATTAAATCAAAGCAAAATACTAAAAGTGATATGCCAGACATGGCCAGCCATTCTTGGGATGCAGCAATCAGATTTTCTGCTTATTAGGAGAGAACCATGACCTGCCCAGTGATCTCTAATAAAATGTTATTTTAAATGATGTTTATGTACATAAATCATCTTTATCTTAAAAAACCCTTGATTCTGCTTTGAATCCAGAATCTCCTTGGGCTCCTGCTTTCTCTCCCCTTCACAGCCGAGCTGCAAACTGGCTATCTCATACCACTCTGAAAACTGTCTAAGGTCTTCTCTACACCTCCCAGATAGGGCTAAGACATAGGACTCTGGAGTCTGATTGCCCGGGTTCAAGTCCAGGCTCTACTCCTCACTAGCCATGAGCTTAGGCAAATTATTTAACCCTTCTGTGCCTCAGTTTATGTTTATTAATAAACTAGGCCTATCTTTTATGGCTGTTGTAAGGATTAAAAGAGTTAATAGAGATGAAGCACTTAGTATAGTGTCTTGCACAAAACTAACACTTAATGTGCACTTATTTTCATTACTGTCATTTGCCACATATGTTGTCCATTTTCAGTTCTTGTATTAGCTAACTGCATCATTAGACTCTATTGGCCACTTTCTTCTCCATGGCTTCCATGTTCCATTGCTTTCTGGTTATATGCCCTACCTCTGGCTTTTCCTTGTATTAACATTCTCCTGGAAGGAGTCCCTGGATGGTTCCAGTGATTAATGTACTTGGCTGTTAATGGAAAGGTTGGTGGTTTGAGTCTATCCAGAGACACCTAAGAAGAAAGGCCTAGCAATCTACTTCTGAGAATTCATCCATTGAAAGCCCTGTGGAGCCCAGTTCTACTCTGAAACCTGGGGTTGGCATAATTCAGAATAGACTTGAAGCCAACTATAATAGGTAGTGATAGAACTCAAGTGTTGGAACCCAGCAGATCTGGGCTCAGTTCTCAGCTTTGCTCTTATTAAGTGAGTGATTTTGAACAAGTTAAGGAGCTCTGATGGTGTAATGGGCAAGGCTAACCAGAAGGTCATTGGTTCAACCCCATCAGCTGTTCCATGGGAGGAAGATGAGGCAAAATACTTCATTAAAGATTTACAGCCTTGGAAACCCAATGGGGGTTACTATGAGTCGGAATTGACTCAATGGCAGTGAGTTTGGACAAGTTAACCTTTCTGAGCCCTTGTTCTTTGTGTGTAAAATAGTGTTAATCCTATCTCATTGGGCTCTTGTGAGAAGTAAGTAAAATAGTACAAGCAATACAATCCACATTCTGATTTTCACCCTTGCCTCTGGCTCATCCTCTGACCCCTAGGCTAAGGCTGCCATGTAAAACTCCTGCAGTTGGTGCCTTTCATAGTTCCAAGGGGAGGCATTTACTTGGAGTAAAATGTGTCACAGCAGCCCTGCTCCTCTTCATTACTCCCTCCTCCACTTTTGGTATGGAGAGAGATCTCAGGAATATTCCTAAGGAGCTGGAAAGAGTCCCACCAGCTTGAAATTTAAGCCACCTTTGACTTTCTTCCCTCAGTTGCCTCTACATTCAGTGATTCCCAGGCCCAATTGTTTTGGTTTCTCCTATAGCTCTTAGAAACATCTCCTCTTCAGGAAACTTACTGACCAGACTCTGGCTTTGGAGGAGATCACAGGAGGAGAAGGTGTGATGACTGATAGGAAGCACCAGTTTCAGTCCTGCTTCCAGAAATGATTGATTCTAATGTAGCTGTGATGTGGGCTGAGCAAGACATTGGGAAACCCAGAAATGGTTCCTGTGTTTCTTGACATGGGGATGGTTGCACTGCTAGAAGCTGGCCCAGAGGTATGAGAATTGGATTCTTATAGGTAGGGTGCCAGTATCAAGCCTTGGTGCAGGGACTGGCATCCATCAGGCAGGATTTCAAAGTTTAAGTTTGAAATCCCAGTGAGCTAGAGTTCAGGGGAGATCTCTAGTGCTAGACTTGGCAGTTGATCAGAATTGAGAAGAATCTGGATCTTTTGGACTAAGCCATCATGAGAGTAGAGAGCAAAAACTGAGAGGGACAGGCTAGACTATTCCCTAAGCCTACCCTATCCAGACTAGTCATGGGAACCTCATGGGGTTGGCACACAACATCTAAAATGTGACGTATGACTTAATTTTAAGCATTTCCAAATGAAGATGAGAGGCTCAAGTAGGAACCACTGCTGTAGGCTGCCTCTGTCACCATTAGCTTGAATACTGAGGTAGGTCAAAACTGAATTAGTGGACCCAGCTGGGAAGACCTGAGAAGAAAGAGACAAGGGAAATAAAGCTAAACTATAAATAGCTCGTTATTGTGACCATTAGAGAAACACACAGAGGCAGTTTGGGAATCCTAGAACTCTGATAATGTTTTTCCTTTGTGCATTTGCTGCACGTACTCTGAAAATCTCCGTGCCAGCCCAGACACCCCAGAGATACTTTCTCCTTCAGGGCTCGATTGCTTCTGAAGAAGAGCAGTGGCTTTTTCAGCCAGAGAAGTATTTTGTAAATGATACTCTGACTCAGAAATGCTCCTTGTGGTGACTTTATTTTTGCTCTCTTAATAGAGATCAGTGGATGCCGTCCTGTAGGAATAATCTACAAGATCAGTGTCACAGGTGTCCAGGTATTTGTTCTCAGCAATATCTGGATCTAAGATTTATGGATGCTACAAGTGCTTAGTGATCGAATGGTTTTGGGGACCATCAGTTATTCAGGGGTGACGGGATTGTTTCCTGGATTCCTGGCCAATGCATTTTGTGCACAGCTACCGCCCATCTGTCCGTAGAGACTTGGGTGTTGCTGTGATGCTGAATGGGTTTCGACTAAGCTGGGCTAGGAGGAAAAGCCTGACAGTCTAGTTCAGAAAAGCAGTCAGTGAAAAGCCTGTGAGCCACAATGGTCCAGTCCACAGCTGATCATGGGACTGGTGCAGAACCGGCCGTGTTTCATTCTGTTGTGGATGGAGTCACCATGACTCAGGGGCTGACTGGATGGCAGCCAACAACAACATTATATACTTCTATTAGATGCTGACCAGTCTTTCTGATGGTCGTCAATTTACCTGGTAGAATTTGGACCAAATGTTCTCCCACAAGTTCCAAGGAGTTAGAATCAAGAGACAAGTTAGCGTAGTGGGGTACAAAGCCAAGAACAAGCTATTCCCCACTACTAACAAAGAGTTATGAGGTATCAACAGCAAAGCTGACTCATTAATGCTGCTTTTACTACCCTGTTTAGGAGACTCTAGAGGTGAACTACTCAGTCCTTCCAGTGCAGGCAGACAAGTAAAAGAGTGAATAACACAGAGCTCAGGAAAAGTTGAAATATTAAATTGTGATCATATTATGTAAGATTCAAAAGCCAGTATTAAAATAAGGAACTCTGGTGGTGTAGTGGATAAGGCATTTTGCTGCTAACCAAAAGGTCAGCAGTTCAAACCCACTTGCTGCTCTGTGGAAGGAAGATGGGGCAATCTACTTCTGTGAAGATTTACAGCCCCAGAAATGCAAGGGGGGGTCACTATGAGTTAGAATCGACTTGATGGGAGTGAGTTTGTTTGTTTGTTTGTTTTGGTGTTACCCAATAGGCTTAACATAAAGACATTAAAAGCCTTTTTCCTTCTTACAGTTTCTAGGATGGATTTAAAGAGCTCTGGTGATGTAGTAGTCAAGGCATTCAGCTGCTAACTGAAAGGTTGGTGGTTTGAACCCACCAGCCACTCCGTGGACGAAAGATGAGGCAGTCTGCTTCCATAAAGATTTACAACCTTGGAAACCCTATGGGGCAGTTCTGCTCTGCCCTATAAGGTTGTTATGAGTTGGAATTGACTTGATAGCAGTGGCAGTGGTTTAGGACAGTTTTATGTTTTAGTTTGAATCTCTCTGTATCTGTGTGTTGACAACATGACTTAAAACTGTAACATCCTCCTGACAGATCCTGTTATTTAGATTTTCAATTGCTTGAGATCTGTAGTTGTGGTCATAAGAGAGTCCACTAGTCTGTTTTAAAATACCAAGAAACTCACATATAATGCGACATCCAGCATTTTGTATTCTGCGTACATCAAAGGATGTTACCTTTGGAAAAGTGAACTAGAAGTATGAAATTTTTCCTATACATTAATAACTGCTGGCTCTGGTCAAAGTCCACAGATTCCAGCTGGTCATTAGTTTCCCATAAATGCCATATGCGGAGAGACTAATTACTCCTGAGGGTTTTCAGTGGCATATTTTTGGTGAATGATGTGGTGTGAATTAGTGTTTACAGCATACTTTTGAGATGATTAGTGTTCTAAGCATTAGTTGAGTCATTTCCAGTAGACCATTTGGAACCTAATCTCCAGGCAGCAGCTGATGAGACATTTTGGATCTATATTCCTAGAACTTGGAAATGCATACTTAATGTAAAGGCCTGACTGTAAATATTGACTTTAAAATTAGAGCTCACTCTTTGATGAGCTTTTGCACCCTTGTCAGGACTCTTCTGAAATATTGCCTCCTTTTCCACAGTGCTACCCTGTCTAGGGATGGACCAAATGTTTGGAAAAATGTCTGAGCATCTGGCATTCAGCAGGTCCACTCAGAGCATGACCTCTCAGATTTATACGTATCCTGG
Organism: Orycteropus afer afer; assembly: GCF_000298275.1. Taxonomy (NCBI): domain Eukaryota; kingdom Metazoa; phylum Chordata; class Mammalia; order Tubulidentata; family Orycteropodidae; genus Orycteropus; species Orycteropus afer. The sequence continues at coordinate 2,081,627 of NW_006921901.1, read as the reverse complement.
GAAACATGAAACTCCAGAAAGTCCTTTTTAATATTTTATGCCACTTTCTCCTGTTACTGAAGATGCTCAGCCTTGACCTGTGCTAGTGCAGCTCTCTTCTGGTGATCACTTACATCCCCTAAGCCCTTCTCTTTGTGTCTCTAGGATGAGTTGTGTGCTTGACTTTGAACTGCCTGCTCTCTTTACCTCTTGTCACCATACTACACAGCATTTAAAGATCCTCTTTAAATGTAAGAATTGGTCACCTCTTTCCTGAGTCCTAATTGCCTGTCCCTATGACTCTTACTAATCCCTCTCTTTCATTCTATGGCCTACAGTATAGCATTTCAGTGCTTATGTCTTTAATTTTACTGCTTTAGGACAAAGACTGCACTGAAAAACAGTGGTGGAGAGAAGCTGAATCCCTTACTTTTCCATTCTAGGAAAGTTATTAGTAATGCATTCCTTTGCCAAAGAAAAATAAAGAACCAGATCTAAATCAGAAAAAGGGTAATTAATGTATGCCACTTGGAAATTCCATCCTTTTGAGTTAGTGTGTGTAGTATGGCTTTTTTGATTGCTTAAACTCTCATACTGTGTTGTTTCTTCAGTGAAGACCAACACTTGGTTCCCTAGCAAGGTTTTCTTTGTGGTTCAGATTTGAGAGTCAAAGAGTGGTTATATAGGTGGTAGTGAGTGGCAGCTGTGGCTTTATACATTTGCCGCAGACTAACAGCTGAAAGGACTTCAAGAGCATCTGGTTTAGGTGATGCATTTTACCCTTGAGGACATGTACGCCCTGAGAACCTAAATAACTAACACAGATTTACTACCTGTGAAAATCCCAGGTTTCCTGACTCCCAGCCCAGCGTTCCAGTCACCACATCTAACTACTTCACTTATTTTATTCACTTGATCCCTGTCTGTTAAAACACGCACACATGTTCACAAACTTAAAATATTAACCCTTTGTTGTTGAGTTGATTCTGATTCATAGTGGCCCTGTAGGACAGAGTAGAGCTGCCCCATATGGTTTCCAAGGCTGTGATCTTTATGGAAGCAGACTGCCGCATCTTTCTTCTGCAGAGCAACTAATGGGCTTAACCACTGTTCCACCAGGGCTCTTTACTTGAAATATAAACCAAAACCAAACTCACTGCTATCAAGTCAGTTCTGACTCATAGCAACCACAATTGGGTTTCTGAGGTGGTAAATCTTTATGGAAGTAGATTACCCAGTCTTCCTTCTGTGGAGTGGCTGGTGGGTTTGAACTGCCAAACTTCTGGTTAGCAGTTGAATGCCTTAGGCGGTACACCACCAAAGGTCCTTTACTTGAAACATAGCATGGTAGAAAGGAGCTCTGGCACTTGACTGCTAACCAAAAGGCTGGCGGTTCAAACCCACCAGCCACTCCTTGGAAGGAAGATGGGGCAATCTACTTTTGTAGTGATACTGCATCAGAAACCCAAGGAGGGGTTGTTACGAGTCGGGTCCAAATCAATGGCACATAATAACAACAACAACAAGAAAAGAGCACTGGCTTTAGAGTCAGTCATACTTAGGTTTCATTCTACTCAACACTAACTACTTATAAGATTTAATTCATCCTTCTAAGCCTTATTTTTTCCTCATCTATAAATTGAGGATAATTAGGGATTCATAGGGTTGTTGTGTCAACATTCATCTGTCAGTTTATTGCGCCGTGGTGGCTTGTGTGTTGCTGTGAGGCTAGAGGCCATATCACTGGTATTTCAAATACCAGCAGGGTCACCCTTGGTGGACAGGTTTCAGTGGAGCTTCTAGACTAAGACAGACTAGGAAGACGGAAGGGGCCATCCACTTCTTAAAGAATTGGCCAGTGGAAACCTTATGAATAGCAGTGAAATGCTGTCTGATACATTCTGGAAAACTTTATGAATAGCCCTGAAGCATTGTCCAATATAGTGCCAGAAGATTAGCCCCTCA
>NW_006921901.1:2078430-2079583 GCF_000298275.1 Orycteropus afer afer | reverse complement strand
GAGACAGACTAGGAAGAAGGAAGAGGCCATCCACTTCTCAAAGAATTGGCCAGGGAAAACCTTATGAATAGCAGAGAAACACTGTCTGATACATTACTGCACAACTTTATGAATAGCCCGGAAATGTTATCTAATACAGTGCAGGAGAATGAGCCCCTCAGGTCAGAAGGCTTTCAAAATATGACTAGGAAAGAGCTGCATCATCAAAGTAGGACCAACCTTACTGATATGGATAAAGTAAAGTTTTCAAGACCTCTATTTGCTGATGTGGCACGACTCAAATTGAGGAGAAACAGCTGCAAACATCTGTTAATAATAGGAGCATGGAATATATGAAGTATGAATCTAGGAAAATTGGAAGTTGTAAAAAATGAAATGGAACACATAAAAAAATGATAATCCTAGGCATCACTGAGCTGAAACGGACTGGTTTTGGCTATTTTGAATCAGATAAACATATGATCTACTATGCCAGGAATGACAATTTGAAGAGGAATGGCATGGCATTCATTATCACAAAGGATGTTTCAAGATCTATCCTGAAGTACAATGCTGTCAGTAATAGGATAATATCCATACACCTACAAGGAAGACCAGTTAATGCAACTATTATTCAAATTTATGCACCAACCATCAAAGCCACAGATAAGGAAATTGAAGATTTTTACCAACTTCTACAGTCTGAAATTGACCAAATGTGCAGTCAGGATGTGTTAATTATCACGGGTGACTGGAATGTAAAAGTTGGAAACAAAGAAGAATCATCAGTAGTTAGAAAATTTGGCCTTGGTGACAGAAATAATGCTGGAGATCGCATGATAGAATTTTGCAAGACCAATGGCTTATTCATTGCAAATTCCTCAACAACACAAATGGTGGCTGTGTGCATGGACTTTTCCAGATGGAATATACAGGAATCAGATTTACTACATCTGTGGCAAGAGGCGATGGAAAAGCTCAATACCTTCAGCCAAAACAAGGCCAGGAGCTGATTGTGGAACAGACCATCAATTGCTCATATGCAAGTTCAACCTGAAGTTGAAGACAATTAAAACAAGTTCATGTTGTTGTTGTTGTTGTTATGTGCCGTCGAGTCAGCCCCGACTCATAGCGACCCCTCCTTGGGTTTCCGAGGCAGTATCACTACGGAAGT
>NW_006921901.1:2064177-2070603 GCF_000298275.1 Orycteropus afer afer | reverse complement strand
AGGTGACAGGAGAGTATGGAGGGATGGACACTGGGAGGAGGTAACTATGGGGAGGAAGTGGGAGGGGAGCTGTTGCATTGTGGTAAATTGTGGTCAATGACATGAGACAAAGTATATGTGAACTGCTGTATGACAAGTGAATTTGCTCTGGAAATCTTCACCCAAATCAAAATAAAATTAAAAAAAAAAAAAAAGATTAGCCCCTCAGGTCAGAAGGCACTCAAAATATGACTGGAGGGGAGCTGCCTCCTCAAAGTACAGTCGACCTTAATTATGTGGATGGTGTAATGCTTTTAGGACCTCCATTTGTTGCTGTGACACAACTCAAAGTAGGAGGAAACAGCAGCAAGCATCCACTAATAATTGAAACATGAAATGTATGAAATATGAACCTAAGAAAACTGGAAGTTTGTGAAAAATGAAATGGAATGCATAAAGATCATTATCCTAGGCAAGAGTGAGCTGAAAGGTACTGGTTTTGGCCATTTTGAATCAGACAACCATATGATCTACTATGCTGGGAATGAAAAATCGAAGAGGAATGTCATGGCATTCATCATCATAAAGAAAGTTTCAAGATCTATTCTGAAGCACAATGCTGTCAGTGATAGGATAATATCCATGTGCCTACAAGGAAGACCAGTTAATACCACTATTATTCAAATTTGCACACCAACCACCAAAGCCAAAGATGAGGAGATTGAAGTTTTTACCAATTTCTGCTGTCTGAAATTGACCAACATGCAAGCAAGATGTATTGATTATTACTGGTGATTGGAATGTGGAAGTTGGAAAGAAAGAAGAATCACTGGTAGGTAGAAAATATGGCCTTCGTGAAAGAAATGACACTGGAGATCACATGATAGAATTTGGTAAGACCGACAACTTATTCATTCTTTTTTCAACAACATAAATGGCAGCTATACATTTGGATCTCACGACATGGAATACACAGAAATCAGATTGACTATATCTGTAGAAAGAGGTGATGGAGAAGTTCAATATCTTCAGCCAAAACAAAGCCAGGAGCTGACTGTGGAACAGACCATCAACTGTGCATATGCAAGTTCAAGTTGAAGCTGAAGACAGTTAAAACAAGTCCATGAGAACCAGAATATGACCTTGACTACATCCCATCTGAATTTAAAGATCATCTGAAGAATATATTTGACACATTGGACACCAGTGACTGAAACCAGACAAATTGTAGGATGACATCAAGAACATAATCCGTGAAGAAAGCAAAAGTTCATTAAAAAGACTGAAAAGGAAAAAAAGACAAAAAAGGGTGTTTAGAAGAGGCTCTAAAACTTGCTTTTGAACAGAGCAGCTAAAACAAATGGGAGAAACGACAAGATAAAAGAGCTGAATAGAGATTTCAAAGAGCTTAAGAAGACAAAGTCAATTATTATAATGAAATGTGCAAAGAGCTAGAGTTAGGAAACCACAAGGAAAGAACACGTTAGGCATTTCTCAAGCTGAAAGAATTGAAGAAAAAATTCAAGCCATGAGTCACAATACTGAAGGATTCTATTGGCAAAAAATTGAATGATGCAGGAAGCTTCAAAAGAAGATGGTTTTATGGCTGGGGATGGTAATTGGGGCATGAAATCAAATGTGCATGAAATGTTGAATGTAAAACAAATATGCTCTGTAAATTTGTAACCAAAGCATAATAAAATTAAAAAAAAAAAAAAAAAAAAGCCTGCAAAAGATCCTCTTTTTTTTTTTTTTTTAAAGAAGATGGAAAGGAATACACAGAATTAGTGTACCAAAAAGAATTGGTCAATGTTCAAATATTTGAAACAAAAAAACCCCTCAAACTCACTGCCTTCGATTCGATTCTGACTCATAGATACCCACTTTGCATTTCCAAGGTGATAAATCTTTACAGAAGTAGATTCCCCAGTCTTCCAATTCCATGGAGTGGCTGGTGGGTTTGAACTGCCAACCTTCTGATTAGCAGTCAAATGCCTTAGGCACTATGCCACCAGAGCTCAAGTATTTCAGGAGGTGGCATATGATCAAGAAGCAATGAGACTGAAGGAAGAAGTTGAAGCTGCACTGAAAGAATTGGGGAAAAGCAAGGCTTCAGAAATGGACTCATTGAGATCTTTCAACAAACAGATACTGTGCTGGAGGCACTTACTTATTTATGCCAAGACATTTGGAAGACAGTTACTTGGCCAACTGACTAGAAGAAATGCATATTTGTACCCATTCCAAAGAAAGGTGATCCAGCAGGTTTGGAAATTATTGAACAATAGCAATATCATACTCAAGTAAAATCTTGCTGAAGATAACTCACAAAGGGTCGAAGCAGTATATTGACAGGGAACTTCCAGAAATGCAAGCTGGATTCAGATGAGGATGTGGAACAAGGGATATCATTGCTGATGTCAGATGGCTCTTGGCTCAAAGCAAAGAAAACCAGAAAGATGTTTACTTATGTTTTATTGACTATGCAAAAGCATTTGACTGTGTGGATCATAACAAATTATGGATAACATTGTGAAAAATGGGAATTCCAGAACACTTAACTGTGCTCATGAGGAACCTGTACATAGACCAGGAAGCTGTCATTTGAACAGAAGAAGGAGATACTGCATGGTTTAAATTAAGAAGGGAGTGTGTCAGAGTTGTACCTTTCCCATTCTTATTCAATCTAAGCAAATAATCCAAGAGCTGGACTATATGAAGAAATATGCAGTATCAAGATTGGAGGAAGACTTATTAACAACCTATGATATACAAATGACACAGTCTTGCTTGCTGAAAGTGCAGATGACTTGAAGCGCTTACTGATGACGATTAAAGATTACAGTCTGCAGTATGGATTACACCTTAACATAAAGAAAACGAAAATCCTCACAACTGGGCAAATAAGGTGCATTATGATAAATGAAGAAAAGATTGGAGTTGTCAAAGATTTCATATTACTTGGTTCCACAGTCAACACCAATGGAAGTAGCAGTCAAGAAAGCAGATGACATATTGCACTGGGCAAATCTGCTGCAAAAAGACCTCTTTAAAGTGCTGAAGAGCAAAGATGTCTCTTTGAAGACTAAGGTGTGCCTAACCTAAGCAAGCCATGGTATTTTCGATCACCTCATATGCATGTGAAAGCTGAACAATGAATAAGGAAGATAGACGAAGACTGGATGATTTTGAATTGTGGTGTTGGTGAAGAATACTGAAAATACTATGGACTGCCAGAAGAACTAACAAATCTGTCCTAGAAGAAGTGCCGGTGGTATGCTCCTTGGAAGCGAGAATGGCCAGACTTCTTCTCATCTACTTTGGTCATATTGTCAGAAGGGAGCCTTCCCTGTAGAAGGATATCATGCTTGGTGTGGTGGTTAAGTTTGTGTGTCAACTAGGCTGGGCCTGGTTGAGTGGCTGGGCAGTTGAATGTAGTTATTCCCCATGGTGAAATTGGTAATTAACTCCATGGTTGAATCTATTGGAGCAGCTAAGTAGCTGCTTTGGGTGTGTGGTCTGCTTCCCGTATATAAGAAACAGCTTTGGGAATGGTCTCTAGCTTCTGGCACACTTGAACCCTACATGTAGCTGAGTCATTGTTCACCAGCCTGCCATGCTCTGTGGATCTTGGGACTTTTAATGGACTTGAATTAATGGTCTGCCCTGTGGTTTGGTGATATCGGGACTGTGCCTTATTACTTGTCAGCCTTGGGCTTGTCATCCTCAGCAGCCAGCAGCTGAGTGAAGAAAAGCCTCTAGCTTCAGTGGCCTGGGGGCAGGAGGCAGAACTGAAGCCCAAGTTTGAGGGGCTTTCACCCAGCCCCTAGAGCCTGGCACTTTGAATTCGGACTTAAAGCCTTCAAACTGTAAGAGCATAAACTCCTGTTTCTTAAAGCCATCCCATTTGTGGCATTTCTGTTAGAGTGGCACTAGGTAACCAGAACACTTTGGTAAACTGAAGGGTCAGTGAAAAAGGGGAAGGCCCTTTGCAAGATGAATTGACACAGTGACTGCAATGATGGGATCAGGTATAGTGAGGATTGTGAGGCTGGCACAGCACCAGGCAGTGTTTTGATCTATTGTATGTGGGATGGTATGAGTCAGCACCGACTCAACAGCACCTAACAACAACACAACAACAGGGTTGTCATGAAGATCAAATAATTTAATGTGAATGTAAGTTGCTTAAGCAATTGTGGTGCACTAGGTAAGTGCCAATATAATGTGTCTCTTTGCCCACTAAGATTTCTCTATTTCCATCCATATATACAAGGCACTGAAGGTATTGGTGAAAAACAAGACTCCAGGAATTTACTGACTACCCAATGATAAGTTTCAGCAGCATATTGAAAGGATTGTGGGGTTGGCACAGGACTGGGCAGTGTTTTGTTCTGTTGTACACAGGGTCACTATGAGTCAGAGCCAACTTGACAGCACCTAACAAAAACAACAACATACAAGACACTGAGCTAGGTGAAGGAATTAATCTGAAGTGATATTTCATACAAAAGTAGAAAAGCATCAGATTACTATTATATCTCTCATGCAATTTCATGTAACCTTCAGAACCTATATTGGTTAGGGTATGACTGGGCTGTTGTAACAAAAAGACCCCCAAATAATTGGTAGTTTAAAGGAAAGAGAAGTGTATTTCTGCCTCATATAAAAAGTCCAAGGTAAGTATTGAAGGTTGGTAGGTGGCTGTACTCCATGTGATCATTCAGGAATCCATGTTCTTAATTTGTTGCTCTGCCATCCACTAGGGTGTAGCCCATGATGTCTAGGTTGCAGTTGGGAAGGGAAAGGAGAGAGTGAAAGGGGCACATTCACTCTTTTATGGTACAAGCCCTGAAGACTCATACATCATTTCCACTAACATTTCATTGGTGAAAACTTAGTCATGGCCACACCTACCTGCAAAAGAAGCTAGAAAACAAGAGCAGCTGGACAGCATGTGCCCAGGTATTGTTCTATTGCTATAGAAGAAGGGAGAATGACTTGATTGGCAACCAGCAGACTTTGCCTTAGAGCCAAACACTGATAAGGGACAGTGTGGTACAGTAGAAGGAATTAGAGTTAGGAGCCTAGGTTTCTCATTCTAGTGCAGCCAGAGACTTGCATTCTGACCTTGGGCAAAACACCTAACCCCTTGTACTTCAGTTCCATAGCTATGAACTGATGATCTCCAAGATTTCTTCTAGTGACGTGAAGCCCTCCCTGACCTCTTGAGGCCTCTCTTTCTCCCTCCTGAAACACCTCTTCATTGTGTGTCTCATGGGACACAGCTCATACAACTTTATTTGTTAGGAGTTTTATTTTATTTCATTAAACTATGAGTCTGGTAAAGGAACAAGTGTATCTTTCTGCCCCTCACAGCGTTCTGCAGCTATTGGAAAATCAAAATGAATTTATGGGCTGGTTGGTTGAGAAATGTGAATCATTCAGAAGTCACTGGCGAAAGGTACTATAGACACAAAGTACTGCAGAATGATTTTCTTTGGGAAGGAAGCAGATCTTTTCTGCACTCACATTTTATGATTCTGTGACTCAGCAGCTCTTCTTAAATTGGGAGGAATCCCATCTTAGTTCCCTCTGGTGACATTCCCTCTAAAAGTTTTTTTATCTTCTAGTTGAACTTCTGGAGAAAAGTTTCCATTTCCTCCAGTGGCTTCTGCAAGGTCAACTTAATACATAGTAAGCTTTAAAAGAAAATATTCTCACCTCTATGAATAGAGATATAGTTTTAAATCCTTTAGCATTTTAGGCAAAGGGCAGAGTACTTACAGAATATTAAGATACAGGACCATTGTCATTTGCTGAGCTTTTGGATCATATTTTTTTTACATTTAAATCCTGAAGCAAATCCCTCAGAGATTCACTTTAAAAACAGTGCATTAAACATTTATTCTAGATAAATCTGAGTCTCTGTTTTGAAGTCAAGTTTGTTATCGGTGGACAGTGACTTGAGAACCAAATAATGTAAAGCAGTGCCTCTCTAAACTTTATTGACCATTTGAGTTATCCAAGGGTTTGGTTAAAATGCAGATTCTTATTCAGTGGGTGTGGGCTGGGGCCTGAGACTTTGCATTTCTAATAAGCGCCAGGTGATAGCCTGATGCTACTGGTCTGTGGACCAAGCTCTGAGCAAGGATATAAGGAGTGTTTTCTATTAACTGACACTTTAAAGAGGCTCTGCTACTAATTAATTAAATATGAGGTAATTATATTGCCTCATATTAAAGCTGTTTGCATAGGTAATCCCTTTAAGACTTTAAGATCTTGAAGCACAGAAAAGAGCCCTGTTTATTTCACTGTATCTCCTGGTATGAATTCAGCATAGTTTCATGAACTTCATAAGCCTTTAAAATGATTTGTTAAATGCATGATTGCAAAACCTAATTGAATGATTGTTTTGCTCCAAGAACTAAGTAGAGGATATATATA
>NW_006921901.1:2061780-2064077 GCF_000298275.1 Orycteropus afer afer | reverse complement strand
GGTAGTAGTTAAGTGCTTGGCTGCTAACCAGGAGGTTGGTGGTTCCAACCTACAGCAGCTCCACAGGAGAAAGATGTGGCAGTCTGCTTCTGTACAGACTATATACTTGGAAAACTTTGTAGGGCAGATCTACTCTCTCCTATATGTTTTGGGCATATTCGGTTGTTTTCTCTATCAGAATTCATATATGAGAGGAAATGTGGCCTTATAATAGGATCATATTAGAAATATTTTTCCTTAATGCCTTTTATTCTCTATAGCAGAGACATATTTTGACATGTTATACTTTTGAGAAGTATATTTTACTGTCTTTAGGGAAGACCATTGATCCATGCATTTCTGCACATGCCTCAAGCAGTCCTCAGAACTCTGGGCAGCTGTAGCACCTGTTTAGATTGAAGTCACGCACGCTTACGTTGTTTTCCCCATTTAGCAGTGCAGCATAGCCTGTGCTTCTCTTGGAATCCAGGTACAAAGGACACAGTCACTCCTGTGGTCTGACTCAGGACAGATGGGACATAATGGGCATTGGCATGTTTGGTTGCTCTGGAACAAATCCAAATGAAATTAAAGGACTTAAACTGTGACACATGAAAAATTGTATTTTGTATTTGAATTTTCAGTGCAGTGTTTTGTGCTCAAATCATCACATATAAGTTCCATGGAATACTGCAGACCTTAGTAGTTTTGCTGGCAAATGACATTCCTACAGAATTGCTTGAGAAAAATGAAAGTATGTCCTTGGGTGTTATGTAAGAAAAAAATATAAGAAAAGCCACAGAGCTTTGTAGGTAGCTTACTCTGTTTTGTTTGCTTGTTTTTAACTTTATTCATTGTTTTTTAATTTTTATTTGTTTTAAAAAATTTATTTGGTAGTTTACTCTCCATCACACATTTCAATATGGTTTTATAGGCTTTCTCATCATTCACTTGGCCAATGTAGAAACTGAGAGGAGCAGGGAGTGGCCTTGGTAATGCCATGGAATTTGTGTGCTGCCAACTTCCATATGAGATGTGAGATGGAGGCTAATGTGCTCATTCTCACTAGACTTGCTCAGCTTCATTGATGAAGTCACAGCCTGGCTTGGTAATCACTTACATGTTCTCCCAGACCATGAGCTCTGGGGTCAAACAGATCTGAGTTTGATTCCTGGATCTACCACTTATTGAGTGACCTTGTACAAACTATTTTTTTTTTTGTGTGTGTGTGTGTCTTAGTTTTCTCACCTATAAAATGGAGATAGTAGAATAAACATTGTATAGGTTTTCTGAGAGTGGTTTGGTGCTGTCAAGTTGACACACGCATGGTGTCACAGCAGGATGGTGGTGTGACTGATGTGACCAGCAGCACAAGTAAACATCCTGTCCTGACAAAAGTTAGGAAAACCAATCGGAGTTATGCAGAGCTAGGTACAGCACAGCTTGCTCCCAGACCCAGTGACTGCTCTCAAGATACCTATATTTTAATTGGGGGAGACAGACATGAGTCAAGTAATCGTGAGTTTTGAAATTACAGTTATGATGAGTACTAGAAAAGAGAAGATCAGGTCACTAGGGATCTCATAGCAGAGTTCCTAACCTGTCTGGAGGTTAGAGAAGTCTTCATGAGGAATGGGTTTTTGAATTGAGATCTGTAGACAAGAGAGTGATAGATACCAGGATAGGCACAGAGAATAGACTTGTAATAGCTGGAGGCAGGAAGAACTATTTGAGGACTTGAAAGGGCAGTGTGCCTAGAGCCCAGTGGAGGTGCATGGAGGCTGGTAGACTAGGCAGGGGGTCAACCCCAGCAAGACCTTGCAGCCCAGGTAAAGGAATTGGGCAATGGGATGCCATGGAATGGTTCTAACATGATATATGCATTTTAAAGGCATCACTCTGCAATATATCTTGTAAAAATTGTAATACAGAGAGGAGAAAATGGAGAAGGAGGGGCAAGAGCAGATGCAAGGAAGCTGGTGAGGAGCTTGTCACAGCTGACTGGGCAAGAGATAAAAATAGTTTTGACTGGGATGGTGAGAAAGGTGAATATATTCAAGAATTATTTAGGAGATAGAATCAGAAGATCTTGATGACTGATTGGATCTTTGGAGGGAAAGTTAGAATGTTAAAGTGACTGATAGGTTTCTTATTGGTGCTGTTGGGTTGTTGGTGGTGTCATTACTGAGATGAGGAAAACTAGGAAAGAATTAAGTCAGGAGTGGATTAGGAACTAGGAGGGGAAGGTCAATTTTGGGTGTGTAGAGTCTGAGGCACATAAAAGACACTGATGGGGGCATATGTCTACAGCCTAGAGG
>NW_006921901.1:2027265-2053100 GCF_000298275.1 Orycteropus afer afer | reverse complement strand
CCTCGTCCAGAGCAAAGAAGAATGAAGAAAACCAAAGATTCATGGAAACAATTAATCCTTGTGACTGGTACACCATGCAGTCCTCAGCCTATATGACTATGAGACCAGAAGAACTAGATGGTGCCTGGCTAGCACTGTCAACCACTTGGAGTGGGATCTCTGTAGGAGATCCTGGATAGAGAAGGAGAACAAAGTGGAACAAAACTCAAAACCATTTGGAAAAAAAAAGGAGGATCAGGTTTGCTGGTGTGATACAGCATGGTGGAACCACTGAGACTGTGGTCCCTAGCTGCCCTTCAGGTCTAGAATTGAACCCGCACCTGTGGCTTCCAGCCAAACAAAAGGTGGGCATATGGGTTGAACATTTACCTGAGGTAGATACACTCTTTGGAGAGAACAATCATGGAGAAAGAAGGGCTGTTTATGCACAGGGAGACAGTTGAGGGGGCAGGAGTGCATGGAGGGATGGACACAGGGAAGAGGTAACTATCGGGAGGAAGTAGGAGGGGAGCTGTTGCATTGGGGTAATTTTAGTCAGTGTCATGAGACAATGTGTGTGTGAACTGCTGTATTGACAGTGAATTTGCTCTGTAAACTTTCACCCAAATCTTAATTTTTTTTTTTAAAAAAAGCACCTTAACCTCCCCCCCTCCAAAAAAAAAGAAAGAGTGGAAGGAAGGGGGAATGGGGAAGCTTTTGTTTGTGGGGTATTGAGTTTATGGTAATGGTGGTGGAATATTTTGGAAAAGGATAGCAGTAATGGTGGCATAACATGAAAAATGTCATCAGTGTCCCTGAGCTGTAAATGTGGAAGTTGTTTTGTTGGTGACTGTCTTATTGTGTATGTTTTCACCACAATAAAATTAAATTGTTTTTAAAAAAGTTAGCTGGTATAATAATGAGCAAAGGTGAGTGGAGGAAATGAGAAGAGAAATGGGAGTTAAGATCCAGAAGGCACAGTACCTGGTCTCACAAGAGCTCAGGGTTTGTATCTGGGAGGTGGAAAAGTTCAGGTGAGTCTAAATGAAGGAAAAGATTGAGTGCCAGGCCAGCAAGGGGTTGTAAATCTTGGAGGTAATCTGGGAGATATTCAGGTTTGGAATGAGGTCAGGGCACTTGAGTGAGCAGAGAGCCTTTGGATAATGTGTCAGGACTATAGCAGTGGCCTGAAACAGAGTAGAGATGTGAAGAATTTTTCCCAAAATAAACCCTATGGAGCAGTTCTACTCTGTTTTGGTTACCTCTAGTGCTGCTCTAACAGAAATATACTACAAATGGAATGGCTTGAACTAACAGAAGTTTATTTTCTTACAATTTTGGAGGCTTTAAGTCCAAGTTCAAAGTGCCAGACTCTGTGGGATGAGTGAAAGCCCCTCAACCTTGAGCTTCAGCTCTGTCTCCTGCTCCCGGCCCACTGAAGCTGGAGGCTTTTCTTCACTCAGACAGCTGCTGGCTGCTGAGGCTGACAAACCCAAGGTTGACAAGTAAAAAGGCACAGTCCCAATGTTACCAAACAACAAAGCAGGCCACTAATTGAAGTCCAGGTGAAGTCCCAAGATTGGCAGGGCATGGCAGGCTGTCGAACAACAATTTGATTACATTCAGGGTTCAAGTGTGCCAAAAGGCTAGAAACCAATCCTAAAGCTTCTTCTTATATACGGAAAGCAGCCCACACCCCTAAAGCAGCTACTCAGCTGTTTGTGGCAGATGCTACCATGGAGCTGATTGCCAGTCTCATCATGGGGAATAACTACCTCCAGCTGCTTAGCCACGCCACCAGGCCCAGCCCAGTTGACAACAACTTTAACTACCATGTACTCTGTAACATATGGGGCCACCATAAGTTGGAATAAACTCAGTGGCAACTAACAGCAACTTGATGGAAACTTAGGAAAGAGGTAGGTCATTGGCTCAACATGTCACCTTGTATGTCCTGTAGCCTATTATGTAGAGTGGGGAGTTGGAGATGAGGGATGGAGCCCTGAAGAACCTCCAGAGGCAAAAGGAGAAAGTTCATATAGACCTTTTGAATTTGAAGAAATAGAAATTCAATCAGGAATAGATGATTTCCTGGACTAAAAAGGACATGGTTTGGTGTAACAAATTTTATTAAACATTTTGGAGAGGCTAAAAGTTATTTATATTCCATAAAAGTCATCTATATATTGGTTATTCAAATACAATTTCTTGTCTTATTTGGCAGAACTTTTGTAATTTTCGCTGTGCTGAAGTTGCATCAATTGAACATTCAGTAGTTGTGGCCTGGGCTGGGCCAGTGGTTTGCTTCAATTTGTGGATGTTACAACGAATGCAGCCTTCTTTCAAGAGTGGCTCTTTCACCAAAGGCTTGCAGCCTTTGTCAGGCTTCCTAGACTGATCCATCTCAGGGAGCCTGAAACTGCTAAGAATGTATGACTCTCTTCACTGTGGAGAAATTTGACTAATTTGTTGTTTTCTGAAGTCATCAACTGGCCCTGACATTGATTTGCTTAGTTTCACATATATCCTTAAGACCACACTATTTACCCACTGAGCTGGCACAGATTTTGCATTACTGAAGATTTTTCATTTGGCAGAAGCAAAGGAATCAATATTATTAGGTTATATAACCTCCTCTCCCTCGCAACCCCAAATAGAAAAGGTGTAAGATTCTTGGATCCCATATGGGTGTCTTATCAGCCATAGCTGCATTCCTGAAAGAGATGCTGTCTGACTTTACATTCTACAAGTGAAAATTTAAAATCAGCTATCTTTTCATTATTTATCAAATTATCTTCAATTTATGTCCTTCCTTCCTGTTTGTGGCATGATGTTCTAAGTATTGATGTTATAATAAAGTGAAGGAGCTTAATACCAGACATTCTACCCAGATCTACTCCTTCCTTCAAATTAGACATATCCAATAACTAAAAATTAAAAACCAACAAAACTAAGACAGAACAAACAGATTTCAAAACAAGGCAAGACTGAGTAAATAGCTTGGCTCTTCCTTCACTGATTATTCAGCTGGTTGCTTGGCCCTCACCCTCAGGTCACTTGCCCCAGAAGTGACTGCAGGCCATTATGTGTTTGATTTTGAGTTGTTAACTGGATATGAAGTGATTTTCCTATTCATGAGATAAAAGGTTTAATTATGGGTCCACAGCATTTTAAAGTTGCATTTGAATGACTTCCTTGATCAACAAAAAAGAATACAGTCTTTCACATGGGTGATTCATTTGCTGTTGACTATGAGTAGGTCCAACAGGTAGAGAGAAGAGAAGGCATGAGTTTGGATAGTGTAAAGATAGGTCTCTGAGGAATGTGGACCCCTTGGATTGGTTTGGGTTGAGCTGACTGTGAGTAAAGCAGCCAAAAGCTCTACTTCAGCCTCTGCAGTCCTATGAGAAGGATCTGTTTGTTCTCTCCCTCTTCCATCGTACTACATCTGCAAGGTGAGATAGTGTTGTACATGTGTACAATTAGCAAAAGCATTTGCCTTGCCAGTTGGAAGAGCAAAGACTATCTGGAAAGCCATGTGGAAAATGCTCCACTTGAAGCTAATGATTAGAAGGTGAATATCATGCTGTGGGACCTGAGATATGGTCTATAGACTAATTACCGAGAAATTCAGGTTTGATTTGGTTGTTTCAATTCTCTACTTGAGAACCTAGATAGCTGCAAAAGGCCTTACCAGCACTGCTTGTGGGTAGAATTATTTACACTCTAAGTCATAGGAACATTGAATCCTAAGAGGAACAAAGTTGGATTCAGGATCAGGACTCAATAGCTGAGACTTTAAAAAACAAGTGTTGATCTTTTTCTGAGCAGTCTTAGAGGTGCCTGGCTTAGAAGGGTGAGTTCACTGGGTGGCACCCTCATGTCAACCCCATGTCAAGTCAGTGACTGAGAAACCTCAGAGGAAAGTGAGTTCTTTCTGAGTTTCCATAGCGGTAAAAATACTCTTTAATTAATGCACCCTTCATTATTTGTGACCGCCATCTCTGCCATCGTGGGGACTTACCACATAACTTACGTTAATTCTCATGAGGTCTTCGTGTGAGATTATGAACTCTGAAGGCAAGAAGTGGGTCTTGATCATCTTGATTATCTGTGCACTCCTTAGCAAGTGCCAGTTCATGAAAAAGATGCTTTATAAATGACTGAATTGAATTACTACAGAAACTTTATGGAGTCTTAAAAGGTTCAATGCATTTGGCTCCTCTGGGTCTACATTTTTGCTTCTACTTTGTAACTTAAAGTAGATGCTATTTTTGGTGCTGAAATCATCATGTATAAAATCTCACTGTTGACATAGTTGGGGAGACTGGCTCTTTGGAAAAAAAAAGATGAAATCAACTACCAATGATTATGACTTTTTTTTTTTTTGTAGTTCAGAAATAAGTATATCCTGCTGCAGTGAAAGATCATCATTCTCTGAAGCACGGTTTTTCTTTGAATTTTCTCAGTGAGGCTTAATGCTATTTTGATTGATTGAAAGTGCAGTAAGTTGAGTTTCTTATTTATGAAGTTAAAGGTTTAATTATGGGCACACAGCATTTCTAAATTTCATTTGCTGACTTTCTCTCCTTCCTCAGTGTCAGTCAGTCACTTAAAAAGATTGCTTCTGCATTTATTTTCCAGTTTCCATTTATTGTACATCATCTGTCTCTGTTACCATTCTCCTTTTGCTTTTACCTACACATTCTTTCTTTTTTTCCTTTCAATTCCTCTTATTTCCAACATTTCCCTCATGCTTTTTGTTTTATTCCTTTAATTGCTCTTATATTAGAAAATATGCCAAGTTCTCTGTAGAAGACAGGCATAAAGTACTGACTACCCAGGTGGACTTCAGATAATTTGAAGGGCAGGAGAAAGCAGTGTTTGTCAGTGTTGCAGGGATAGCTCATCATCACCACACAAACAGTTTTCCTTTTTGGCTGCCTTCTACTAACCATTTCTAAATAGCTTTTTGAAAAGTATGATATTCATCAAGTAGCATAACCATTTAGTCTTCTTGTTTCTTCTTGAGCACATGGCAACCTGATGTAGCTTGATACCTTTCTATTTTTTGAATGTGTCAGAAGTAAGTATAAGTTAGCAAAGATCGCTTAAATGCCTAGCAGACATACGATAAAAGATGCAGTTGTCTTGGAGAAGGGAGCCTTGTTTTTTTCCTGTTGTGAGCTTTTATGGCTTTAACTCTCCACAGAGTCTAGTGTCACTTTTTACTTCTCCTATGAGTAGTCCTCTTAGATAAAATGTATAAGAAGTTCATACTTACTGGACTGGAGTTCCATTTTACACAATTAAACTAGAACTAAATTACTAACTTCAACAGCTTTCTCCAAGGCTACAGGCACTTTCATTTTCTGCAAATATCTTGAAGCTCTGTCTCATTCTGCTTTGGACCTGCTCACTTACCTGGTTTCCTTGGTTTCTCTCTGTTGACTGACATCTAACTAAATTCTTCTACTTGTCATTATCCTTCTACCTTTTCTGGTTGAATGTCCTATTTGGGTGCTGTGGTAGTCAAGGTTATGTATAAACTTGGCTAGGCCATGACTGTCAGTGGTTTGGCAGATATTAAGTAATCATCCTCTATTTTGTGATCTTATGTAAGCAGCAAATCATTTGAAAGGGGAGTTTCCTTGAGGGTGTAGCCTGCATCCAATATATATGGATATTCTGGCAAAACTCACTTTCTCTTGATTCTATATCCTATTCATCATCCATCCTCTGACCTCTGGTTCATGGTGTGTGAACCAGCAGCCAGCTTTCTGACTTGCCAGTTTTGGGGTTGTTAGCCTCTGCAACCATGTGAGTAAGGAGAAGCCTCCAGCCTGACACCTGACCCGTGGATTTGGGAGTTGTCAACCATCACAACTACATGAGCCATTTCCTTGGAATAACTTTCTCTCTACATGTATTTATATATGTGCTCCATCGGTGTCTTGGTTATTTAGTGCTGTTATAACAGAACTGCCACAAGTGGATGGTATTTAACAAACCAATTTATTTTCTCATTGTTTGTCATACTAGAAATCCACATTCAGGGTGCTGACTTAGGGGAGGTTTTCTCTCTCTGTTAGCTCTGGAGAAAGGTCTTGTCCCCTTTCAACACGTATGGGCCTAGCATTCCTTGGAGATCTGTTTGTGTCTTGACATCAGTCTTCTTCTGGGTTCTAGAATGTTCTATACACATGGACCCTGGGTCCAAAGAATACACTGTGCTCCTAGTTCTTCTTTCTTGGTGGTAGTAGAGCCCCCCCTCTTTGCTCACTTCTTTCTCCTTTTATCTCTTGTAAGATAAACAGTGATGCAGGACACACCCCAAGGAAACTCCATTTACATCAGATCAGAGCTGTGACCTGACTAAGGGTGCCACATCCCATTCTAATCTCCTTATAACTGATAGGCCGATTATATTAGATCACGTTATAGGGGATGTAAACCATATTTCCAAATGGGATTATATCCACATGTTAAAGTGTTTAGGATTCTAACACATTTTTAAAACAGAATTCAATGCACAACAGGTAGTTTGCCTGGCTTTTTGATTCAGCCAGTACCTAAGCTATTTCTTCCTATTTCTTGTGTTGTACAATCCACAACCAAGCCCCTAATTACTGTGATTTGTGTCAGTCTAGATCCATTGCCAAAGACTTCTACTTGTTGGGAGCAAAGAGAAGTCAGACTCTCATTAATCTTGGAATGCATGATACCTTATATGAAAAGCATAGGTAGGTAGTGGTGAAAAGCATAGGCTCCAGAGTTCAAATCCCAGTTTTGACACTTAGTAGTTGTGTAATCTTGGGCAAATTACTTATCTTCTCTTACTCAGTTCTCTCCTCTGAACAATGAGGATAAATGGCTGCACCTACCTTTTATGGTTGATAGGAGGAGTGAACAAGTGAATCCATGTAAAGGGTTTAGAACAGTGTGTCTACTACACAGTAAGCACTATATGTGTTAACTATTACTAAGAAATTAAAGCCCACATTCTCTGAATTCTGACTCTGCCAGAAAGAAGGCAGATGGATTAGATCAGTATTTATTGAAGGAGGGTTCACAAAGTTTATTATGAGAAATTTAAAATCTCATCCTCACATTTGGATGAAAATGGAAACTTATCAGAATAAGCATATGTTAGATTATTTGATGACTCCGTTATAGCTGAACATGCCATGTGATTAGAGAGCTGGCATTTGATTTACATCGTGTTTGTGATCACGTTCTCAGGAGTGAAGGCCATGACTTCGAGGCAGTTTGTACTCAGGCTGGCCTAACTGTGGTTCTTTGGGAGAAGAGCAGTAGGGGAATGATGCTTCCTGTAGCACATAGTGGTTGGGGACCAGCTCCATAAAAGTCCATACAGCAGTTACATGCTGACTAGTATTGTCAACTTGGGTTTTATTGAGATTCTGTTTAAGTTATGGATTTGTTTTGGTTTTATAGTCATGTAAAAGGGCTATCAGCATAGGAGTTTCTATCTAGGTTTTACGTTTGTGTTTATTTAGCCAAATTTATAATAAAAATAATTTGCTGGGCCATGACTGTCAGTGATTTGGCAAGTATTAAGTAATCATCCTCCATTTTGTGATCTTATGTAAGCAGCAAATCAGTTGAATTTTTATCTTGTAAAAGGGGTCAAAAAACCAAACTCACTGCCATTGAGTTGATTCTGACTCATAGCGACCCCCATTGGTTTTCCAAGGCGGTAAATCTTTGCAGAAGTAGATTGTCCCATCTTCTTTCTGCAGAGCGACTGGTGGCTTTGAACTGTCAACCTTCTGGTTAGCCATCAAATGTCTTAGGCACTATGTCACCAGAGCTCCTTGTAAAAGGGGTCTTTGTGCTAGGAATGCCACCAAAAACAAAAAAAGTTTCTGGGGAACTTGTTACAAATGCAGATTCTTGGGCTGTATCCTGGAGCTGTTGACCTCTAGGGCTTGAATGAGCCTGCAAATCCACATTGTTGCTGAGCCCGTCAGGAGATTCTGCTGAGCAACAGGGTTCTTTGGAATGGATGACCTCCCAATATTCGTCATAGTTCTGAATCTTAGGATTCAGTGTCCTCATCTTCAAAATTGAGATAATGGTATTAGACCCCTTCTTACTTGCACAAAGGAGTAGTGAGAATTAATGAGGCAATTTTCATAAGTGTTCTTGGAAGAAAAGTACAATTTAAATGTAATAAATTGGGGCCAAATTGAACTAGATCAGCTCAGCATATAAATTGTTCCCTAGGAACAAAGAGGTGTCTCAGGTCAGTGACGTGCATCAGTGGGTTGATTTCTGCTAACAGAGATACAGCTTCCAAAAGTGCTGTCCATCTTCAGCATGGAATCAAGTTTTCTAAAACCAGGCACATTACTATGAGATTTGTAAATCACTTGCCTCAGTGCTGACAGAAGCAGGGAGGCCAGGCAAGGAGGCTGTGGTGAGAGCCCTGTGCTTTTGGAAAAAATAATTTATTTTTTTTTTACACATGGGATGTTTTTCATTTCTGACTGGATTGTTTTCCTAAAATTGATTTGAAATTCAGAGGGCACTACCTTCAGAAACCATGTTCCATGGGGCAGTTTCTGGGGCAGCCCATACCTCTGATTTGCTCAGAATGTACCTGAAGTAAACTTTCTTCTAAAGTCAGATGAGGTCTACACCAGATAAGGTCTGGGTGGAAAAGCATGTTCTGTGTTTCAATTTGGGACTCTAAGAACACATTTCTCTATCAGCTCTTGGGACTCTGAAGGACCTCATAGAAGTTCAGACTTGCATTTCTCCCATCTTAATTTTTTTGTTCTTGTACCTCCCTCTCTCTTTTTGTTCTTGTTCTCATTTTTTATTTTAGTTCTACTTTTGTGTTATAATACCTAAAATTGCAAACATGTTTGGAAGGGATAGAGAATACAGGAAGAAAAATGATCTGTGCTCCAAACAGTCTTTATCTCTTTCTCCCCATTTAAATTTTCTCATCACAATCCTCATTTTCTTAGATTCTTCTCTGAAATTCTAAATTATACCTAGCAATGCAATATATTAGTTTCTCTATTTGTTGTGTATGCAGGGTTCTAATGCATTCACTTCATGTCCTTTAGTATTGAGCCAGAGGGGGTTCCCAAGACATAAAAGTAGAATATTCTGATGAGTTGACTTTGGGTATCCTGCAAATTATATTGTTTAAGTAGAAGTCTTTTTTTTTTTTTGTCCTGTTCCAGGTTCCATAATAAGCCAGTGGCATCTGTTAAGAGAGGCTACTCTTTGGCATTAGTTCTTTCTTTAGAAGAAAAAGAGTTAATAGGAAATATATATGTGTGTGTATGTGGGTACACACACACACATATATGATTCTCTGCAAAGCCCTTTTCTGAAATCAGGTGGTAGATATTGGTAAAGTGTTGCAGATTGTTTGTGTCTAAATATCTTCAGAATTATCAGGTCTGAAAGACTCAGTTAAGTAACCTTTCTTATTTTCTTTAATTAAAAGAGCTTGTATTAGTTCAGGTCCTCTGACAAGCAGATGATTATGTGAACAAGAAATTTATTGGGAGAAGTAGTTTTAACAGATACCTCCAAATGTCATTTATACTCATCATTACTTTGAAATTGTTAGTTACTAGATTTACCACTAATATTAGGTTTTCCTACTTAATGAGGTAGTAAAAAGGCACATTTATTTTGTATCACAATTTTTAAAAGAAATTATAATGGAATTTGAATATAATTTTTAAAAAAATTCTTTGTATTTTATTTTATATAAATATTCCAAGAAGGGGTCCACAGTCTTCATCTAATTGACAAAGGGGTCTGTGGCACAAAAGTGGCTAAGAAACCTAGCTTTAGATAGTATTTAGTAGGATGACATTAATTATATCATCTCAATAGTTTTATCCTTTACATGGCTTCAAATGTATGAGAACAATATTCTCAGTCCTCATGAGAATATGTTACCATGGACTATGAATAATTTAGGGGCTCTGGTGGTGTAGTGGTTAAAACATTTGGCTGCTAACCAAAAGGCCAGCAGTTTGAACCCACCAGTCACTCCACAGGAGAAAGATGAGGCAGTCTACTTTGGTAAAGATTGACAGCCTTAGAAACCCTACGGAGCAGTTCTATTCTGTCCTATAGGGTCACTATGAGTTGCATTTGACTCAATGGCAGTAGGTTTCGTATGAATAACTAATTCAACAAATAGTGTCCTCTGTGTGCCAGTCCCTGTGTGGTTCTGGGGCTGCACAGTAGTAAGACAGACACAGTCCTATAGTGAGTTTATCAACTAACAGACAAGGTAGTCACGAAACAAGAACACTTATGATTATAGTATGGTTTTCTATGTGATGTTAATGACAGGAGAAATACAGGCTGACTGTGGGTTTTTCCCAGTAGAAGGACCTAGTGTAGAGACCAGAATAGACTTTGAGGAAGCCCATTTAAACTGGGTCTGAAAAATTAAGAGTTAGTTTGGAGAAGAGGAGCTGGAGACAGAGGTTAGGATAAGTAAGTGTGAAGGTTTAGAGGTGAGGCACACACATCTCATTTTAAGAACTAAAATTATACAGGACCTTGTAAGCCATGTTAAAGTTTAGACCTTTTCCTAGGGACTGTAGAAGCTTTGAAGGGTTTTTAAGCAGTGAGTGATGTGGTCAGATCACCTTTCAAAAATATTGCTTAGAAGGAACCCTCCATGTGGTGAGCAGGCTCTCGTGGTTCTGGAGGTAAAAGATGATGGTGGCCTGGGTTGGAAGGATATGGTGGGTGCGGGAGAATACGATGCTCTTCAAGTTATTTTTGCTTGGTTTCTGTTGGGGATTTCTTTTTGGCTCTGTGTGGATGACTGGGTCTTGAATTTCTATTTGTAAGTCTACCATAAATTGCATCAAAATTTTGGAAGCATCTTTCTTAGAGTTAAGTTGTTCATTATAGCTGTAGTTCTCTCTGAAGTCTACTGCAAATGCCTCTATGCACACATAAAATCTCATACAAATCTTGGAAAAATACTGCCCTATAGTGATGAGGCACAGAGAAAGTGGATGTTATTTGGTTAGGCCCTTAGTGTACGTTTGTAACTTGCTGCAGCATTAATGGTCCTTAGCCTTCTACATTAAGAAGAAAATAAACTTAACATTAATAATGTAGATCGTTATATTGCCAATTAAATGAAAAATCTCTGCCTGCTGCTTCATAAGAAACCTGTAAATGGGCTCAGGGTTTGTTTGGTACTAGGTAAAAACAAATCCATTTTCGTTGATGGCTAATTCAGGGTCATGCTCAGTTAGGCAACTCATAAAATTGTCTGTATGGAAATGAATCTCTGGGATAATCAGATTTTATTTCTAGTGTCTAATCAATACTCAGAGCTTTGGGATTTAATTATGTCTGCTGAGGAAACAAATACAATTCAATTTCTCTTCCTCCCTTTCAAACATAACTGTAGCCTTCATTTTAATTCATAAATGTTGTTGTTGTTGTTGTTGTTTGTGCCGTTGAGTCGGTCCTGACTCATAGCGACCCCTCCTTGGGTTTCTGAGGTGATGTCACTATGGAAGTAGATTGCCCAATCTTCCTTCCGAGGAGTAGCTGGTGGGTTTGAACCACCAGCCCTCTGGTTAGCAGTCAAGTGCCTTAGGCACCATGCTACCAGAGCCCTAATTCATAAATATTACAAGGCTTTATAGATATTTTCTGGTATAGTACCTGGTCTCTAGGAGTCCCTGGGCAGTGCAAATGTTATGCACTGGACTGCTAACTGTAAGATTGGCAGTTCAGACCTACCAAAGATAGCTCAGGAGTGAGGCTGGCAGTCTGCTTCTGAAAACTCTATGGAGTAGTTCTACTCTGCACACTGGGGTTACTATGAGTTGGAATTGACTCAGTGGCAACTAACAATAGCAACCGGGTATCTAGTTAGGAAAAAAAAAACCAAAAACAGAACACTGCCATGGTGTCAATTCTGACTCATTAAGACAGAATAAAACTGCCCTATAAGGAGCTCTGGTGGTGTAGTGCCTAAGGCATTTGACTGCTAACCAGAAGGTTGGCAGTTCAAAGCCATCAGCCACTCCTCAGAAGGAAGATTGAGCAATCTACTTCTACCCCAGAAACCCAAGGAGGGGGTCGCTATGCGTCAGAACCGACTTGATGGCAGTGAGTTTGGTTTGGTTTTTCAGTAGGGTTTTCAAGCCTGTAAATCTTTACAGAAGCAGACTGCCACATCTTTCTCCCATGGAGCAGCTGGTGAGTTTGAACTGGTGACCACTCTGTTAGCAGCTAAGCACTTTAATCACTGCACTACCAGAGCTCCTCTTGGTGTCTGTTTGGTACTCGATAAATATTGGTTATACTGTGGAATTCTTCTTCCAATTGAATGAAAACCTATGGAATTAGAACTTTAGGTGTGGCTTTGCTTCTGGTTCCTCCATTTCCCTTCTTGTCTAGCTGTTGACTCTGATTGTACATTTTTTAAGTACTCCAGAGAAATAAATCATTTAAGTGGGACATCATTTGTTTTAATGTGAGGATTCCTATTTTCTAGTCACCTAGGCAGCCTGACTTGAACATGGTGTTGGAGGGTGGTGTCTGCCCCAGTGGAGTGTGCTGCAGGCAGGAATCGCGTGATGTCTGAGGCACTGTGGGGGGAGTATGGATGGATGGAGTTGGTGTTCTACTCTTTTACCTCTCTATGACACTTTTCTACTTACCAGCTTCTTATTGTTGTTATGTGCCTTCGAGTTGGACTCGACTCATAGTGACCCCTCCTTGGGTTTCCGAGGCAGTATCACTATGGAAGTAGATTGCCCAACCTTCCTTCCGAGGAGTGCCTGGTGGATTTGAACCTCCAGCCTTCTCGTTGGCAGTCAAGTGTCTTAGGCACTACGCTACCAGAGCTCCTTACCAGCTTCTAGAAGGGCTCAAATAGCTTCGTTACCCTGCCTACTACTAAAACCTACTCATAGGAAAGAACTGGATATTGCACGTGTATCTACCCTCTTGTGAAGTTAAGTCATTGTGACCTATGTCCCAGGAGATTAGCATTTAGTAATGAACAAAAACAGTGGCAGCTACCATTTGATTAATGACTATCTGACAAGTGTTTTACACTCATGTTGACTCAGTTATGTTTTACTATAAGTCTGTGAAGTAGGTGTAAGAATCACCATCTTACAAATAAAGAGCCTCAGAGAGGGTAAGTCCCTCCCCCAAAGTCCCATAGTCAGTAAGTAGTAAACCCCGTTATCAGATCCAGTTCTGACTTCTAAGCCAGGCTTCTTCCACCATCTCCTTTCTCCTTTCCAGTTATATTTGGAAAGGTCATATCCCCAACAGGTAGACAGCTATGGGATATGGGTGGTTGATTCTTGAAGTCATATCAAATTAAAAAAAAACAAAACAAACTCACTGCCGTCGAGTCGGATCTGACTTACAGCGACCCCTCCTTGGGTTTTCGAGGCGGTATCACTACAGAAGTAGATTGCCCAATCTTCCTTCCAAGGATTGGCTGATGGGTTTGAACTGCCAGCCTTCTGGTTAGCAGTCAAATGCCTTAGGCACTATGCCACCAGAGCTCCTCAAATCAAACTAGTGGTCACCTAATTTGCCCCAGGTAAGGCTCTGTTTCCCCAAAGTCCATTGTAGAAGGGCTAAGGATGTGGTAATAATAACATAAGTCACAAGAAGCACTAAATTTAAATCAGTTATATGTATATATACACATGAACTTATTTGTTACTTTATTCAGCAGGCATTTTGTTGTTGTTAGCTGTCATCCAGTTGGCACCCAACTCATGACAATCCCTTTGTGATCCACAAGATTTTCATTGGCTGTTTTTCAGAAGTAGATCACCAGGCCTTTTTTCCTAGTTCATCTTAGTCTGGAAGCTCTGCTGAAACCTGTCCGGTATCATAGCAACACACAAGCTTTCATTAACAGACAGTTGGTGGCTATGCATGAAATGTATTTGTCAAGAATCAAACCTAGAGGTGAAAATTTTACAAATGAACTACCATTACCCCCACCAGGCATTTACTGATCACCTTATACGTACAAATAAGGCCCTGTTGGCATAGTGCTTAAAGTGCTCAACTACCAACCAGAAGGTTGGCAACTTAAACCCACCAGCTCCTCTGTGGCAGAAGTGGCAATCTGCATCCATAAAGATTTACAGCCTTGGAAACTGTGGGGCAGTTCTGCTCTATCCTATAAGATTGCTATGAGTTGGAATCCATGCAATGGCGGTAGATTTTATATGTGAAAAGTTCTATACCAGGGGGTATTAGGAAGAGAAAAATGTGCATGATAGAATCTCTTCCCACAAAAAGTTTACACTTGAATAGAGGGGTTAATGAACATATGAACTCTGATAGCGTAGTGCCTAAGGCACTTGACTGCTAACCAGAAGGCTGGCAGTTCAAACCCACCACCCACTCCGCTGAAGGAAGATGGGGCAGTCTATTTCCATAGTGATACTGCCTTGGAAACCCAAGGAGGGGTCGCTATGAGTCGGGTCTGACTCAAGGGCACATAACAACAACAACAATGAACATATAGCATACAAAGCAATGTATTATATTTTCTGAGTGTGATATGTATGCAGTGAAGGGGAGAAGATTTTTATTTATTTTTTATCCAAGGTGGAAAGAGTGGCTAAAGACCAGCTTATAGAGGCCTTGTTTGTCAGGGTAAGTAGCTAACTTTGGTAGGCTTTGAATTTGCAGTTTAAATAGAGACTTATGCTTTGAAAAATTAATATGGGGGTCAGGATGCAGTTTAGTTTGTAAGGATGTGGGTATGGAGGAGAAAGAGCAGTTAGGAGAAACCAAAAGTCTGTAAGTTTTTTGAGGGCAAGAAATGGTCTTATTCATTTCTGTATCCCCAGTTCCAAGCTTGCCCATAGTAGGGGCTCAATGCAGCTTTGTAGAATGATTGAACCGACATTTCTTATAAGTCCTTTAGGCAGCTCAACACTCAACATATCCAAAGTAAGATTCATTATTTTTCTTTCTCCACAAAACATCCTTTTCTTCTTAGTCTTTCCACCATTTGTTAGTATCATCCCTAGTCTTTAGTCACCATGCTGTAAATCTTGAGATCTCCTTCTTCCTAATTTTTATTAGTTATAGATCATGGGGTACCACCTCCATGCATTTCAGGTATCTTTTCTTCCACTCTTACTACATTATCCACTTAACAAACTTATTCACTTAATAAACATATGTTGCTGTTGTTACCTGCTGTCAAGTCAGCTCCAACTCAAAGCGACCCTATTGTTACAACAGAATGAAACACTACCTGGTCCTATGCCATCCTCATGATCCTTGCTATGTTTGACTCCATTGTTGTTGCTATTGTGTTAATCCATCTCGTTGAGGGTCTTCCCCTTTTTTTCTCTCTTTACTTTGCTAAGTATGATATCCTTTTCCCGGAAATGGCTCCTCTGACAACATGACCAAAGTAGGTGAGATGAACTCTGGCCATTCTTACTTCTGAGGAGCATTCTGGCTATATTTCCTTCTGGGCAGATTTGTCCATTCTTCTGGCAGTCCAAGGTATTTTCAGTATTCTTCACCAACACCACAATTCAAAGTCATCAACTCTTTTTCAGTCTTTTTTATTCATTGTCTAGTGCCTAACACACATATGAGGTTATTGAAGATACTATGGCTTGGGTTAGGTGCACGTTAGTCTTCAAAGTGAGATCTTTGCTCCTTAACACTTTAATAAAGAGGTCTTTTGCATCACATTTGCCCTGTGCAATACGACGTCTGATTTCTTGATTGCTGCTTCCTTGAGTGTTGATTATGGATCCAAGTAAAATGAAATCCTGACAACTTCAATCTTTTCTCCATTTATTGTCATGTTGCTTATTGGTCCAGTTATGAGGACTTTTGTTTTCTCTATGTTGAGGTGTAATCCATACTGAAGACTGTAGTCTTTGATCTTCATCAGTAAGTGCTTCAAGTCATTTTCACTTTCAGCAAGCAACATTGTGGCATCTGTGTATCTCAGATTGTTAACAATTCTTCCTCCAATCCTGATGCTATGTTCTTCTTCATATAGTCTAGATTCTCACATTATTTACTCACCATACAGATTGAATAAGTCTGGTGAAAGGATACAACCCTGACACACTCGCTTCCTGATTTTAAACCATGCAGTATCCCCTTGTTCTGTTTGAACAACAGCCTCCTGGTCTATGTACAGATTCCTCAAGAGTACAATTAAGTGTTCTGGAATTACCGTTTTTCTCAATGTTATTCATAATTTGTTGTGATCCACACAATCAAATGTTTTTGCATAGTCAATAAAACACAAGTAAACATCTTTCTGGTATTCTTTGCTTTTAGCCAAGATCCATCTGACATCAGCAATGATGTACCTTATTCTATGTGCTCTTCTGAATCCAGCTTGCAATTCTCAAAGTTCTCTGTCAGTATACTGCTGCAACCATTTTTGAGTTATCTTCAGTAAGATTTTACTTATGTGTAATATTAATGATATTACTTGATAATTTCTACATTCTTGGGATCGCCTTTCTTTGGAATGGGTACAAATCAAATATGGATCTCTTGAGTCAGTTGGGAGCTCTGGTGGCATAGTGCCTAAGGCATTTGACTGCTAACCAGAAGGCTGGCAGTTCAAACCCACCAGCCATTTCTCAGAAGGAATGTTGGGCAATCTACTTCCATAGTGATACTACCTCAGAAACCCAAGGAGGGGTCGCTCAGAAACCCAAGGAGGGAGTTGGATCCGACTTGATGGCAGTTTGGTGTTTTTTTTTTTTTTTTTTCCAGTCAGTTGGCCTGGTACCTATCTTCTAAATCTCTTAGCAGAGCCAAGTGAGTGCCTCCAATGAGGTATCTCTTTGTTGAAATATCTTAATGGGTATTCCGTCCATTCCTGGAGCCTTGTTTTTCGCCAGTTCCTTCAGTGCAGCTTTGACTTCTTCCTCCAGTACCATTGGTTCTTCATCATGTACCACTCCTGAAATGGATGAAGATCGACCAGTTCTTTTTGGTACAGTGACTCTGTGTATTCCTTCCATCTTCTTTTGATGTTTCCTACATCTTTCAGTATTTTGCCCATAGAATCTTTCAGTATTGCAACTCAAGGTTTAAGTTTTTTTCTCAGTTCTTTCAGCTTGAGAAATGCTGAACATGTTCTTCCTTTTTAGTTTCCTAACTCCAGGTCTTTGCACATTTCATTATAATAATTGACTTTGTCTTCTTAAGCTGCTCTTTGAAATCTTCTATTCAGCTCTTTTATCTTGTCATTTCTTCCATTTGCTTTAGCTACTCTCCATTCAAGTGCAAGTTTCAGAGTTTCTGCTGACATCCATTTTGGTCTTTTCTTCCTTTCCTGTCTTTTTAATGACCTTTTGCTTTCTTTGTGGATGATGTTCTTGATGTCATCCCACAACTCCTCTGGTTTTTGGTCATTGGTGTTCAGTACATCAAATCTATTCTTTAGATGGTCTCTAAATTCAGGGGATATAATCAAGGTCATATTTTGGCTCTCTTGGACTTGTTTTAATTGTCTTCAGCTTCAACTTGGACTCTGTTCCACAATCAGCTCCTGTTTTTGTCTTGGCTTAAGATACTGTGCTTAGTACAAGGAAACTCAAAACTGCTCAGCTGTAGTGTCTCTTCTGCAGTCTGGGTTGTCAAAGAGTCTTGTGGAAAAACAATCTCTCCTGAAAAATAGGTTCACATGGAAAATTACAGACCACACAAAGAAATTTTCCATTATGAAGAAAAATAAGTAAACAACAAGTAAGAGGATTACCATCTCAAGAACCTAGTGACATAGAAGTATGTTTGAAATGATTAAAGAATAAAGAAATTGAGATGGGCTCTACTGCCTTAATAAAATGTTTCTCTCATATATTTGGACAGCTGCTCCCAGGGAGCATGTGAAGAGTTTGCTTAAGGGATTTAAAAGGGGAAAACATGAAGTCTGAGGTTATTTACCTGCCATCCTTTAGTGTTCTGGCAGGACCTTTAGGTTTCTTCCTAAGGATCAAGAGCTCAGGGAAACTTTCTTTTCTAGTAATCCACTCAGGTGGCAGAAAAGCTCTGCTTTTGAGAATATTAACCATGATGCTCAGGTGTTCTTAACCAAAGGTTTGTTTTAATTTCTCTTGAGAGTGCAGCTTAGTATTTCCCCATTATTGTAAGGACTGAAGCATTATGAAGTGATAAATGGGCCTTTTAGAAAACAAAGCTTGAAGCTGCCTTAAAAACCATGTTAGTCCTCGTTCAACTCTCCACTTACAATTGATTTTATCTCTTGGCTGAGCCCAGGGAAATGAGAGCTTTATGGTGATTAAGTAAAATCATGTCAGAAATGCTAGATTTGGGCCAGTGGAAAACATGAGATTTCATGGAGTCCCCTGATCACTATCCAATATTTTCTTGATCTCAGACCTATGATCAAGCCATGACTTTTAGCACTGGAAGCCCCAAAGTATATATAAAGGAGAGGCTAAGGGGCAGCCATGCCTTTGGAATGAGGTGCTTGGGGGACTTGTCTGGAAGCTGGGGTGATCTATCATTTCACATAAAATTGAGAATGAAGAGGACTAGGTGTAGGGTTGAGGGGCTTTATGGTTGCTAAGGCCTCAGATATATCTTGAGATGATGAATTTTCGATTCAGTGGGTCTAGCAAGCATCACATACAAACTTAATTTTCCACTGGAAGTCTGACAGTGAATTTCAAGCAGTAAGCTTCCTACTAAAAATAAAATATGAAGGCAACTATTTTCTTTTTTACCAATGGGTTGGAAATCAGATATCCAAATATGAGAGGAGACCCTGTGAGAGTGAGCTGGGGAGAATTTCAGCTCCAGAGTGTTGACCTCATATAGCTAAATGGTAAAAACATATAATCAGAAACTATAATGCTCAGCAGAATTTTCAAGGGTGTCTTAGGCAAAGAGTGGTTGTTTTCTTCTCTCCCTGCAGTCAGGTGTAGGGGAAGGACGAAGACAAATTGTCTTGTCCCCTAGTGAATTGTGGGAAGCAAGGCTGTATAACATGCTTCCCTTTTTGGGAAGAGAAAGGGACATACACTGAGGGTATGTTCTATTTATTTTTTGCATTGTGTGTTTCTATATGATAGAAGTTCATGAGCGCTTCTCATTGCTATGGTCGGGATGACCTGGTTTATAGTTTATCAGTATCAATAGCATTGATAAGTGACCCCAGAAAGATGTGCAATTGATCAGATATTCTCTTTGCATCTTCCCAGGAG
The DNA here is from genome assembly GCF_000298275.1 of Orycteropus afer afer. Classification (NCBI taxonomy): domain Eukaryota; kingdom Metazoa; phylum Chordata; class Mammalia; order Tubulidentata; family Orycteropodidae; genus Orycteropus; species Orycteropus afer. The sequence continues at coordinate 2,033,868 of NW_006921901.1, read as the reverse complement.
GTATCTAGTGTCATTCTTAAATTTGCAGTTAACTGAAGAAATTGTTAATACTGCTGAAAAGTAGAGATGAGGGCATCTGGACTCTTTGTACCCTTCTCTGTACTTGTCAGTACAGAACCTTTAGAATTAATTGCTTCTTAGATGCACGATTACTGCTCACTTAGCCCTATGCAAAGAAGTAGGTCAGTCTATTTATTGGGATCATGCTGTTCTGTAATTATGTGAAGAGCTAATGATTATAGATAGAGCTTCTGTGTGATTTCAAAGCAGGTAAATTTAACATCATTAGAAAATAATCTGTAGCTACCAAATTTCAAGCTTCTGGAAAAAATTTTATCCAGATAATATTGAAATCTTGATAAGTTTTATTATTCTTAAATGTGTTATATAAGTTTGAAAACTTTATCTGTTTCTTGGGCTAGAAAGGACACTTATGGTTAAATAAGAAAAGGAAGAAAAAGATGGCCTCAATATATTTATTTCTTGACACTGTTGAAATATTAGCATGGAAATTTAGTTACACATGCTTTGAACAAAGAATTTTTTCTCATATTTTATTTTTTATTTAGGTGTAATAAACATTTCTCCTTTCTGAATAAGATGATATCAAGTTTTCTACATTATTGAAAGATACAAACAATATTGAAAGTTTAATTATTAAGGAGCCTGTATCTGTAACTCTTTCAAAATTGAATGTGAGATAAGGGAACCCAGCTATCAAGTATATCTTACACACATTACATGGAAAAGCTGTATTTTATAAATTCAGGTATTCTGAAGCTCTTAAATTAATTTAGATACATGGAGATGACTCTACCTTGAACTTGGCTACCTTGCCTGGCTTCCTTGCCTCTTTCTTCTTCTTCTTTTTTTTTTTTTTATTGTGATTTGGGTGAAAATTTACAGAGCAAATACACTTTCCATACAGCAGATCACATACACTTTGTCTCATGACATTGGCCACAATTTAGCACAATGCAACATCTCCCCCTCCCGATAGCTACCTCCTCCCTGTGTCCATCCCTCCATGCACTCCTACCCCCTGAGCTGTTTCCCTGTGCCTGAGCAGCCCCTTTCTCCCATGCTTGTTCTCTCCAAGGAGTGTATCCGCCCCAGGTAAATGCTCAACTGATATGCCTGTCTATTGTTTGGCTGGAAGCCACAGGTGTGCATTCAATTCCAGACCTGAAGGGCAGCTAGGGGCCAGAGTCTCAGTGGTTCTACCAGGCTCCATCAGGCCAGCAAACCTGTTCCCCACTTTTTTTTTTTCTTAAATGATTTTGAGTTTTGTTCCACATTGTTCTCCCTGTCTATCCAGGATCTCCTACAAAGATCCTCTTCCAAGTGGTTGACAGTAGTATCCAAGCACCATCTATTTCTTCTCGTCTCAAAGTCGTATAGGTTGCAGATCAGATGGTGTACCAGTTGCTAGGACTAATTGCTTCCATGAATTTTTGGTTTTCTTCATTCTTCTTGGCTCTGGATGAGGAGAGACCCATCGTTGCATCTAGAGGGCACCTTGCTAGCTTTTAAGATCCCAGTCGCTACTCGCCACAGTAGGAGGTGCAACAATGATTTGTGTGTTATGTTATGCCAATTGAGCTTGATGTCCTCTGAGACTATGGTCCCGAGCCCACAGGTTCAACTACTTGGTCCCTCTGGGTAGCTGTGACCAAGCAGTGACTACAACCTTGCCCCTTGTCAGCCCCATTATATATCTGGGAATTCAGATCACACACATAAAGTTATTGGACCACGTCTGCCAACCCTATACATGTTCTTGGGTGCACTCTCCCCTTCATATACATACCTAATATTTCAGCCTGTCCACCCATCTATCTACCCAAATACCCATGTTTGCATTCACTGACCACACCGTACTATATGCGCAAAAGGTTTCATCTTTGTTGTCTGTACTTCCCACGTACCTCTCTATGTCTTTCTCTTCCTCAATGCAACTATATTGATCACTCACATTTGGTACATTGCCCTTTTCTTCACCCAAATCAAAACTTATCTCTATCTATCTAACAGTATTCCCTCCCCTCCCCTCCCACCCCTGGTGACCAACAAAGAAAATGACCTTTCATACATAAACATTTCCTTGACTTTTACAATAATGGACTAATACAATATTTGTCCTTTTGTGATTGGCTTATTTCACTCAGCATAATGTCCTCCAAGTTCATCCACGTTATGTGCTGTTTTGCAGATTCTACATTATTCTTTAGCGTTGCATAGTGTTCCATTGTGTGTATGTACCATAGTTTGGATATCCATTCCTCAGTTGATGGACACCTAGGTTGTTTCCATGTTTTGGCTATTGTAAACAGTGCTGCGATGAACATGGGTGTGCATATGTCTGTTATTGTCATGGCTCTCACTTCTTTATGGTATATACCTAGTAATGGAATAGCTGGGTCAAATGGTATTTCTAGTTCCAACTTTTGAAGGAATTGCCATACATACTGCTTTCCACAATGGTTGTATCATTTTACAGTCCCACCAGCAGTGTATGAGAGTCCCAATCTCTCCACATCCTCTCTAGCATTAGTTATTTTCTGTCTCATTGAACTTTGCTACTATGCTGGAGCAAGATGGTATCTCATTGTTGTTTTGATTTGCATCTCTCTACTAGCTAGTGATCGTGAGCATTTCTTCATGTTTTTGTTGGCTGCTTGAATATCCTCCTCGGTGAAGTGTCTATTCATGTCTTCTGCCCATTTTTAAATTGGATTGTTTGTCTTTTTGTTATTGAGGTGTTGGAGTTTTCTATAAATTCTAGAGATAAGTCCCTTGTCAGATATGTCATTACCAAATATTTTTTTCCCAATCTGTAGGTTCTCTTTTGACTCTTTTGGAGAAATCTTTGGAAGCACACAAAAATTTAATTTTTAGAAGGTCTCAATCATCTGGTTTCTCTTCTGCTGTTTGTGCATTTTGAGTTATGTTTGATAGTCTATTTATACCACATATTAGGGCCCTTAAATTTGCCCCTAAACCAACAATATATTTATTCAACAACTAGAATGTTGTTGTTATTTCCATCGAGTGGGACCCAACTCATAGCGACCCCTCCTTGGGTTTCTAAGGTGGTATCACTATGGAAGTAGATTGCCCCATCTTCCTTCTGAGGTGTGGCTGGTAGGTTTGAACCACCAGGCTTCTGGTTAACAGTCAAGTGCCTTAGGCACTACGCTACCAGAGCTCCCTTGCCTCTTTCCTTTTGTTCTTTCCAATAGTTTGTTTCAAAGTACAAAATAAATGAAGTTAGTATGGCAAAGGGTAAGCCTGCCTATACTGTGGAAGAATTAGACTAGTGTCTTGGTTTGTGTTTGTCCTAAGCAGCTCCTGAGACAAGGACTTCAGTGCAAAAAATTTATTTGGGAAATAATGTCAGAAAACATGGTGAAGGAGTGAGGAAGTGAGACAGGGAAGGGTGTACACCAACAAAAGGGCATTAATGAGTAGATATTCCTGGGGCCCTTGCTGCTGAGGATTCCTTAAGTTACTGTGTAGAATATACCTCAGGGGTGCCACTGTGGCAGGCAGAAGCAAGCCCTCTCAAAGATGTCCATGTCCTAATCCTTGGAACCTGTGAATATTTTATCTTACATAACAAAAGGGACTTGGCAGATGTGATTAGGTTAAGAGTCTTGATACGGGGAAATTATCACTAGTGTCCTTTTAAGAGGGAGGCAGGAGAAGAAAATATGGAAAGGATGTAATGAACAGAACTCAACACATTGCCCTCGAGTCAGATCGGACTCATAGCCACCCCTCCTTGGGTTTCTGAGGCATTATTACTACGGAAGTAGATTGCCCAGTTTTCCTTCCAAGGAGTGGCTGGTGGGTTTGAACTGTCAGCCTTCTGGTTAGCAGTCAAATGCCTTAGGCATTATGCCACCAGAGCTCCCTAATGAACAGAGTTCAGAGTGAAAGGGAGAGAAAGACTGAGACACAAACCATAATATGATCTATAGAAACACAATGAGAGACAGAGATAGAGTCAGAGAGAGACACACAGAGGCAGAGAGAGCTGGACGTTTGTCAGGGAGGGGACAGGGAGGGAAGAATATATATAGAGAAGGAGTCAGAACAAGAGGCAGATGAGCTGGCTTCCCTTCCTCTCCCTACATTTGCGTATGCCACCTTCTCCAGAATTGAAAAAGCCCTACTGTGGGTTCCGCTTTGGTCACCTGGCCTGCCTGCCCACACCTCTCCCCAAAGTGACCCACACTGATGGCCTGAACAGGCATATGCTTTAGAACCACAGAAGCCTAAATTCCAGTTCAGCTACTTTTTATCTATGTGGCTTTTAGTACTTAAGCTTCATTTTGTTCATCGGTAAAATGGGATAATACCACCTATTTTACAAGGTTTCTGTGAGGTGCTCATCAAATCTTAACTTGACAAATCCCAAATCTCAGGCCCCCATTCTTTTTTCCCTTTAGAGAAGGGGAATCATGCATATATCAGGGATAAATACAGCCAATGAAATTTTGCTATTGGGAATAAAGGAAAATTAAAAGCACTCTTTTAAATAAGACGTTTGGGAAACTTTTCAGCTATAGTCTATTAAAAATAAACTATACTTACTGTTGACAAACCAAAGCCCACTGCCATCAAGTTGGTTCTGACTCACAGTGACCCTCTTTGGGTCTAAATCTGTAAAGAGGCTGTAAATCTTTACAGAAGTAGATTGCCCAGTCTTCCTTCCGTGGAGTGGCTGGTGGATTTGAACCTCCAACCTTCTGGTTAGCAGTGAAATGCCTTAGGAACTATGTCACCAGAGCTCCTTTACTGTTGGCAGGATACATGGAAATGTTATTTTATCAGTAGTTTCTTTTTTCCCATTTGTTTTCCCGTAGATAAGCTAGTATAGTGGCAAACTGCTGCACCTGTTGCACAGTCTGTGCAGTCCCTGGCTCCTGTGTGCCAGAGGGTGCTGGTGAGCATAAGGGAAGGCCTGGTTTGACGGCTAACCAGAAGGCTGGCTGTTCAAATCCACCAGCCACTCCTTGAAAGGAAGATTGGGCAATCTACTTCTGTAGAGATACTGCCTAGGAAACCCAAGGAGGGGTGGCTATGAGTTGAAATTAACTCGGCAGCAGTGAGCTTGGTTTTATTAATTGTGTTTTAGGTGAAAGTTTACATAGCAAATTAGGTTCCCATTTAACAATTTTTATACAACTTGTCCCATGACATTGGTTACATTTTCACAATGTGTCAACATTTTCATTATTTCCATTGTTTTTGTTCTGTTTCCATTGATCTAGTTTCTCTGTCCTCCTAAGCTTCTCATCTTTATTTTAGGGTAAATATTGACCGTTTAGTCTTGTATAGTTGATTATTTAAGGGAGCACAGTATTCTTGGGTTATATTTTTATTGTAATTTGGGTGAAAGTTGGCTTTCCAATCAGCAATTCATACATTTTGTTTTGTGGCATTCATTGCAATCTTCACAATGTAACAGCATTCTTCTCCCTCCCTCCCTGTGTTTACTGTTTCCCTTCACCCTTCTTTCCTTTCCCTTCCTGCCTTCTGAGCTTTGTCCCTGGAAACAGGTGATATTATTTATTTTATAAGCCAATCTGTTATTTGGATGAAAGGTGACCAACTGGGAGTGGCTTCAGTTCCAAATTGAAAGGGTATTTTAAGACGTTAATCTTGGGAGTTCCTCTAGTCTCTTGTTGGTGCAGTTAGTTTGGCCTTTTTTTAGGAATTTGAGTTGAACAAAACATATTTCTCCCTTCTATGTGGAACATTCTGTTGTGTCCCTTGTCAGAGCAGTAGGGGTAGCTGGCACCATCTAGTTCTTCTAGTCTCAGGCTGGATGAGGCCATAGTTCATGTGGGCTGTTAGTCTTGTGGGCAAGTTTCTTCTTTGAGTCTTTGGTTTCCTTCATTCTCTAAGGTATGCTTTTAATAATCTATGTCTATTTTCTTTTGTGTGTACTTCTCTCACTACCAGATGGGACCAGAAGCCTCATTAGACCCTGTGCTTTCTGACTTGCATTAAATAAAATTGCAAGAAAGAAAATAAATCAGAATCTTTGGGGTTAGAATGAATCTGTAGCTGTGAGCTGAGGAGTCAGACAAGTGGAAAAGCCCCAACCTCTTGTGTTCCTGCTCTCAGCAGTCTCCTATTAACCTGACTCTGCAAAGGTTTAGAGAAGTTTGTGTTTATTACTTTTTATGAAATGTTTTTTTTTTAAAGTGGTAATAAGAAGTTATAAGTAATTTGGAAAATCATGAACGCATAAGGAATAAAAGAAAAATCACCCATAATTCTACTACCCATTGATGAATTCAGTTAACATTTTGATGTATGTCATTTCAATTTTTCCTATATAGAGTATTTTTTTAAATATAATTGCTTAAATTTTTATTGTAGTTTTTAAAAAAATTGTGGTAAGGGAGGTTCTGGCAAGATGGCGGACTAGGCAGAAGGACTGCACAGACCCTCTTCAACAAAGAAAAGGGAAACCAATTGACACAGACACAGAAGATAATCTTGGACTGCTGAGCCTTGAAGGGAAGGATACAGAAGTAGACTTAACCCCAACTAGCAGAAGAATTTCCGTGAAATTACCAAAAAAGG
>NW_006921901.1:1980007-2023515 GCF_000298275.1 Orycteropus afer afer | reverse complement strand
ATTGTAAACTGTGGTCAATGACATGAGACAAAGTATATGTGAACTGCTGTATGGAAAGTGAATTTGCTCTGTAAATCTTCACCCAAACCACAATAAATAAAATAAAATTAAAAAAAAAAAATTGTGGTAAGGACATATACCAAAACATTTGCCATTTAAACATTTTTTTACATTAATTATGTTCATCATGTTGGGCAGCCATCACTGCATCTCTTTTCGTGTTTTCCTGTCCCACTTAACAGAAGCTCAGTGACCCCCTATCTGCATAGTATTTTTATCTACAAACTTGGGTTCACATTACTCATATGCTATTTTTTCATTTGAAGTAAAATTTGAATAGCACCAATTACTGTATTTCTTCAAATAATCTTAATTTTCATATAATATTCCACTTTGTAGCCATAGCCCAATTTTTTTTTCCTTGAGTGTTTCAACCATTCCTGTACTGTTGAATATTTATATTGTTTCAGGGTTCTTTTCTATTTTCAGTGATATTGCAAGGAACGTCATTTAAACCCTCATGATGGACTATTGAAAATATGTTTCTTTTAGAACTGGAAACGTTGATAAAAAATTTAAAATAATTATAGGGCTTTTGATGGCAACTACAAAACCTCTCACTTCTCAAAAGCTGTATAAATTCATACTCTTGTACTCAGTATGCATCTCTATTTTTGAAAAATTGCAGTTTTAGTTCTTCCTTCATATATAATCTTCTCTTTTTTAAAAAATACGTTTGATTGAAATTCTTCTCTTTTTTTTTACTAGCAATCTTCATTTCTGATTTTATCTCATTTCCTTTTTGCATTCCCTTATCAACTTCTTTCCTTAAGGTTTAAAATGCTCATTATATAACCTTTATCTTTATAGCATCTTTAAGGTTTTGTTGAAAGCCTACAGAATCTTCATGAAAGAAAATCATGCTTACTCAAAGATTGAGAACAGACTAAAAAAGCAATAAATATTTTCGGAATAAAGAAAAGTTATTTGTTAAGCACCTGAGTGTCCAGTACTGTGTTACTGACCTTGGTGGATGCCTGAGAAGCAGAAAAGGTGACGCTCACGGGTCTCATGTTCTTAGTTGGGGAAACTCAACCAAGTGCACGTATTCTGAAGGGCAGAGTTTTCACAACCTTTTTAGATCCAGACCAACCAAAATGCTTTTTCAGTATCTTCTGTTTATCATTCTACTAGGTAGTCAAGAAGATTTTGCACAGCTTTATTTTCTGTAGTTTGTGTTGTAAACGACAGAGATAGGTACGTTGAACATACTCGTTCAAACTACCTGTACACATCCACACATGTGGACCTTCCCTCCTCGGTGGAGAATTACTGCACTAGTGAATCTTCCAAAGCAAGTACCTGAAAGTTACTGAAGGCCTGACTCAATAAGGCCTAAGTTCAAATGTTTCTTCTGTAAGGACTTTCCTACAGTATAGAAAGCCTTTTGGTGCTTCAGACCCTGGTTTGATTTTGCCTCCTTTGCCTCTTTTCCAAGCTGCCCTGATCCCATCACCTACATCAGTGTGCTGAGTGTCAGGGCTTTGTTACTTCTGCTGTTAGCCTGTCCTGGCTTTTACCCTCTGTGGTAGTTATGTTTGTGTGTCAACTTGGCTGGGACTGGTTGAGTGAATGGCTGGGCAGCTGGTGGTAGTTATTCCCCATGATGAGATTGGCAATCAGCTCCATGGTGGAATCTATCATAAGCAGCTGAGTAGCTGCCTTTGGGATGTGGTCTGCTTTCTGTATATAAGGAGAAGCCTTGGGAATGGTCTCTAGCCTATGGCACACTTGGACCCTGCATGTAGCCATGTCGTTTTTCAGCACCCTGCTATGCTCTGCTGACCTTGGAACTTACAATGGACTTAAGTTAATGGCCTGCTATGTGGTTTGGTAACATTGGGACTGTGCCTTTTTACTTGTCAACCTTGGGCTTGTCAGCCTCAGCAGCCAGCAGCTGTCTGAGTGAAGAAATGCCTCCAGCTTCAGTGGGCCAGGAGCAAGAGGCAGAGCTGGACCCCAAGGGTGAGGGGGCTTTCACTCAGCCCCTAGAGCCTGGCACTTTGAACTTGGACTTAAAGCCTCCAAATTGTAAGAATAAACTCCAGTTTGTTTAAGCCATCCCATTTTTGGTATATTTCTTGTCAGAGCAGCACTTGGGAACCAGAACACCCTCCACAGCACTCCTGCTCCCACCTTGTTATGCTCTTTATATAGCACCTAGCTTATTCTCTGATTCCAAACATCTTGCTTTAAATGTTAAAATTATGCCTTTGCCCAATAGTTGGCTTTCTTGCTCTGCCCCTCACATTCTATGGCCTTGCATTGCTGCCTTGTCATCCACTCTTCCTCATAGACTTGATGACCTAACCTGTTTCTCATTGGTATTGTATCCCCATAACTTCTACTGAAGGAGCCCAGGTGGAACAGTGGGTTGAATGATCAACTGCAGCTGAAAGAAAGGTTCATGGTTTTGAATCTACCCTGCAATAATGAAGGAGAAGGACCTGGAGTGGAGATAAGCTTCTGTAGATTTTCATTGTTGTTAGTTGCTGTTAAGTTGCTCTGACTCATAGTGATGCCATGAACAACAGAATGAAATACTGCCCAGTCCTATGCAATCCTCACAATCATTGCTACATTTGAGCCCATTTTTGCAGCCTCTGTGTTAATCCAGCTCATTGAGGGTCTTCATCTTTTTCACTGACCCCCTACTTTACCAACTATGATGTCCTTCTCCAGGAACTGGTCCCTAATGATAACATGTCCAAAGTACATAGTGAGAAGCTTCACCATCCTTGCTTTTAAGAAGCATTATGGCTGTGCTTCCAAGATAGATTTGCTCATTCTTATGGCAGTCCATACTGTATTCAGTATTCTTTGCTAATGCCATAATTGAAAAGCATCAATTCTTACTCTGTCTCTCTTATTCATTGTCAAGCTTTCACATGGATATGAGGCAATTAAAAATACCATGGCTTTGGTCGGGCATACCTTAGTCCTTAAAGTGACATCTTTGCTTTTGAACACTTTACAGAGGTCTTTTGCTGCAGAATTGCCCAATGCAATCAATATGTCTTTTGATTTCTTGACTGCTGCTTCCATGGGTGTTGACTGTGGGATCCAAGTAAAATGAAATCCTTGATAACTTCAAGCTTTTCTCTGTTTTTCATGATGTTGCTCATTGGTCCAGTTGTGAGGATTTTTGTTTTGTGTTGAGGTATAATCCTAGTGAAGGGTGTAGTTTTTGATCTTCATCAGTAAGTGCCTCAAGTCTTCTTCACTTTTAGCAAGCAAGGTTGTGTTACCTGCATATTGCAATCTGTGTTCTGAGCAAATGATCTGAGAAACTGGACTTTATGAAGAGAAGAACATGGCATCAGAATCAGAGAGATTTCTGTAAAGATTACAGCCAGGAAAACTCTATGGGGAAGTTCTACTTTCTCACATAGGGTGAGTTGGAACTGAATTTATAGCACCTAACAACAACTGCCATCTTCCACTGATCCAGTATAGAGCACAGTGTTTGACCAATAAATAAATAAATATTTTTTGAATAAAAGAATGAATTGGAAGCATTCCCTGGTTGAATTTAAATTTATGTCTTGGGTTTAGTTGACACTTGTTAACAGTAGTCATATTTCACTTGTTTTTCTTCCTCTTCTCCTGCTGGTTAATCATGGGCAAATCTCTTAGCTTCTTTGAGCCTTAGCTTCCTCATCTTTTCCCTAAGCATAATCACATATACATCTCATATTTATCATTAATGCAGTACATATGAAGTGTTTTGCAAAAGGATACACACACATGTATGTATATATATATATATATTTTTTTTCATCACTGTTGTCAGATATATGATTACCAGAGTCAGAGATTGTAAATGGAAATGCTAACTTCTTGAGTAAAGCATGTCTTTATGCCAGGGATTAGCAAACTACAGCCCACCAGGCAAATCTGGCTGACCATTTTTGTATGGCCTGTGAGCAAAGAATAGTCTTCACATTTTAAAATGGTGCAAAAAAATAAAAAGAAAAATATCTGTGACATGAAATTTAAATGTTAATGTTCATAAAGTTTTATTGAAACACAGCCACCCATTTGCTTATATAGGGTCTAGGCTACTTTGAGTACAAAAGAAGAGTTGAATAGTTTTGATGCAGACTGTATGGCCCACAAGGCCCAAAAGATTTACTATCTGACTTTCTTTTTTTTTTTTACAGAAAATGTTTGCTAAACCCTAGTCTAAACCTTTTGGGAGTCCTCTTTTGGCTCTACTTCTCTGTTTCCTTCCTGTCCCATTTGTTGAACCTCCTGGAGAGGACAGGAAATGTAATGAGTCCAAAGTATTTATTTTAAACTAATTTCTGATACCTGGTATAAGAAAGGCAAAATGAAGATAATAGTTGTCTTTTTTTTTTTTTTTTTTTTAACCTTCTTCATGCTTTTTAAAAAATCAAATTATATTCTGTGTTGAAACATTAGTATAATGTTAAAAGGCACTAAGCGGAAAAAACTCCATCACCAACTCAGACTACCCTTAACTAATGTGATTCTTCTAACACCTTTTCATTTTGCTGTACATTTCCTTCTGCACTAGACAAATGTATTTTCAAATAGTTGTAATCATGATCTACATTAAATTTCATTGTTGATATAGTCGTTTTCAGTTGGCTTTGAAAAATATCACTTGATTATTGCTTTTATTTATGTCGTGACAGAATTCTATAATTTGTAAGCTATGCGTAATTCAGAACTTCCTTTTCTTGCCTTTGGTCAGATTCTTTCTTCTTCAACTTCCCTTGAATGCAAATATTTCTTGTTGGAGTCACTGTTGGGCAGCCTTGACTTGCCCATTGCCCTTTCTTATATTAATCCTTGCTCTCTGGCATCGATTCAAATGCTACATTCCTATTGAGCTTGAAACTGAGAAAAATGGGAAATAAAGCTAAAGGAAAAATGTCAGATAAAAAAAAATCTTGATATTCTTAAGGTTATTTCTACTTTTCATCTCCAGACCTTTCCCTAAGGCATTAAATAATAGCAGAAAAAGTATTTAGCAAACAAAAAACTCTGTTCATCTAATAATGGTATGAAGGATATGTTTGTGTTATCTGTTGCTTTAAATAAAAGAGAATAAAAACAAGACCATTACTGTCATATGTTAATACTACTGATCTTTTTATTATATTTCATACAATAGAAACTTCATTATTAACTCCATACTATGGAATACAAGTAAAAAAAAAATGGCTTTTCATGCTTTACTCTCTTGTTTTTCCTAGTGAGAAGCTGGATGGAAAAGCTGAAAGACAAGGTAAGAAAAGTATTTTTTTCTCTTGCATCTATTATAAAGGGCACAGCTTTGTGAAGCAAAAGATCTCCAGAGTAGTGGAGCTTTAGTTTATTATTTTGATTCTTATCTTGTATCCAGACACACAAGACTACTTCTAGGTGCCCAGCAAGAAAGGAGATCTTTCCTTTAAATTCTCTTACTGTAGCACACACACACACACACACACAAACAAGAACTGAACTAGTTGCTGTGATGTTTCTGGGAAGATCTGTGCTTCAAAGACTTTTCAGTGACTGATTTTTCAGAAGTACATCAGCAACCCTTTTTCTTCTGAAGCACCTCTGAGTGGACTTGAACTTGAATCTGTAAATTAGCAGCTGAGCGTGTTATCTGTTTGCACCACCAAGGACTCAAAGCAAACACCCACTGCCATTGAGTCGATTCCAACTCATAATGACCCTATAGGACTGAATAGAACTTTTTTTTTTTTTAAAGCTAGAGATTTGTTGTTATTGTTTGATTAATAAATCATCAAATTAGTTATGACACTATTCCACACTGTATACCACCATTTACTACTACAAACATTTTTAAAGCAGACTGAGGCATAAGTCAGAAGAGAGCAAAGATGTCATCTTCATTCTTTAGTCATGTCTTCATAATGACCTTCGTACATACTTTCCTCCTAAGGAAAGTGTCAGAACAGTACATGAACTGGGAGGTAACATAGCCTCATGACCTTTTTTAAATAGCAAGCAACATACGGACGTAATGGTATTCAAGACTCGAATATCCCTTTATTTTATTAATCTGAACTCATATTAACGTTTCAACATCCTGTGACTGTACACGAGAAAATATAATGACCTAAGAGAATACTGAATGCAGTGAGCCAAATATATGACTGACTTCAAAGCTACATTTTAATTGGTCCTAAAGGAATGTCCCACCCCAACAGTTTGAGAGTAAGGTAAACAGAATTTCTTTGGAAAAGGAGGCAAAAGGCACAGGCAAATGTTACTCAACATTGTTAACATGGCTCTTGTTTTCCATCCTGAATATACTTCTTTACTACACTGTATGCACAGAAATCATAACAGAATCTTGGTTGCCAGTGTCATTTAGATTTGTCCAATCCAGGATAGATTTTCCACAAAAATATCCCTTTCTCAGAGGCTCTGAAAAGCACTGTATTTAACTATTTTTTAGTAGAACTACCAAAACATTTCAGAAACAAGTGGCTCACAGATCACTTTGAAACTCATGTATTGCCTGTGCAAGAAAAACTGATACACTCAAAAGATAGTTCTATTATTTATATGGTGGTTAAAAGTTACTGAAACATCACAACATTTTCAGTGAAAGCAGCATTTCAATTCCAAATTTTAATGCCTGATAAACTATGGGAGAAGTTTAAAAGTCCTAAGCAAATGGGGTTTACTATAGTATTCCTTAAGGAGCTCTGGTAGCACGATGCCTAAGGTTGCTGTTCAAACTCACCAGCCATTCCATGGAAGGAAGACTGGGCAATGCACTTCTATAAAGATTTATGACCTCAGAAACCCAACGGGAGTCAGAATCAACTCGATGGCCGTGGGTTTGCTTTTTTTTTTTTTTTATAGTATTCCTTCAGTCTGCACAAAGATTAAGGTAATTTACAGTCAATCTGTGAATGTTGAGACAATGTTACATTATGTTTTCTGTGCAATTAAATGTCCTTAAAGAGATAACCAGAATTAGCTTTTCTACTATATTGTCAGCAAACCTGCCTACCCAGCACTTTTTCAGAGAGATGTTTATCAAAGATGCTGTAAGATTCTATCCAAGTAGATAGTACTCAGCTTAAAGAGTATTCCTTATCTTTCCTTTTTTTTTTTTTTTTTTTGGCTCCAAGTGTTTTGCTCAGATAACCTGTTGCAATAAATTTCTAGAAATGCAGTCCCGAATGTGAATGCTATCCTGTTACAAACAAGAACAAAACAAAGTCACAAAAAAAAAACCCTGTCAATGTAAAATTCTTACAGTATTTTGTTCACATAAACACATGCCAAAGCCACAGTAGTGTACTACAAATTATAGAGCACAAATGATTTGCTTCTTTTTAATGCTTTTATTCAACATAAGTTACTAAACATTTTTACTAATGTTTAAAAAGCAAATAAAGTGGACAGATGCAGTATGAAATCTCTTCATTCAACCATAAAAGATTTTTTTAAAAAATAACAATAAATGCAGAAGTGTTTGATATATGCAGTTTCTTTTCATGAAAAAGCTGGTCAAGAAAAACAAACAAACAAATAAACAATAAAACCCAACACACACATACACACACACACCCAGAAAAAACACACATCTTACTATACTCCACTTTAAAATGCATCATATTAGATTTGTTTATAACCATGGGGTTTCCGAGGCTATACATCTTTAAAGGAAGCAGACTGCCTCACCTTTCTCCTGCAGAGTGGCTGGTGGGTTCTCACTGTTGTTCTTTTGGTTAGTAGCTGAATGCTTTAATCACAGCCCCACCAGAGCTCCCAGGGACTTAGAAGGCACTTTATTTTTTGGAGCACCATTCATTCTCATAAAGGCAACATCTTGTATGCTCAACTGAATAATATCTTCCATGTATCAAGGTGAAGTTTATTTTAGGGAATTTCATGCATATATTTCTCAACCCAATGTGAGGGTCTCTTAAGCCTGGTTTCCCTGCGTGAGGAAGAAATACCTTGGGTTTTGGAAGGCATTGATTTTTCTGACTCCAGAGTAAAAACTGATGGACAAGTTATTTTTAAAAATAAATGTCTGGATAGAAAAGGCATCTGTAGACCATAGTGGATGTGAGATAAAAATACTTGAGCACTTGAGCTGTCTCCTTAGAAATTCTTTCATATTTATGTAGACTTTCTTAGTGCCACTTCTTAATTGTGAATAAGCTGACCTGTCTGGAATGGCCAACTATAGAAATATATTTTCCTCTCTTGCTTTACTTCTGCCATCTACATAATGATTGACAATATTGACATCATTCCAGGTTCATATTTTCCATTTTTCTTTTGATTTTCAATCTTCTCCAAGTTTTCATTTTTGGTTATCATGTAATTCTAAACTGGAATTACTAATACAAATACTGATGGAGTCTTGAATTTCTTGGCCATTCTCTGTCAGATTTCATTATTGTAACCCAACTGCAATTTAACTGGGGTTTTAGTTAAATGAAAATCTGTTCATCTGCCAGATACTGAGTTACCTCTGATTCACCAGCTTTTGAATATACTTCTGTTGATGGTAGTCCATATCTTTTTTATTATTTAGGGTCCATTCTTCCCATAATTGAATGATTAATGTTTCTTCTATTATAGCTTAATTTTAAAGGAGAAATGAAAATATAGCATTCCACTTCAGTGAAAATTATTACTCTTCCCCACTGTTACTTTTCTGCTTAGTATAATTTAGCATCTCTAGCCACTCCTCGGAAGGAAGGTTGGGCAATCCTACTTCCGTAGTGATACTGCCTCGGAAACCCAAGGAGGGGTCGCTATGAGTCGGGGCCGACTCGATGGCAAATAACAACAACAACAACAGTTTTTGAGAATGAGATTTTGTATTCATATACATTAAAAGTGACATTGAAAAATTTTAAGCTTCTTGAAGTCATAGTATTTGTAATGGGCCCAACTATCCAAGAGAAAGGTACTCTGGTGGCATAGTGCCTAAGGCATTTGACTACTAACCAAGAGGTTGGCAGTTCAAATCCACCAGCCACTCTATGGAAGGAAGACTGGGCAATCTACTTCTGTAAAGATTTACCACTTCAGAAACTCAAAGTGGGTCACCATGAGTCAGAATCGACTCGATGGCAGTGAGTTTTTTATTTGTTTTGTTTTTAATCCAAGGGAGATATGATCAGATGAATGGAGCACAGTTTGGGCTAAGGAAAGCATAACAATTTAAAACTGGATACATTTAAATTGGTAGTGTTACATCTTGTTTTTCAGTGGAAAATATGATGCAATGAAAATTAAACAGGCTTTGGTATGTTAATCTAGGAGAGCATATGTCATTTTTGCTATAGACAATATCCTGAGTTACAAAACAGGACAAAAAATAGACTTAATAAATTTTGGCAGGTAGCCTGTTTGAAGCTGTGTATCTCAGAATTTCTTACCTGTGTGTATATATAGCTCTGCTACCTCCTTTAAAAATCTGTGCAGCTTCAGAGAAAAGCTATATTTTCTATTCCTATGGGTCCTTCCTTCTTATCTTGTTTCAAAGGCCAGGCAGCTTCTCCCTGAACCTTCTCACCAAGAGAATTAATTTTATGTGTGGCCCCTAGTTTTCTGGCTTACTGTGAAGTTTTTTTCTGCTTTCTCGTGTAGTATTTTTTTCAGTTAAGTCTTCATTTAAAAAAACCTGAAGAGAAAAAATCTGAGTTTCTAACTGTGGTTGTCCTGTATAATGCCTGTGTCTTCGTATTTGACTCTTACTTGGAGAGATCCACTCAGATCTTTCCCATGTCCCCCTTTCCCTGTGCTTGAAAAATTCACTACATACTCACTTGACGCATGCATTCATGTGTGTGTGTGTGTATGCATATATGTCTTCATATCTGTCTTTCTGTAATAGTCTTGTTAGTCATCATCTTCCCAAAACTTTGAGAGTGAAACAATTGACTCTCTGATGAAAGTCACAGAATCCTTTAGAATTGAAAATTAAACTTCATTATTTAACTGAGCTCTTCAGACAAAACAGAACAACGTTTCAGTTTGCTTCATTTAATTGTCCTAATATTAGTTTCTTATTAGACAGCTAGGGTCCAGAAAAGATAGTGTATTTATTTATTTATTTGATATATATTTTTAAAGGATGGTGGTTTTACAAATTCTAAATTATTCCTTTTATTGCTGTAGTTTAGTCCCTATATTATTTAGGATTAAGGTCAGCAATGAATGTTATATATGTTTTTACAATGATAAATAAAAAAAAAAGAGAGATCAGTGATGAGTGACAGACAACCCTCAATAGCAGAGCCTTATCCAAGACTGAAGTTTGTTTTCTTTCATTCAGGAATCCACAGGTAGAAGTCAAAAGCTAGTGGGGAGCTCCACAGTGTCAGGGCTCAGGCTCCTTTCGCTTGATCTGTCTCCCTTTGTGACCCTCGTTTACAAGTTCACCTCATGGTCCAGGATGGCAGTTTCAACTTAGCACTGTCTACATTCTAACCTGAAGGAAAAAGAAAAATGGGAGATTTTCTCTTAAAGGGGAAGATAAAAGTACTCCTCTCTTAAAGAGCATGTTCTGGAAGCTACATGTGCTATGAATGTATCATCTCCTTGCCCAAATTTATCACATGGTCATACCACATCCATGGAAGGCAGGAAGAAGTATTTTTTATTCTGTGTCCTGCTCCAAATTTGGGGTTCTAAACAACTGCCAAAGGGGCAGGGAGGCCACATCTTCCAACCTCCTCTAATTGCACAAGAGGAAGACAGAATCACCATCAATAGCACAAGGCCTATTCCTGCAAGGCCAGACATGCTGCCTCCCTCCAGCCCTTTCACCAACCCTGACATCAACCGTTCCTTCCACAGCACCCACCACCTCTCTGCTGGGTTCGATAATTCACTACAGTGACCACACAGAACTCACAAATTATGGGGTTTATTAGGGAAGAAGCAGGCTACAATTCAAGTTCAGGAACAATGCTCAGTCTCTCTCAGCCCACTGTCTCTCCTAGTCTCTGTCCCAGCAGTGAGTGTCTCTCAGTGTCTCTCAGCAATGCATGTCTCTTGTGTCTCTTTCCCATCAGCATGTGTCTCTCAGGAGCATATATCTCTCAGGAGCATGTCCTTCTCAGGCAGCAGTCAGAGAGACTCCTTCTGCCTCTAAGAGGGCTCCTTTTGAGCCTGGCAGAGTGACCAAACTAACCAATCATAACATCAGAATTCTAAGCACCTGAGAGCGTGAACTTCCCAGAACATTG
Source organism: Orycteropus afer afer (assembly GCF_000298275.1). Taxonomy (NCBI): domain Eukaryota; kingdom Metazoa; phylum Chordata; class Mammalia; order Tubulidentata; family Orycteropodidae; genus Orycteropus; species Orycteropus afer. The sequence goes on along the minus strand of NW_006921901.1, from coordinate 2,012,236 downwards.
CTTTGTGCCACCCACAACAGAAATACCCCAGGTGAATAACTTTAACAATCAGGAGCTCCTCAGTTGCTCATGGGAAATTCCACCGGGGGTTTACAAAGGCTTATGGCTAGAAAAGCCATACCAGTAATTTACTACACCACAGGGCACCCCCTGGCTTTTCTAGCCATTATCCCTTTTGTACTTCAAAAATTCACATCCCCTTCACCATCAGTTAAAGAATAACCACATCCATGAAAGCGTGTAAGCCAGACACTTCATGCCTTTATCTCCCCCCATTTTAGAGAGCCAATTTCTAATTTGCCCATCCTTATCACACCAGTAGGAGCTCTGGTAGCGTAGTGCCTAAAGCACTTGACTGCTAACCAGAAGGCTGGCAGTTCAAACCCACCAGCCACTCCTTGGAAGGAAGATTGGGTAATCTACTTCCGTAGTGATATTGCCTCGGAAACCCAAGGAGGGGTCGCTATGAGTCGGGTCTGACTCGACGGCACATAACAACAACAACAACATCCCACCAGTACTCTGAGGAGAAAAGCGTGTTCTTTCTCTGAATTTTCTCTTCTGCTTGGAAACTTTGGGCATCTGCATCCATAAACAAACAAAGTCCAACCCCGAACAAGCCATAAAATTGTAGCATAACACCAGCATCATGGGTACCAGCTGCCAAGTTTGGGAGTCACACTCTTCCCTTCACTTCAGACCAGCCAGCACCTTCTCTCACATCCTCAGTCCTCAGGGACTCTTTCAATGTCCGTAGACTCACAACTCCTTGCATTTCAGACCAGACAGCCCTTCCTCTCATCCTTAGCCTCCATGGTCTAGGTCAAAGAGTACCAAACTCAGCCCATTTCTTCTTTGCTGCACTTCCCCCATTTCCACTCAAGTGGACCCAGGTTGTCACAAGCGAGTCACATATAAGCCTACTTCTCGCTGGCTTCCTTTAACTTTCAGTCCTGGAAGGGGTTTCTCTCATGGACCATGACTTTCCTGTCTCAGTGCACCCAAAACCAATCTGCTTGCTTGAAATTCAAAGAGCCAAACAGTCATTATTTTTTTCCTCTTGAGGTCCTTATTCAAATGCAAATCTTCTGTTCCCTCAGTAGTATTGGGTGGGGCTCAGGTTTTCTACCTAAGCCACCTATACTCTACACACAGGGTTTGAAACAAAAACCTGTGTTTCTTCTGGGAAAATTCTATTTCCCCTTTTAAACATATCCAATCAAGTATCAGCTGAAGGCGGACTTACATGCTCTCTGTTATCCACACCCCATAATCATTTCTAATGTATAAGCAGGTAAGAGAACATTTAATACCCGTAGTACATTCAGGTAAACACATAGTCCAAAACACATAATCCTTTTTAAGACATTCCAAATTCATTTCTTCACCTTGATTACAATCCCATTCTATGCATATGGCCTTGGGCCTTTGGCTGGGTGTAACCCAAAGCCCTAGCCTCTAGATGAATTATCTCTTTCAAGAGGCAACACCAACCAAAGTAACCATCTAAGAATCCAAAGTTTTACTTCCAGGCCCCTTCCTTCTTTCTTTTACAAACTCCCATGCTTCTATGAGTCTGGAGCCACTGCAGTGAATCCCACTGCATCTGACACCAGCTGCCAAAGAGGCAGGGAGGCCACATCTTCCAACCTCCTCTAACTGCACAAGAGGAAGACAGAATCACCATCAATAGCACAAGGCCTATTCCTGCGAGGCCAGACATGCTGCCTCCCTCCAGCCCTTTCATCAACCCTGACACCAAGCGTTCCTTCCGCAGCACCCACCATCTCTCTGCTGGGTTCGATAATTCACTACAGTGACCACACAGAACTCACAAATTATGGGTTTTTTTTACGGAAGCAGCAGGCTACAATTCAAGTTCAGGAACAATGCTCAGTCTCTCTCAGCTGGCTATCTCTCAGCGAACAGTCTCTCACAGTCTCTCTCCCAGAAGTGTGTGTCTCTCGGTGTCTCTCTCAGCAATGTGCATCTGTCGTGTCTCTTTCCCAGCAGCACGTGTCTCTCAGGAGTGCGTTTCTCTCAGCGGCATGTCCTTCTCAGGCAGCAGTCAGAGAGACTCCTTCTGCCTCTAGCAGGCCTCCTTTTGAGACTGGCAGAGTGGCCAGACTAACCAATCATAACATCAGAATTCTAAGCACCTGAGAGCGTGAACTTCCCAGAACATTGCTTTGTGCCACCCACAACAGAAATACCCCAGGTGGATAACTTTAACAATCAGAAGCTCCTCAGTTGCTCACGGGAAATTCCACCAGGGAGTTTACAAAGGCTTATGGCTAGAAAAGCCATACCAATAATTTACTACACCACAACAACCCATGAAGGAGCTCTGGTGACATAGTGGGTAAGGCTGCTAACCAGAAGTTCTGTGACTTAAACCCAGCAGCTGCTCCTCAGGAGGAAGATGAGGCAATTTACTTCTGTAAAGATTTACATTCTTGGAAACCCAATGGGGATTGCTATGAGTTTTGTTTTTTGTTTTTCATTTTTGTAAATAACTTTGGTTGCACAATTCTTCTCTGATACATGAGTCAGAATTGACTTAGTAACAACTTTTTTTTTTTTTTTTTAATCATTGGTGTAGAAGAAGAGAACAGATATTGAGGGACGGTCCCTATATGCATTGTGCCATTCTTTTTTTTTTTTAATTTTTATTTTGTTCTTCTTTTTTAGAACATTTTAATGTGGCTTAGGTGAAAGTTTACCAACAAAATTAGTTTTCCATTCAACAGTTTATACAGTTTGTTTCGTGAAATTAGTTGCAATCCCTCCAGTGTAACAATGTTCTTCCCACTTCCTCCCTAGGTTTCCATTTGGCCTTTCCTTCTGTATAAACTTTATTTTTGGGCAAATGCTGCCCTTTTGGTTTCATATGGTTGATTATTCTGAGGAAAATGTTTATCAAAGGTGTTATTGTTCACTTTACAGGCCTGTGTGTTATTTGGCTGAAAGGTGAACCCTGGGACCATCATTAACCCTTTTCTTGGTTAAATGTGCAAGCTAGTGAGGTTTATCACACACATCCTAACTTGGCTAGCTATTGATACATCTTTTTAACCTCTGAATTGCTTCTTAAAACTGAAGATATATAACAATTTTAGTTGTGTAATGAAGACCAATCCTATTGTTATATCACCAAAAGCATTCTTTTTCTTCTAGCTTTAGGAAATCATCCAGAAAAAGAATGACCCAGACTATACTTCGGGGCAGTGGCTGTCAATGCATGGTCAGGATCAGTAGCATCACCTGGGTGCTTATGAGAAATGCAGATTCTGGAGCCCCTTCAGAATCAGAAACTCTGCGGGGGGGGGGGGGCAGCAGGCTAGGTTTTGACAAGGCCTACAGGTGATTCTGATGCATGCTCAAGTTTGAGAACCACTGTTCTGTAGAAAGTCATAAGGGCATTGTCTTAATCCAGCAGACTTCAGGCATGCTAGTGTATAATTTTTCTTAGTGCCTTCTTGGAAATAGATGTTCCTGAACAAATACATTTTCCTAAGAAGGAAGGATAAGTTTCTCATAAAACAAAACAAAACAAACACATGCAAACACCCAAAGGAAAACAAATATATCTAATAATATTTTGGCTTTAATCTGTTTTTAAAAGTTTATAAACTTATTTGGGAATAACTTCAAGTTTATAGAAAAGATGCAAGAATGAAAGTAGTAGGAAGAATGCCCATATATCTTTTAACCAGATTAACCTATTAACATTTTCCCTGTTGGCTTTATCGTTTGCTTACTCTCGCTTCTCCTTTTCTGAACTATTTAAGAGTAAGTTGCATATATCATGACCCATTACCCCTAATACTTCAGTGTATATGTCCTAAGAATAGGAGTATTCTCTTGCCAAACTGCAGTACAGTTATTAGCATTAGTATAGTTTAGCAATGATACAGTATTCTCATCTATTCTAGCATCCAGAGTTTAGTTTTTTCAATAAAACCAAAAACCAAACTCGCTACCATTGAGTCGATTCTGACTCTTGTGTTTCTGAGGCAATATCTCTACAGAAGTATATTGCTCAGTCTTCCTTCTGAGGAGTAGCTGGTGGGTTTGAACCGCCAGCCCTCTGGTTAGCAATCAGATGCCTTAGGCACTACGCTACCAGAGCAGATCCAATGTATTTTTCCCCCCAGTACAGGAGCCAGTCTGGGGCCACATGACACTAACACAGTTGTCATGTCTTTTTAGTTTCCTTTAATATGGAACATTTTTATAGCCGCCTTTTGTGTTTTCAAAATGACATTGAGCATTTTTTTTTAAGAATACAGTCTTTTTTTTCTTTTTTTTAAAAATAGAATGTTCCTCATTTTAGGTTTGTTAGATGTTTCCTAATTTAGATGATTTAGGTCATACATTCTTGGTTGTATCCTTCTGAGGCTGTCACATCTGGAGGCACATGTAAATTCAATAATTATGAACAAAGAAAGAGATTAAGGAGAATTTATAATTTAAAGAATACATGCGTGTTGTTTTATTTTCATTTTTGTTATAAACAATAAATAATTCTAAAAGAAGACCTTATTTTCCTTTAGTCAGTTTGGAAAGGGAAACAGTTAAATTATGTTTGAAGAAGACTGGTTGCTTTGTTCCCATCTTATAATTTACTTGTAATTTCAAAACATTTGCCTAAATGCCACCAAACAAATTAACAAACAAAAAAGGGTAAAAAAAGAAGGGTGTTGTTAACTGAATTTTTATGAAATCTACATAATTTAATGCCCTAGAACAAGAAGTCTAAACATGTAAATAAGAAATAGGGAAAGAGTGACATATTTTGGAATATAAATGTTATAGTGTGGGGTTAACTTACACAGCACTAGGAAGCTCACAAAGGGATTAAGTTGATCTCCCAACAGCTTGAATGTCATCCATTGAATGCACAGCTCTCTAAAGCCTAATCCACTGGGTTTAAAGTTTGTTATATTTCAACATGTACACATGTTTCCATGCACCAGGAATGGCGATTTTCAAAACATATTCACAGTCTGGTCAGAACACCACAATTGGCTATTGTCCAATATCTTTCCACATGGAATATTAGAGATTTTATAAGCCCTAATAGATCTGGAAGAACTTTAGAAAAATTCAGGATTCTGCAAAGCATATTAATTTGTTAAAAGAGGACTGGGCTTTGTATCTTGTGGAAAAACACTTAGTATATGGTTAAAAGATGCAGTTGTTCTCAAATGAATGGAAAAATGTCCACATTCTACTGTAATGAGATTATGGAAGGCGAAGTGTGTGAGCGGCTTTGTACGCCCGAGGAGTGTGGCTTTGTTAAGTTTGGTGTCTCCCTGTGGTTTTTGGTTTGCTGCTACAAACGTTGGGAAAGCATCGGAGCCTGCAGACTCCAGCACTTTTTGGAATACTTTTATTCTCTGTCCCTCTTTGTTTTTGGCTCATCCTGAAAGGTACTAGAAATAGTCTGTATTCTATGTTAGAAATCTTAGTCAGCTGAATGCATAGTCAAATAAATGGACAGAATCACGTCTCTTCTCCCCTCCCCGGACAGTACCTCTCTGAAGCGCTCGTGGCGTCTCTGGATGGAACAAAGAGTGAAGGGCTCAGCTACTAACTGAAAGGTTGGAGGTTAACTCCACCCAGAGGCACTGCAGAATAAAGGATTGACAATCTTTTTCTGAAAAGTCAGTCATTGAAATGGAGCACAATTCTATTCTGACACACATGGGGTGGCCACGATCAGAGTCGACTCTGTAACAACCTTTTTTTTTTTTTTTTTTTAAAGTACTTGTTATACCTTTCTTGTTTGTTTGTTTGTTTGTGTTTTTAATTGTCATGGTTCAAACCCACCAGGCACTCCTCAGAAGGAAGGTTGGGCAATCTACTTCTGTAGTGATACCGCCTAGGAAACCCAAGGAGGGGTTGCTATGAGTCGGGTCCGGCTCGACTGCACATAATAACAACAAACATGTAGTTTTCTGGGTCGGAGGGGCTTTCTTGGAAGGAAAACTAGTATCTATGTGCCCCCATGAAAGAGCTCTAGAGTAGAAAAGGAAAAGCCTATAGATGACTTATTGGCCAAGTAACAGGAACACCCCTGTAGTGTGATGGCCTTGCCCTCAGCTCAAAGGTAGATCTTGAGCAACTTACCCAAGCTTAGAAATGTGTGGAAGTTTGACTACTCTCTCAGCAGTGAGGTATCCATAGTGACACCTTGAGGGCCGTGGAGACACACATGGATTTGATACCTCCAGTCTCTTTTGGAGGTACCGATGATATAGGCAGTTATCTTTGTGCCTTTTTTCTGCAACTTCTTTTCCTTGGGGTTGGGGACCCTCACAATTCCCTCCCAATCCCCAGCTTTGGTCTTGCCTACTGGGTGAATTTGTTCATTCATCCGCTTCTTGTGCACACTCTCTCCTTGTCCTCGTCTTTTCTGTTTTTGTGCCAGCATCTAATATTCTTCCTTTCTTTTGCGGGTCTTCTCTTTCATGTTGTTTCCAGAAACTCCCACCTTTTACTCATGTACAAGCACTTTCCTAGCTCCTTACTCTAGTGCAGCTGACTCAGAGTGAGAGGGAGAAACCCACCCACATTGTCTTAGTTAGCTAGTGTTGCTGTAACACAAACACAAGAAGTGGGTGGCTTTAGAAACCAGAAATTTATTTTCTCACAGTTGTGGATGCTTTAAGTGCAAATCAGGTTCCTTGGTTCGCAGATGATCCTTATGTGGTTGCCTTCCCTGTCTGTGTGTCTGTGTCCATTCTGATGGTTTATGACTCAGAAATGGTTTAGTTTAGTCATATACCTGTATGATCTTATTAACAAAAGAAAACCCCTGTTTCCAAACAGGATTATATCCGCAGGTACAGGGTGAAGATTTCAACACGTATTTTGGGAGCACGTATGTCAAGACCTTCCTTTTACCCTCAAAGAAACACAGTATTGCACAGGACATGTCAACTCCTTTGGACCTCTATTCAGACTGATATTTCCCATTTATAACATTTTAATAGTTCCAGTTTTTAGAAACTCGCTCCACCCATCTTTAATACAAATTATATTTCTGTCTTCAAAAACTGATGCTGACAAATATGCATATGCAGGTGGCTGGAGGTACCACTAGGTCTGGCTCGTTTATTCCAGTACTTACTTGTAAGGTTTTGAAATGTTGAATAATATTTGAGAGAGTCACACCTCTCTATTGCCTTCTCCCTAGAATGTAATTTTCATCCAGGTGCCATTTTATTTTACAACAAAGCAAACAGGATGATTCAAAGCATTTAAAAACCTGCTGCAATCCAGCAAGAGTGAGACACTCAGGCCATGGGTCTGTTTCGCATCTAATGCGTTTCCTTTTCTACTCAGGCTGGCTATATGTCTGGGATGCTGGTGCCTGTAGGGGTTGGGATAGCTGGAGCCTTGTTCATCTTGGGAGCGCTGTATAGCATTAAGGTTATGAATCGCCGAAGGAGAAATGGCTTCAAAAGACATAAAAGAAAGGTATGAAACCAACAACAGCAAAAGCTAATCAGTTTCTGAACATTGTTTGCTTACCTCATTTGCTTAATAAAGCACCAGGGCCTTAATGATGCGTGAATAGTATCCAAGTGCCCAGTGGTTTGGATTAGCAGCCGTAGCTGCTGCCTCACCTTCATTTGTTAGGATGTCTTTTCAAGTGGGCATGATTCTCAGCTTTGCTCTGTGCAGAGTTTAATCACGCTTTTCTTTTTTCTTTCTCTAGCAGAGAGAATTCAACAGCATGCAAGATCGAGTAATGCTCTTAGCCGACAGCTCTGAAGATGAGTTTTGAATTGGACTGAGGTTCATTGGGATATTCAATGACGCTATGATTTTATTTTTTATTAGGGGCAAAAAGGAAACGAACACCAGGCTGCCACATCTCTGCACATGTCAGTCCCATTATCTGCTGTGTAGTAGATTTCTCTTGTACTGAGCAGAAAAGGCATGCTGTATACTCAATGTAACAAGCAGTGTTTGTTTTTGTAATGTAGTGAATTTTCCACAACCATGAGCTACAACTCATAAATATGCAGAATACATGTTGTTCAGTAGGAGTTGCTAGATTAAGTAGAGTAAATATTTTGTATTTTTCCAGTGTCTTTTTCCTTGGTTTGCATTAACCCACACTTGTCATAGCCATTATTGCCATCAAGGCACACTTGATTTTGTAACAGAAATAGTAATGAAAAAGTATCCTCTGATGATGGCACTCCAGCTACTTGAGACCACAGGCTTGAGCACCATGGAACGTATTGCATTTGCATCAAAACTAGGAGCAACTTGGAATGAAACCTTTTTTCACCAGGATTTCCCAGCACTTTAGGTTTATCTGTATCTTGCGTTATGTACTTTACTCTCTCAGTTTTATTATTTTTTACCTTCTGTTTTATCCTCACTCTTGGCAAGGGAAAGAAATGCACCAGAAATAATAATACATTAAATTGACTCTTGATCTTAATGTACATTTGCGTTCTTAAATGGTATGATTGGGTCCAACTGATCTGTGAACAGTTTGATATCAACATCATTAAGAGATGTTCTTTTTTCAGTACCATTTGTTTTGTCAAGAAGAAATTATGAAGAAATCAAGAAGAAAATGAGGGTAGGTTAACTCTCAGAGGAGTCCCTCTGCATGGTTTACATTCTCAGCTACTGTCCAAAGGGTTGGTGGTTCAAATCTACCCAGAAGCACCTTGAAAGAAAGGCCTGATGCTCTACTTCTGAAAAATCGGCCATTGAAACCCCTGTGGAGCACAGTTGTGCTCTAATACACATAGGTCTCCATGAGTCAAAGTTGATTTGATGGTGACTGGTTCAGACTCCCAGAGCACTTATCTCTGCAATTTGGCTCTGAGCTTATGTGGCAACATCTGTGGTTCTTGTTCATAGAAAGAGCAGGCTGCGATTGGTCCTTATTTACCTTTTATTAAAATAAATAAATAAATAGTACTCTGTGGTAGAAGCAGGCTCAGTGACCAGAGCCATGGTGACCCTCGAGCTCATGGGAAACCAGCTTCTTTCAGGGCATCACATTATGGGGATGTTGGATTATGCTAGATCATTTCTCATTTCCCTTGGAATATAATTCCCTGATCTTTCATTTGTGTTTGGGCATTTGGGACTTGTAGTAAGTTGAGTTTTTTAGGCAGAAGTTTGGGTCATTCCTGTGGAAGACTGTAAGTTGTTGTTGTTGTTAGGTGCTGTCGAGTTGGCTCTGACTCATAATGAGCCTCTGTGTGCAACAGAATGAAACACTTCCCAGTCCTGTGCCAGCCTCACAGTCCTTGCTACACTTGAGCCCATCGTGGCAGACACTGTATCAATCCATCTCATTGAGGGCCTTCCCCTTTTTTGTTGATTTGATCCTCCACTTTACCAAACATGATATCCTTCTCCAGGGAATGGTCCCTTTTGATGACATGACCAAAGTAGGTGAGACAAAGTCTGGCCATTCTTGCTTCCAAGGAGCATTCTGGCTGTACTTCGTCCAGGACAGATCTGTTAGTTCTTCTGGCAGTCCATGGTACTGTCAGTATTCTTCATCAACACCGTAACTCAAAGCATCAACTCTTCCTTGGTCTTCCTTATTGATTGTACAGGTTTCACATGCATATGAGGCAATTGAAAGTACCATGGGTTGGGTTAGGCTCACCTTAGTCGTCAAAGAGATATCTTTGCTTTTCACCACTTTAAACAGGCCTTTTGCAGCAGATTTGCCCAATGTAATACGTCATCTGATGTCTTGACTGCCTATTTCCCTTGGTGTTGATTGTGGATCAAGTAATATGAAATCTTTGACAACTTCAATCTTTTCTCCTTTTATCGTGATGCTGCTTATTGGTTCAGTTGTGAGGAGTTTTATTTTCTTTATATTGAGATGTAATCCATACTGTGAACTGTAGTCATTGATCTTCACCAGTAAGGGTTTCAAGTCATCCTCACTTTCAGTAAGGAAAGTTGTGTTGTCAGCATATCGCAGATTGTTAATGAGCCTTCCCCAATCCTGATGCCATGTTCTTCTTCATATAGTCCAGCTTCTTGGATTATTTGCTCAACATACAGATTGAATAAGTATGGTGAAAGGATACAGCCCTGATACACTCCTTTCTTGATTTTAAACCATGGAGTATCCCCTTGTTTTATTTGAATGATAGCCTCCTGGTCTATAGATAGGTTTCTGATGAGCACAGTTAAGTGTTCTGGGATCCCCATTCTTCTCAACGTTATCCATAATTTGTTATGATCCATGGAATCGAATGCTTTCTCATAGTCAGTAAAACACAGGTAAACATCTTTCTGGTATTCTTTGCTTTCAGCCACAGTCCATCTGACATCAGCAATGGTATCCCTCATTCTACCTCCTTTTCTGAATTCAGCTTGCATTTCTGGAAGTTCTCCGTCAATATACTGCTGCAACCATTTTTTAATTACCTTCAGTAAGATTTTGCTTGCATGTGATATTAATGATATTGTTCAATAATTTCTGCATTCTGTGAGATCACCTTTCTTTGGAATGGGTACAAATACAGATTTTTTCTAGTCAGTTGGCCAGGTAGCTGTCTTCCAGATTTCTTGGCATAGATGAGTGAGTGCCTCCAGCGTGACATCTGTTTGTTGAAACATCTCAATGAGTATCCCATCAATTCCTGGAGCCTTTTTTTTTTTTTTTTTTGCCAATTCCTTCAGTGTAACTTTGACTTCTTCCTTCAGTACCATTGGTTCTTGATCATATGCCACCTCCTGAAATGGATGAACATCAACCAATTCTTTTTGGTATAGTGACTCTGTGTAGTCAAAATATTGCCCATAGAATTTTTCAGTATTGCAACTCAAGCCTTAAATTTCCTCTTCAGTTCTTTCAGCTTGAGAAATACTGAGTGTATTCTTCCCTTTTGGTTTTCTAACTCTAGGTCTTTGCACATTTCATTATAATAATTGACTTTGTCTTCTCAGCCTGCTCTTTGAAATCTTCTGTCCAGCTCTTTTATCTTGTCATTTCTTCCATTTGCTTTAGCTTCTCTCCATTCAAAAACAAGTTTCAGAGTCTCGTCTGACTTTAAAGTCAATTTCAGACTGTAGAAGTTGGTAAAATTCTTCAATTTCCTCATCTTTGGCATTGGTGGCTGGTGTGTAAATTTGAATAATAGTAGTATTAACTGGTCTTCCTTGTAGGTGTATGGATATTATCATATCACTGATAGCATTGTACTTCAGGATAGACCTTGAAACATTCTTTGTGATGATGAATGTCATACCATTTCTGTTCAATTTGTAATTCCTGGCATAGTAGATCATATGGTTATCTGATTCAAAATGGCCCAAACCAGTCCATGTTAGCTCACCAATGCCTAGGACATCTATCTTTATAAGTTCCACTTCATTTTTGACAGCTTCTCATTTTCCTAGATTCATACTTCATACATTCCATGTTCCGATTATTAATGGTTGTTTATAGTTCTTTCTTCTCATTTTGAGTCATGCCACATCAGTATATGGAGGTCCCAAAAGCTTTACTCATCCATCCATATCATTATGGTCGGCTGTACTCTGAGGAGACAGCTCTTCCCCAGTCATATTTTGAGTGCCTTCTGACCTGAGGGGCTCATCTTCCGGCACTGTATTGGACAATGTTTCCGGGCTATTCATGAAGTTTTCCAGTAATATATCAGAGAGTGTTTCACTGCTATTCATAAGGTTTTCACTGGCCAATTCTTTGAGAAGTGGATGGCACCTTTTTTCTTTTGAGTCTGTCTTTGTCTGGAAGCTCCATGGAAACCTGTCCACTGGGGGTGACCCTGCTGGTATTTGAAATACCAGTGGCATAGCCTCCACCCTCACAGCAACATGCAAGCCACCACAGTATGACAAACTGACAGATGAGTGGTGGAGAATATAAGTTACTATTAATTTATTGACATTTATCAGAACAGTGTAAAACATTACTGTGTTCAAGGCAAGTTGCACTGTTTGTCCTCAAAGCTATTCTGTGAGGTAGGACATATGTTACTATGCCCCCATTTGACTGAAGACAGAACTAGAATATAGAATTGGAACAATTGTCCAAAGTTACACCCAGAGGAAGGACCAGCAGTACAACCTGCTAGAACTCCAAGCTGCGTGCCCCTATCTTTAGTTCATTGCCCTTTCCACACACTGCAAAGAAGCAGTGCTATTTCAGTGGCTTTCTTTAAAAACAAGGTAATAAGGAAATAGCTGCTTAGTGAAGGACCTTTTGCTACTAGTTTCTGTCTTTGCAAAATGAATAATGACTCACTAATGTATCTTTTACACAACCCTCCTTGCCCACCTCAGCTATTAAAATAATCGATTTAAGTATCTCCTCCAAGGAACCAATAGAGAAACCATTCTTAAACAATACCTGTCTCAAAAGAATGATTTTTGTCAAATTTAACTCTTTGGCCAAGAGATTAAGCAAATGTGCAAAATTGATAAAGAGAGCACAAAACCTCTGTGCAAATAGAAGTTAGCAATTGACAAAAAGCTCAAGATCACATTTTAAAAACAGTTCAGAACCATGACACGCCTAAGGAATTTGTAATTTCACAGGCAGAGACAACCTGATATTGGAGAAGGTGTATTTTCCTTCTCCAAGAGCAGCCACTTGCTGTAAGTGTTCGTTGGGTTAGTAGAAAGTGAGTGTGATATGTCACTGCTGTTGCTTGCTGTGTTCTTGACAAGCTGTTTACAGAGAATACACAATAGACCTCCTCACTCAACAACACATGGTGGTACTAATGGCACTAATACCTCGGGGTACTCTTTTTCATGTGTTTTATTTGTTGTTGTTGAAATGATGCAAAGTAGAACATACCCCAGTTCAGCAGTGTCTACAGGTACCGTGCAGTGACATTGGTTACATTCTTTGTGTTGTGCAACTATTCTCACCCTCCTTTCTGAATTGCTCCTCCTCCATTAACATAAACTCATTACCCTCTAAGTTTCTTATCTAATCTTTTGAGTTACTGTTGTCAACTTGATCCCATATAGATAATTCTTAAAAGAGCATGATGCTCATGACAGATTTTCTTTAGTAGTTAAGCTAAACTATTGTTTCTTTTTAAGAAGAGTTTTGCAAATCAGGCACTGGTAGGTTTATCTAGAAAATGATTAGTGTGCTTATAGTAGCACATTAAAATTAGAAGTCACTTCTTTGTTCTAACTTGTTAACTGTTGTCAATTGGCTCTGACTCATGGCAACTCCATGCACAACAGATCAAAATGTTGCCTAGACTTTGTGCCATCTTGATTGTTGGTATACATGAGTTCATTTTTGTGGGCCCTATGTATTTAGAGTGCCTTCTAACCTAAGGGCCTGTCTTCTAGTAGTATATCAGACAATGTTCTGTTATGATCCATAGGGTTTTCATTGGCTGAAAACCAGGCCTTTCTTCCTAGTCTTTCTTAGGCTGGAAGCTCTGCTGTAACATGTCTACCATGGCTGACCCTGTTGGTATCTGAAATACCAGTAGCGTAGCTTCCAGCCTGATTGCAACATATAAGCCATATATGTTATGATCATATACAACATATACAGTATGACAAACTGTCAGATGAATGGTGGTTATTCTAACTATTAAGCTTAAAACATTTAACAGTGAAACAGGTAAAGACTGCTGGAAAGTGAGTTTGATAGCTGAGGTTTCAATTGCTGACATCTTTCCCTTGAAACTGAAATGTCCCAGCCAGAACTGCTGGCATCCCACTTCAGAGACAGGGACTGTGTCTTGTTCTTGGAGGAAGAGACAGTGTTTCCCACACTTGCCTGGGCCACTTGTTAACCATTCAGATTCCAGGCCCTGCCTCAACCTCTTGACTCAGAGTCTGCAGGAGAGGAGCCTGGGATTCCCATGCCCTGACAGGTCTGAGAGTCCAGCTAGTAGAGCATCTCTCAGAAAATAGCTCCCTTATTACAGAGACAGGGGAGAACAGACCTGTGGCTATAGAGCCTTTTCCTAGTTGGACTATCCAAGAAATCACACCTGCCATAGTGAAGAAAGGAAAATGATGGGAAAGAGAGAAGGATGAAAGCTACTAGGAAAAAAGTGGACCGCTGGGCCACAGAGAAATATCCTCCCAGGCCGTGTCTTTTCCTCCCATCAGAAGACAGTAATTTTCTTTTAAACTTCCTTAGCTTTTCCTCTCCCATAATCTGCTTCTTCCCATAGCTACTGGCTTAATTTATATGCAATATTTGGAGCTAATTAGTATCCCAGGGAAACAGATTTCCTTAGCAATGCCTTAGCCTTCGCTTCAGCTCATAAAAACTGCCTCAAATGCAGTTTCCCTGAAACACTTTCTGAAAATACCTGTTTTTCTTACATAGGTCAAAACTGTTGTGGGGGAAATTTTAAAAGCAAGGTTTAAAAGTGGTTTCAGGACAGTCAATAAAAGCTGGTTCTTTGTTATTATTTTTTTGGTCAAGGCTTAGATTTTAAAGTCAAACCATCATGGAGATATCAAAAAATATGATAGAGCATTCTGAATGCCTGGAGCTTCCTTCCTCCCCCTGTGCCTGCAGATATCTTCCATTGTGTGGAAGAACAATGTTGTTGTTGTTATGTGCCGTCGAGTCGGCCCCGACTCATAGCGACCCCTCCTTGGGTTTCCGAGGCAGTATCACTACGGAAGTAGGATTGCCCAACCTTCCTTCTGAGGAGTGGCTGGTGGGTTTGAACCGCCAGCCTTCTGGTTAGCAGTCAAGTGCTTTAGCCACTATGCTACCAGAGCTCCTGGAAGAACAATGGAAACACTTTATTTGGAATCTCGTCTACAACTTGGGGGAAAGAATCACTTCATCCTCGAGCATCATGATTTCTGGGGACATGAATAATCAATGTCTTTACCAGCTGCCAAAATGTAGCTTTGGGAAGCAAGATGTGTTGTTTGGCATGTGGTGATAGCTTCTGGCGAGACAGGCTTGTTATGACCACAGGACAATCTTAAGCAGTAGGATTACAACTGAAGAAAAAAGACTGTGCTTTTAGGGTATGTGATGAAAGTGTGGTTGTGGAGAAAGAAAACAGGGAGATGAAGATGGGAGAAAATGCATAATACAAGATAGACGTAAAAGATGGCACAACACTTTCACCAAAATCACAATAGTTTTTTAAAAATGACAAAATCCATTAGAATGTGCTGAACCAAAAAAAAAAAAAAAATCAGTTGTCATCAAATCTGCTCTGACCCATGGTGATCCCATACTTATCAGAGTAGAACTGTGTGCCACAACGATTTCAATGGCTGTGAACTTTGGGAATAGATCACCAGACCTTTCTTCCAGGATGCCTCTGGGTGGATTCTCACTGCCTATCTTTTGGTTAGTAGCTGAGCATTTAACTATCTGCACCACCCAGGTGCCCTATAGGATGTGCTGGAGGAGACCAAAGTTTTGAATGGACCCATGCTTGAAGGAATGATAAAGGTGAGCTAGGAGAAGAATACTTAATATGCATATTTGTATATGAATATAAATCCATATTTGTGCATTTAGCACTCCCTCATAATATACTCACCTCCTTTTTGGAGCTAACTAATAGACAAGCTGGGAATGGACTGAGGAGAGAATTAATGTGACTCTGATAATTATGAATTTTGGCAGTCAACATAATGGAATATATTTCTGTCTCAATTTATGTATGCAAAAAAATAATCATTTATAAAACTACTGGTAGCTACATAAATGCATTGAGATTATACTATTTAGGATGATAGGTAAATCTAACTCCCTATAAATTAGCTCAAATTTACATATTAGATAGAGAAGGAAGGAAAAAAATAGTTTCCCCTAGGAAACAGTAGCCAAAATACAATGAATCAAGTCATCTGCTCCCTTGTTCTACTTTGATTAAAACTACAAAACTATTGGGGTTGGGAAGGAGAGAGGGGGTCTTCTCAAATCTTCCACCTGGTAAAGCAAAGATTCTACTTTCCGTCGTCAAAAACCAGCAGGAGCAATAATAAAAATGACAGCTGCTGTGGAGTGAATTGTGCAACCACCAAAATATGTGTCTACTTGTTTAGGCCATGATTCTCAGTATTTCGTAATTATCCTCCATTTTGTGATCTGGTGTAATTACCCTGTGTTGTAAATCCTGATCTGTGTAATGTTAATGAGGCAGGATGTGACAGGATTAGATTGTATCTAGGTATGGGAACAGAATGCAGCCAACATAGGAGGCAAAGATGGGTATCCTCTTGAATTATTTTATTCCCTTTAAGGTGGAAAGGAGCTCTGGTGGCATAGTGCCTAAGGCATATGACTGCTAACCAGAAGGCTGGTGGTTCAAACCACCAGTTTGAACCAAACCCACCAGCCACTCCTTGGAAGGAAGGCTGGGCAATCTACTTCCCTCTACTTTCCCTCAGAAACGCAAGAAAGGGTCATTATGAGTTGGATCCAACTCGACAGCAGCACATTTGGTTTTTTTGGTTTTAAGGTGGAGAGGTGGTCTGGTTTGCTCTGGTTTCAAAAGAAATGAGCACCCTGGTATCAGGTCAGGAACCTGGGCTTTTAATTAACCAGTATCATGTGATTCTCCATGTTTTCCTCCTAATACATGGTGAAATAAGGGACCAGGAAAATCAAAACCAAAAACAAGAAAAATTCTCCAATTATTATGCCTTACAGCAGTCAAATTGTTTGGGTAGTTTCAGTTTTTTATGACTAATCAAAAACAAACCCATTTGGGTTTGTCGATTAGGCAGACCAAAATATAATCTACGGAATTGTAAGAACAGTCTTTTAAAACAGAGATATTTGGAAATCAGATGATTGAAGGTCTTTCTCTTCCAGGAAGAAATTTCAATATAAAACCTTGAATGATCATTTTCTTATTTCCTTCTTTATTTAAGAGAAAGGAAAGAAGAAATCTGAAATTGTTTTTGTAATTGAACTAATCAAATCCTAGAGGTCTGTGTCAAGGGGAGTAAGAATGGCTAGAAATTCTATCTTTGGTAAGCCAAGAGTATAGGCAATTTCTGAGTTACCAATGTCTGATATATAGATAAATACTATTTGCCCTTTAATGTTACAAAAATTTGCCCTCACTTTGAAATGATTGAACCAACCCCTACTGGTCACAAATTCTTCACCACAGTCACCTTCATTTTCTGTATGTGCAGCTTTTAAATAGTTGAAAAGCCTTCCAGGCTTTTCTTGTACTAAAGTAAAGTTAAATAAGAACCATATGCACCTGTTCTGGCTTACCTACAAATTCCACTTAAAGACTTAAAAATGCAGGAACAGATCTCATTCATAACCCAGGGGCTGCCTGCACTGTGATATTATTGCAGTCAGTACTTATTGAATGCTTCTGTGTCCAGCACTGTGTTAAGTTCTGGGGGAGAGAGTAAAATACAGACCATGGCAAGAAAAAACTTATGAACTGGTAGTGGGGAGAGAGATGAGTAAATGGGCAGTTTCATCACAAGGACATTATGGGATGCAGAGAAGGAACATCTATTCCTAGGAGGAGGAGTGGAGATGCTTCTCCATAGTAGGTAACATCAAACCTGAAGCCTGAAAGATGAACAGAGGTTAGCCAGGTAAAGGGGAGAGGGGACTAGTCTTCCATCCAGGGGAACCACATGTACAAATACATGGTGAGAGATCATGGGAAATGTCTGGGTAGTTAGTGTGGCTGGAGTGCTGAGTTCAGTAGGGAAGTAGGGTCTAGGGTACGGTGTGAGAAAACCAAATGAAAAACCAAACTCACTGCCATGAAGTCAGATGTGACTCATAGTGATGCCTCCTTGGGTTTCCGAGGCAGTATCACTATGGGAGTAGATTGCCCAATCTTCCTTCCACGGAGTGCCTGGTGGGTTTGAACTGCCAGCCTTCTGGTTAGCAGTCAGATGCCTTAGGCACTACGCCACGAGAGTGCAAGAAGGCACTGTGAAATAAGAGGCTGATCTTGAAGGGTCTTCTAGGTCCTGCCAAGGAATTAAGACTTTGAGGGCAATTAGAAGTCAAAGGAGGGTATTTCTTTCCTTGGCCTGCCATAAAGAAATGCCACAAATTGTGTGGGTTAGAGTAATCGAAGTTTATGCTTTCCCAGTTCTGGAGGCCGGAAGTCTGAAATCAAGGTGTCAGCAGGGCCATGCTTCCTATGAGACACAGAGTAGAATTCTTTCTTGATTCTTCCTAGCTTCTGGTGGTGGCTCACACTTCTTGGTGTTATTTGGCTTGTAGACACATCCCTCAGCTTCTGGTAGATCCAAGCATTCCTTGGCTTGTGGCAGCATGATTCCATTCTCTGTCTCCATCTTTACATAGCCATCTTCCTGTGTAACTGTCTATGTGTCTGTTCCCCTCTTCTTATAAGTCATATTGGACTATGGCCCACCCTGCTTCAGTATGATCACATGTTAGCTGATTACATCTGCTAAGATTGTAATTTCAAATAAGGTCAAATTCATAGGTATTGGGGGTTATAAATTCAATATATCTTTTTGGAGAATACAGTTCAACCTGTAAAAGGTATTATGTCCAGAAGTAACATTATCAGGCTTGAATTTGTGGGAAGACTGGATTCAAGAGGTTAATGACTTGAGTCAGGGACATCAGCCAAGGGCGAGTGCAGCAGTGCAGGTGGGAGATGGCTGTGGACTGCACCAGTGTTGCACTGATGAATGTATAGGGGTCAGACAGGATTCTGGAGGTGTTCCAAAGGAATAATCTGTAAGATTTGGGATTAGTTAGATGTGGCGATGAGGGAAAAAACAATGATTAAAGCTAACCAAGATCATGGGACTTCTAAGGCCCTCCAGATAGCATGGGATGCCTTCTGGAGGGTCTGACCCTATGTCATCCCAGCTGAAGAAAAATGACATACAAGGCTGACAGAAATGTGTGGACAGCCTTAACTTTCTACAGTGTGTGCAGATGTGAGGTTCTTCCCAGTGACTGTTAATAGCAGGTACAAAAGAAATACCTTTAATAAAAATTAAACATCTGGGGGAAATCTTCAAGCACTTTCAGGTGCTTACATTACTTTGGCTGAATCCCTGGGATAAATTTCTATCTAGTATCTGACTGAGTCTTTTGATTTGTAAAGTCTAGTAAGACAGATTCTTATTCTTTGACATGAGAATCAAAGCTCAGCATCTTGTTTTTGTTGAATGCAAATCCAAGAAATTTCCCTGTCAAGGCTGGTTTGGATGAGGATGATGCCAAGATTTGGATGAACAGGCTGGAGAATTTTGTGAGCAATCCATGCCCCACAGCTGAGTGCTGAGTGGTTTCTGTGGCCTTTTGACAGTTGTCGCGGACAATCATCAAGTATAGGAGCTCTGGTAGCATAGTGGCTAAAAGCACTTGACTGCTATCCAGAGGGCTGGCGGTTCAAACCCACCAGCCACTCCTCGGAAGGAAGGTTGGGCAATCCTACTTCCGTAGTGATACTGCCTCGGAAACCCAAGGAGGGGTCGCTATGAGTCGGGGCCGACTTGACGGCACATAACAACAACAACAACAACAATGTGAAAAATACACAAGTTTTCCACAGTTGCTATATCAACATAAGACCTGATTCTGGAGGACCTCAGTGACGACAATGTAGAATTTAGGAAACAAAGAAAGACATAAAAGGAAAATAATTACTACTTTCATCCCACTCCTGGAGATGATCATTACTAACATTTTGGTCTGTATTTTTCTAATCTTTTTTTCTGTGTGTTTATAATATGCTGATAAAGTTTTATTTTTACACAAAATCAGGATTATAATTTACATGCTATTCTGTTATGGCCCTGTAGCTACAATTTCTCATGGTTGTTTTAAAAGAAATAAAGAGAAGAGAAAGAGCTTGGGAAGACCTTGAAGTTGTATATGAATGAACCAGCTGTGTTTTCCTTTAACAAGATTTATTTGGCATTTGATTGTGCATGACTGTCCAGTTACCTCAAGATGCTTCCATATGATGTAAGGCAGATATAGTTGAAAATTCTCCACAAACACAACTCCCACAGGCAAACATGCTTTGGGGGATTAGAGAATACTTTCCTCTCTTTGCCTTTGCCCCTAAAGCAAAGATTCTAAACTTTTTAAATTAATTAGAGAGTAAAATTGAATAACCACTAGAGTAGATAACATGTAATACTGTGGAACACCTATTGTAGTGTCCTTTGTCACACTTATTGTAGTGACATAGTTGATTAAAGGCTTGTTCATGCCAACTCTCTTAACTCTAATTAGTATTTTGTGTCATTTATTATGGTGCAAACATATTTTCCTACATTTAATTTCACTTGGTAAAAGTGAAATGAGCAAATGTTCACTATGTCCATTGTTTTCTTCTTTCTATTTCTGTTAAAAAGAGGAGCCACAACTTTTCATGCCCCTCTTTGTCTTCTCCACTGGACCCTCTTGATCCAATCCTTCCATTCCTTTTGACTCTGACGGGTTTGTATATCAAAGTGAATATAGTTGATGCAATGTGTTTATGTTTCACTAAATGTTTTTTTTTTTTTTTTTTTAAATTGCCTTCTACATATTTTAAGAAAACATTTAAGTATCTTTAAAAAAAGTTAAGGAAATCTTGTAATCCTTTTGACCAATACCTTTGTAAGCATTCTCTTCTAGCCCACACTCAGCCAGATTACTTGCATTTAATAGGATATGAAAGGAGCTCCGGTGGTGTAGTGGGTAAGGCACTTGGCTGCTAACCAAAAGTTTGGTGGTTTGAACCCACCAGCCACTCCATGGACAAAAGATGAGGTGGTCTGCTTCTGTAAAGATTTATAGTCTTGGAAGCCCAGTGGGAGTTGCTATGAGTCAGAATCGACTCAATGGCAGTGAGTTTTGTTTGAATAGGATATGAAATTAAATAAAGCACATGGATAAAGTCTATGATCTATAGTCTAAAACTACTGCCCACAAATTATCATTAGATTAAAATAGAAGGAAGTGACCCCTTGGCAAACTGACCAAAACTTCACTGGAAAGAACATGCTCTTTTGGACACATTTCTGTTCATGTTTCAAGCCAGGAGTTAGTCAAAAGCAGCTGGGAAAATATTGCAAATAAAATTAGAGTCTTATTTATACTGCCATTATAAATGATGAGTTTTTTTTTTTTTTTTAAGAAGTTCAGATATGGGAAATTGTTGAATAGACTAGTGTGTGTGTAAATGTGAATTTCAAAAATGCTAGTAAAATTCAAATTTATTTTATTTCATGATAATAAAATCATGAGTATTTATGAATTTGTTACCCTTTAGTGTGGTCTGGGAGCTGTGCTCAATGCTTTATATGGGTAAGCTCCCTTAATTCATGCCAAAACCCAATGATGTTGTTACTCTAGGTGACCAGTGACTCTGTTGAAAGAAGAAATCTCACTTGGAATAAATAATTATCCTTGACAACAGCAACATAAAGAAGATTCCTAATAAATGATTTGTTCATTGTTTTTTTATTCTGTGGAAACTATATGGCATTGGTCTTTAGGCATGATTTTGATTTAGTTTTCAAAGCATTTAATTTTTATTATATCAGTCCCCACTGAACATTGGCTTTGGGCAGATAACCCATCTCCAACCAAGGCTCTAAAGTCAGGAGCCACAGAGAGAAAAATGCTGCCTATTTGAGTCATATCCTGAAATTGTTGAATGAATACCTGTGGCCATGTAGGCACTTTGTTTCAATAAGTAGTATGCAAAAGATAATCAAATTAATCAGAATTAAGTGTACAGTTAGCCTTTGCCATTCATTAGAGATGTAGTTCACAATTACTTAGTAGTAGATGCAAATTGGTTACAGTGATCTAAAATAATTTTATAGTTTACAAGCACTTTTTCTTGGTTCTGAAATAAAAACCAAAAGAATGTTAGCGATATAATATTTATGTAATGTCATGAGAGGCTCTGTCCTATTATAAAACCCCCATTTTAAAAGTAAGAATGTTCTGTGTTCATATGCTGTTGATTCTAGAGCTACAAGGTTCTTCATGCAATTCATGCCATTTGTTATTGATTTTTGGGTCATTTTTCTACCCTAAAAGATATTTTTCAGAATATATGATACGATGCAGTACTTCGTTAAATTAAGTATATTAAGATAAAATCTATGTGGCACAGGATCAGTTCCTTGGTTTAAGACTTAGTAGAAGGGGTGGTGGGTTTTTTTCGTTTTTTCATCAATTCTTCATTTGCCTCAATGAAGGCAAAGTGCATTCCATTCAGAGATGTTCCTACAGATACCGGTTGGAAAAAGGATAAACAACTATGAAGAGAAATTCTATTGGGAATTGTTTTTCCTGCTTCTCAAAGGGTATGTGTGTGTGTGTGTGTGTGTGTGTGTCAGAGAGAGAGAGAGTCTAGAACATGTTTGGTAATTACAGTGGGACAAGAGGCATTTACTGGAATGGGTCTTGGGAAACTGGGACCTAAGGATATCCTATACAGAGAGTGTGTCGGACAATTTTACTACTCCGATGCCTACCTTTTCTTCTAGCCATAGTAGCAGCAATCAGTTCTGCATAAGTGTTTACCAGTTTGTGCCAGTGTAACCTGACAGCACCTCACTTCTGGCATACATCACTTGCCTCTGCTTCCTACCCAGCATTCCTCTGATGCTATGGTGTGGATTGCCTGTGAGACCTTAACTGGCATTCACACATGTACAACCCGGATATATGCAGGGGAGCTAACATGGAAACAGAACCCTCCCTATGGCATTACCCCATCAAGGAGACCAACCAACTATGTGGAGGCAGGTTCATTACATCAGAATCCTTCCATGCTAGTGGTTAGTGATTTGTCACTTTTGCAAATGGCATCTTCTGTGGATGTGGATTTGCATTCTCGTCCATCAGTGCTTCCACCAGTAACACCATCCAGGGCTTATAGAATGCTTGATCTGTTGGTATGGTACCTTCACAATATTGCCTCAGACCAATGAACTCACTTCATAGCAAAGAGGATATAACAAGGAGCACATGGCCACTAATCATACCATCTTAATTATTGTCCATAAGTAGCCACTCTAATAGATTGCTTAAACACATCTAGAGGTCAACGTTCTGCCAGCTGGGGCTCTGTCCTTCAGAATGAAGTATATGCACGGAACCAGCAAGGCAGAGACACATCATGGTACTGTATCCTCAGTTGTTAGAATACATGGTCTTCTGCTTGCAGAATTTGTGCTTTTTGTCCCTATAACCTTAAGGTCTATGCTGGATAAGGTCTTGCTTTCCAGAGTATACAGTAGGGATATCATTAAGCTTGAAACTATGGCAACTGCTTGGCTTTTTTTGTGTTCTTCCTGCCAGTGGACCAACAGGAAAAGAACAGAAGTACTAAACTGGTAGAAAATTGAACTTTGATTACAGGACAAGCTAAGATTGCTACTGCCCGTGATGGCAAGGAAGGCTATGTATGGAAGTAAGAGGATTTATTTGAGGCATCTCTTGGTGCTTCCAGTCTTAGTGATAATCACATATGACAACTAACCAATAAAGGCAAGGCAATTAAGGCTCAGGCTCTGCAGGAATACAGTTCTGGCACTTTCCAAGTAAGCAACCCAGACCAGCCATTGTCGTGGTCAAAGCTGAGAGAAATTTAGAATAGGTATGCAGGAAGGAGATGAAGAATATTATTATGACCCTGGGACTAGCTGCAGCAGTAGCAACTGAAACTTGTTCTACTAACCCTCTTGCAGAGATCATGGCTGGCCAACATCTTGAAGGGGACTCTGTGATAGATTAAACTTAATGGGGGGCACAGACAAGTGCAAGGGCTGGATTGTATCAGACATTTGCTATGCATCACTCCACATCTTCTTGCTCGTGCCACTGCGGTAATAATCAGGTCTCTGCAGGCTCCAATTAGCTTTGCACATGTGCAGCCTGACAGAATTCAGCTAAGTCCTTCTGTGACTCACACCATGGGAGAAAAAGCAATGTTCAGGCATGTGCAACATGTGGGGAGTTGACATCTATGGGGCCACCTTTGACCAGGGGGGAGGGCAATTGATGGATACATGCTCTCTTCTTTCCTTTCCTAGGCAGACAGTTTTGGGTAGCAATTTATAAGAATTCTGAGAAATCCTAGGGGCAAAAGAGGCAATCACCCATAACAGTGGCCAACTTGATAATGTATCCTTGATACTCCTTTTCCTCTTTCATTGTTCACATCTCCATCCTACACTCTTGTTCCCTGAGATCACATTTTCAAAAAAATTTGTGTTTAAGCTTTTGTTTCAGGTTATGTTTTCTGGAGAACCCGGACTAAGATAGAAAGGGTCAAGTTAGGGGTAGAAAGCAAGGGAAGAAACTGTGATCTGGCATTAAACTGCAGAAGTGTTTTAGAACATTAAAGCCCAATTTAGTACTATGGTATCTCTAATAATGAAGATGACACATTTAGGCCACATGCTTCCTTGTTAGAAACTCTATAACCAGAGAATGCAACAATTCTAGAACTTGAAGGATCCTTGGATCTCATTTTTAATCTCATCACTTTATTTTAAAGAAAAGGAAGTTTAGTTTACGAATATAGTCCAGTATACCTGAGAAGGGGGATTACAGTATGTCAAATCATCCAGTACTAACTAAAATAATGATGAATATTCCTAAAATATAAAATTATATACCTAGAATCTTAAAATATAGAGGAACAGGCAAACTAGGATTTGGTTAGGTTAGCTGAAGTGAAGAGCTGACTTGTGCTCAAGTACGAATAGGGGGTAGGGATATTTTAGAGAGAGAAAAAAATCTTATCTGGAGATTTTTCCTGGGATTTGTTAAATTTTAGGCCATCAAAGAGAAGAAGGGAACTAACACATACTAGCTGCTTCTAAATTCCAAGCATTTCACATAGTCATGTGAGGTAGACATTATTATCTCCATTTTATAGATCAGAACCACCACCTGACTGCCAGTTTATTGTACTGTTGTGGCTTGCATATTGTTATAATTATGGAAGCTATGCTGCTGGTGTTTCAAATATCGTAAGGGTCATCCATGGTGGACAGGTTTCGGTGGAGACTCAGACTAGGAAAGAAGACCTGATGATCTACTCCTGAAAATTAGCCAATGAAAGCCATTTTGATCACAACAGAATATTGTCCAATATAGTGTTGGAAGATGAATTCCATAGATTGGAAGGCATTCAAAACATATGGTAGCTGCAACAATGATTGTGAAGATGATGCAAGGGCAGGCACATTTTGTCCTTTTGTACATGGAATCATTATGAGTGTGAACCAACTTCATGACAACTAACAACAAAATAACTCAGGAAGTTGAGAATAAGAAAGGTTAAGTAACTTCCTATATTACTTGTAATCCAAATACTTTTCTTTCTTTTTATTTATTTATATTGTGCTTTGGGTGCACATTTACAGAGCAGAAGTTGTTTTACCTTCAACAGTTCGTGTACAGTTTCACTCCCCAATTACCATCGCCAATCCTAACCCACTCTCCTCCTCTCCTTTCCCTGTGACTCCACATCCCTGTGCCCATCCCTGTGCCTTTCTTAGTTATGCACTCCTGTCTGTCCAGCTTTCCCTCCATGTTAATGCTGCCTCTCTGGTGCCCCTTGGCCAACTGCTCCAAGGGGTGTATCTCTGTAGAGTAGGTGGGTGCATTGCCCTGGGTTTGGTGTTCTGCATGTAAGTCATTCTACTGTTGGGCTGAGAGCCAGTCCTTGGGAGTGAATCCTATCCCAGGCCCAAAGTGTATCCCAGGGCCATAGTCTTGGGGGTCCCATCAGACTCCATCTGATGATTCAACATTTTGAATTTTGTTCCACATTTTTCCTCCCACTCTATTCAGTATCTTCAGGTTTGATCCATTCCCAAGTGAGTGGTATTGGTAGCTGGGCATCATCTAGTTCTTCTGGTCTCGAGGTCCATCATATTCTAGGGCTAATTGTTACCAAATGGCCTTGATTTCTTCATTCTTCTTTGTTTCATTCACGAGGAGACCATTAGCTGCACCTTAGATGGCCACTCAAAAGCTTTTAAGACTCTAGTCGCTACTCAGCAAAGTAGTAATCCAAATACTTTTGATTGTATCTCACCAGATTTCCTCTGCCAAGGAGTAGTCCTAGCTTTCTCCATCCCCAGAAGTTTCAGTATTTATAGGCAGCCTTGCCAGGGCTGTAGCTATAGTCCATTAGAGGTGGGAAGAGATTATAGATCATTCTTTCTGCTTCCATAAGCTAGTACAAAAGAATAACTGAGTTGTACCTTCAAAACCAAATTAACATGCCTAGTATAATATCAGGAGCTTTGGTAGCATAGTCCTAAGGCACTTGACCGCTCACCAGAAGGCTGGCGGTTCAAACCCACCAGCCACTCCTCGGAAGGAAGGTTGGGCAATCCTACTTCCGTAGTGATACTGCCTCGGAAACCCAAGGAGGGGTCGCTATGAGTCGGGGCCGACTCGACGGCAAACAACAACAACAAGTATAATATTTACTTTTTCTTCCCACTTCCAGCTAAAAACTTCTACCAGCTTGTTGGTAATAATTTGAAAATAATTTCCTTGAAAAGAAGGAGACAGTTCACACCTAAAGTAGACTGAAAAACACATTGTTAGAAGACAAGGTAGTTGTATGAAGTAGAGTCAGAGTATCGATTGAAGGGAGATTTTTTTTTATCATATTCATAGCCCATTTCATAAATGATTCATTCATTCATTCAATGAATTGTTCAAGTTTTGATTTTTTTGAGTGTCTAGAGTTGTGCGGCCATACGCAGATAGCACAACCTTGCTTGCTGAAAGCAAAGAGGACTGGAAGCATTTACTGATGAAGATCAAAGACTGAAGGCTTCAATATGGATTGCATCTCAAATAAAGAAAACAAAAATCCTCACAATTGGATCAATAAACAACATCATGATAAGTGGAGAAAGATTGAAATTATCAAGGATTCATTTTAATTGGATCCATAATCAATGTCTATTGATGCAGCTGTCAAGAAATCAAGCAATGTGTTGCATTGGGCAAATCTGCTGCAAAAGACCTCTTTAAAGTGTTTTTTTTTTTTTTTTAAAAAAGCAAAGACGTCATTTGGAGGACTGAGATGTGCCTGACCCAAGCCATGGTATCTTCAGTCACTTCATATGCATGTGAAAGCTTGATGATGAACAAGGAAAACCAAAGAAGAATTGCTGCCTTTGAATTATGGTGTTGGTGAAAAATATTGAATATACCGTAGAGTGCCAGAAGAACAAACAAATCTGTCTTGGAAAAAAGTACAGCCAGAATGCTACTTAGAAGCAAAGATAGCAAGACTCCATCTCATGTACTTTGGACATGTTTTTAGGAGGGACCAGTCCCTGGAGAAGGACATCATTTTTGGTAAAGTAGAGGAAGAGCCTCAATGAGATGGATTGACATCGTGGCTGCAACAATGGGCTTAAGCGTAGCAAAGAATGTGAGGATGGCACCGGGCTAAGCAGTGTTTTGCTCTGCTTACATAGGGTCACCATGGGTCAGAACCAACTCAATGACACCTAACAACAACATAGCTTTGTTTTTCATTGTTAGGAACTAGCCACTTACAGCTATTTAATTTAAATAGATTGAAATGAAATTGCGTTTAAAACTTCAGTTCCTCAGTTACACTAGCCTTGTTCATTTCAAGTATCCACATAACCACACGTGGCTAGTGGCTACCATATTGGTCAGAGCAGATACAGAGTATTTCCATTACCACAGAATGTTCTATTGGAGAGTGAGGTCCATTCTGGGGCAGATGGCTGTGTTCTGGAGATACAGCAAATAAGACAGATTTGATTTTTACTTGGTGAAGCTTACATTCTAGTAGGGGAAAGATAGACAAAAACTTGCAAATAAGCAAAATTCTATTTACATAAAGATTATAGATGGTAATTAGCATTGTAAAGAAAATACATAATGTGCTGGGATAAGGAATATCAGAAGACACTCACTTCATATGGAGTCCTTGGGTGGTGCCAATGATTAACATGCTCAAGAGGTTGGAGGCTCGGGTCTATCCTCAGGTGCCTCAGAAGAAAGGCTTGGCAATTTATTCCCCAAAAGTCAGTCATTGAAAACTCTATGGAGCACAATTCTACTCTGGCACAAATGAAGTCATCGTGAGTTGGAGTAGACGCAACCGCATCTGTTTTATTTGTTTTATATGGAATTAAAGGAAGGTCTCTCTAAAAAATGACTTTTAAGCTGAGACCTGAGAGAGGTGAAGAAGCCATAGGGAAGAACATTCAAGGCAGAGGGAACAATAAGCAGTCTTAAAGAATTCGCCATGTGTATGGGAGGGGAGTAAAGAGAGCTTGTCTAAGAGCTTTGGGATTCTGGGAGAGAAAATCAGCCATCAAAGAACACAAGGAGGTTTGTGAGAATAGAGCAACTTTACAACCTCTACTCAGGAGGGAACATGTTTGTCTCATTTACAATATATCCTCAACTGGGTGTGACTACAGATAAAATACATCTTTGCTGAGTGAATGAATCAGTCAATGCATGTATATCTTGTTTGCCTTTGCTGGGAGGGGACAAATAAAAGCTGTTTGTCCAGCAAGGAATTATTAACATAACTCTAATGACAAATGAATAGAAACTTACCTTTTACCTTTTCATGATTTATAAGCATTTATATTTTCTGCTTTTTTTAAACATTTTAAAAACTGTTTATAGTGTGAGTCTTACATTTGATATATTTTGCAGCAGATCTGACATTACAGTGAAGCTTAGGAGCAAGGTCATGAAATCCTCAAACTCAAGCTTATTTTCTGTGTGCTCTTCAGGTTCAGAAAGGATTTTTCTGTAGTTTACTTCGGTTTCTGTCCCTTTGTTGCCTTTCACTCTTGTGTTTGTTTGTTTGAACACGGCTCATTCCAAAGGAATTTCTTTCCCTCCAGACTGATTAATTAACAGTACATTAGATTTTGAGGTAAGTACACAGTTGTGTCTTGTGTGTAGCTTGATGCTGGAAGATATACCACTGGTATTTCAAATACCAGCAGGGTCACCCATGGTGGACAGGCTTCAGCAGAGCTTCCAGACTAAGACAAACTAGGAAGAAGAAAGGTCTGGTGATCTATTTCAACAATTAAAACCCTACGGATCACAACAGAATATCATCTGACAGTACTGGAAGATAAGCCCCCTTGGCTGGAAACACTCAAAATACGCTGCAAGAATGGACACAAGCATACCAATAACAGTGAAGATGGTGCAGACCAAGCAATGTTTTGTTCTGTTGTACATGGAGTTGTTGTAAGTTGGAGCAAACGTGACATCAACTAACAACAACAATAACATGTTTGACTTGGCTGACTTTCTAGCCTCTCTATGTTTCTTTAAAATTATGTAGGAAATGACCACTGCTACTTCATGCCAGAAGCAACATGCCTTAGAAGTGTTCATGGATTCACATTCAGATACTATAAAAGATTTTCTTGCTTTCTGACATGACTGCCCCTCCCTACTTTCCTGATAAGAAGGTAAGGAGGGCCAGTGATTGCTTCCCCACTGGCTTGGGTGGAAAATTATGTTGTGGTAATAGTACCTTTGAATAATCCTTTACCTTTTAGCATAATGGCCCGAAACCTGGCTACACATTCTAATTTCCTGAGGAACTTCTTAGAAATACTCATGCTCAGGCTCCACACCCCAGACATTCTACTTTAAATGGTCTGGGTGAAGTCCCATATACCAGTATTTTTAGAACTTGCCCAGGAGATTCTACTGTGTGCATCCAGGGCTAGGAATCTGGTCTGGAAGATGCGTTTACTTTGCTCTCTCACTAAGTGGGCATGTTGTTGTTGTTGTTATGTGCCGTCGAGTCAAACCCGACTCATAGCGACCCCTCCTTGGGTTTCTGAGGCAGTATCACTACGGAAGTAGGATTGCCCAACCTTCCTTCCGAGGAGTGGCTGGTGGGTTTGAACCGCCAGCCGTCTGGTTAGCAGGCAAGTGTCTTAGCCACTGATTTAATATAATGATTCTTGAGTTTAGAGTCCATGAGGATCACCTGGAGAGCTTCCTAAAACAGATTGTTGGGCCCCATGGTAGGTTTGGGGCAGAACCTGCTGTTATTATTTGCTGTTGGTTGCTGTTGAGTTGGTGTCAAATCATGGTGACCTATACACAGCGGAATAAAACACTGCCTGGTCCTGTGCTGTCCTCACAATCTCCTGGCATTGTTCTGGAACCTGAAAATAATCACGTCTAATAGGATCCCAGAAGGTGCTGATGTTGCTGGTCCAGAAATCACATTTTGAGGACCACAAATTACTTTGGCATGGGAGCTCTGATGGTGTAGTGCCTAAGACATGTGACTGGTAACCAGAAGGCTGGTGGTTCAAACCCACCAGCCACTCCTCGGAAGGAAGTTTGGGAATCTACTTCCATAGTGATACCGCCTCGGAAGCCCAAGGAGGGGTCACTATAAGTCGGATCCGACTCCATGGCAGTGGGTTTGGTTTGGGAATTACTTTGGTAAAATAGAGAGGAGGCAAAAAAGAGGAAGACCCTTAATGAGATGGATTGACACAGTGACTGCAACAATGGGCTCAAGCATTGAGCATTGTGAGGATAGTGCAGGACCTGGCAGTATTTCATTCTATTGTACCTAGGGTTGCTATGAGTCGGATCCAACTTGATGGCACCTAAGAACAACAAATAATGATTAGTAGATGTCAAAATGAAAACGTCAGTAAGATGACCCTGCTATCCTGAGTCCCACAGCTGGTTAGTGGAAGACATAGGACCAAACACAAATCTCCAGGTTGAGTCCTGGACTCTTTATCGTCTACCAGGCTCTGTGTCTTTGGATGCTCCTCCATTCTCCCATCTTTGCTCTCAGCCAAATCATATGGGTCTTTTCCCAGCATACAGCCATCTAATCTGCACAGAGCAGGGAGAGAAGTTTCCAGTTGAATTATGGAGGTGAGCTTATAAATTGATGAGTGATGTGATTACTGATAAAGTTGAATTTACCTGAACCCTGTGATACTGGAAAACAGTGATGGTTAAAGAAATTCCTCACCCTTTGTGTTCAGGAAAACAGTTTGCTGTCAATCACCCTAGACTTCCACAGGGGGTGATTAGGGAGAAGACATCAAGGTAGCAGGGAACAGGCAGTGTGCAATGATCTCATCTAAATACCAGAGCTGCTATGATCAGCTAGCCCTGGATAACGTGTGTGAGAATGGTTCTGCCCCGGGCTAGAGATGGCTCACCTTGCTAGCTTGTGGACCTCTGGGAAGGTTGTTGTCCAAGGCTCACCCTTCTGGTTCAGGAATGGAGGTGAACTGTGGAGAAAGTGAGGTCCAGGAGATAGCTCTGACAATGGGCTATGTTTGTCTATGTAACTGTCTGAGAAAGGACAGAGAATTTGAAATCAGGAGGTAGATTCTTCTCTAACATTGATGGTCTTTATTGAGTGCTTTAACACACATAGATAGTGATTTAAAATGTGGGTTCTGGAGTCAGACTGCCAAAATTACTAATCCCAGCTTTACCATATTTAGCTGTGCTAACTCGAGCAAGAAATTTAGTTTCTGTCTCAGCCAAGGTCCTGGCAGGAAAGAAAACACTGGAAGGATTTAACTAAAGAAAAGTTAACTAAAGAAAAGTTAACAAAAGGATGATTTTCAGAGGTGTGAGAAGATTAAGGTCATCAGTGGGGATGGTGATGGTCCTAGAGGGTAACAGCAGTGGAAGCCATTATCACCCCTTTTCCTTAAGGGACAACGGGAGAGGACAGCATTAACTGAACGCAGAAAGAGCTATAGTGTGGAAAAGGGGGTGTTGGACTGGAGCTGTGGACACAGCAATGCATCCATTGTCAAAACTGGCCCAGCAAGGAAAGAGGAGGGGGATAAATGCCCATATCTCTCCCCCCAGACTTCCCATCTCAAACCAATGCCTCCCATTTGCCAAGCCCAACCAGAACCATAGGGCAAAAAGAAGACTTTGTTAATGCCATCACAGAGGCCAGCCTTCCAGGGACACAAAGCAGTGCAGAGAAGGGAGCAGAATAGACAGTGGGGAGTCAAATTGAGTATTACCAGCCCAGCTTCAATGTGCCTTACTTTTCTCACCCATAAAATGGAGCGGCTACAATGATAGCCCTTACGTCAGAGGGCTGTTGTAAATATTAAACGAGATGGTGCATGTAAAATTCTCTGCACAAGATCTGGCTCATGGTGTTTACTCCATTGTTGTTTCTTCTTCTTCTTCTTCTTCTTCTTCTTCTTCTTCTT